>NW_027041823.1:2317615-2538933 GCF_033297395.1 Canariomyces notabilis
ACCCATTCTCTCTCACCCATTCTCTCTCACCCATTCTCTCTCACCCATTCTCTCTCACCCATTCTCTCTCACCCATTCTTCTTCCTAATCTTCTTCCCAATCTTGTTCGCCCAATCTTGTTCGCCCAATCTCGTATAATCGCCAGTAAATAAGCGGCTAGCCGTTTATTTCCAGTTCCGAAAACGGCGACGAGCTATCCCGGGAAACGGCTATCACCATCGATGCCGTTCATTTGCCTCACCGAAGTACCGCGCTAACGGACAAGCAAGGGTTGTCCTGTACACGCAATTATGTCTGGTCCCTTCCAGATCCGAACAACCAAATCTGTACTTCGTATATCGGCGTGTCCTCTTGTCGGCCCGAGTCCCAAGGAGAAATCTACGCTCGATTTTTCTGTGCTATTTCAGGAGTAGTCGTGTGTATCTGTAGGTAATCACCAATGGATGTTGGGGGTGGATGGATCCAGAACTTCAACACTGGCATTGCACTGCATGGCAGGATACTACACAGTAAAAGCTCGGTACACATAGCGGTGGACCTCCGTAGTCCATGATAATCCATATGCACCATATTCGTATCCGTAGTTGACTGGGAAAATGGCAAGGTTTGGCGTTGGAGACAAAGGGCGGCTTGGCGTCGGGGGAGAAGGGCGGGCTGTAATTTATGCGTCACACTATCAGTAATATTACAAGTATTTACATCTTGTACTTACATACACCCCATGTTCTCCGCATCCATTACCTACTCCACTTATAACGTCGTTCCATGCGGGCGGGTGTCGCATCGTCACGGCGGGCCTTGTCTTGTCACACAGTCACTGGGCATCCAATGTCAGCCCGGTTCTGATATCGTTTGTTTCAGTTGCTCCAATCGAGTCAGTGTGGCTTGCCAAGCCACCCGTCATCACCAGCCAATAGCCCAAGCCGAAGAGAGCTCCATTATCTCCATCACGAAGCGCCCATTTCGGTATACATCTCGCCATCATGATTGACCTTCCCCTAGACCATGGCTCCCTCGAGCATCTTCTGCCGGCATCCTGGAAAACGCAGATCACGGCGTGGCTAGCTGAGGACACGCCTTCCTTTGACGTGGGTGGATTCGTGGTCGGTGACGAGCCGCGGACGGCAACGCTCTGGGGCAAGTCGCCGGGAATCCTGGCCGGCATCCCCTTCTTCAACGAGGTCTTTGCCCAGTGCGGGTGCACGGTGCAGTGGCACGCCCGCGAGGGCTCGCACATTGAGACGCACGGCGGCAAGACTGCCCTCGCCACGGTGAGCGGGCCGGCGCGGGGCCTGCTGGAGGGCGAGCGTGTGGCACTCAACATCCTGGCCCGCTGCTCCGGCATCGCAAGCATGAGCCGGAGGCTGTTGGTCAATCTCCGTAGTGCCGGCTACAAGGGTACTCTCGCAGGCACGCGCAAGACTACCCCTGGATTCCGTCTCGTGGAAAAATACGGTATGCTGGTGGGCGGCGCCGACACACACCGCATGGATTTGAGCACCATGACTATGCTCAAAGACAACCACGTGTGGAGCCGCGGCAGCATCACCCAGGCGGTGAAGGCGGCCAGGGCCGCCGGCGGCTTTAGCTTGAAGATTGAGGTCGAGGTGCAGAGCGAAGAAGAGGCCGATGAGGCAATTGCCGCCGGGGCCGATGTCATCATGCTGGACAACTTCACAGGCGCGGGGGTCAAAACAACGTCACGGAGCCTGAAGGAGAAGTGGAAGGGCAAAAGGCAGTTCTTGCTTGAGGTTTCCGGTGGATTGACTGAGGACAACGCCGAGCTGTACATCTGCAACGGTACGTTTTTCCAAGAGTATGAGCGTACCAAGAGTACTGACAGATACCACTCCAGATGTCGATATCCTCTCAACGAGCGCTATTCATCAGGGAGTGCGCCACGTCGACTTCTCTCTCAAAATCAATTTGGAAAAGGGTCAGGGACCCGAAGTGTCGAGCTGAAGCAATGATTACAAATCGGTCATGTCCGAAAGAGCCGCAATGCTTCACAATGAGCCGGGCTTGAATCTCGAATACTTTGTGTAAATGAAGTTTCCCTAGCGTCTAGGGTTGAGCTGTATCATAGCTGGCTGCCTACGCAATACATACCTACATGCGGTGATTCCAACGTTCCCCAGGCATCTGTGAATGTATGTAGGCATGTACAGTACTTACAGACTACAGTACGGCTCCTGCATGATGATTCGGCACGCGGTTGTAATTCAACATCCTCCAGACTCACCGCTATTTCCCCACCTTCCACAAGTATGCGGATGCAGCCTAGCCCAAGTGTAATTTTAACGTTGTAGTTAATGCTGAAATGATGGGCGCTGATGCGCGGCCGATATTGTGACCCATGCCACGCCCCACACGGGAGTGATGGAATCAGCTCAATCAGGTACCATATCGGGGGGTATTGAGGGGGATGTGTTCGGCAGTGGGGCATTTCCCACGTGGCAGCCAAGCTTGCCGGACCGGGGTTCCGCTCGGCGCAGCCTTTTCCTGGCGCCAAGCCTCAATCTTCCTGACGCCAAGCCTCAATCTTCCTGACGGCCAAGCACACGTCTCGTTTTTTCTTGACGGCCGAGTTGGCGTCTCGTTTTTCCTTGACGGCCGAGATGGCATCTGAATTTTCTTGACGGCCAAGCGCACTTTTCGGCTCCTTCGTCATTGATGATCCCGCTTGCCTTTTCCTGTCACTGTTACCCCCCTTTGACTTTTCTGTCGTTCTTGATCCCGACTATTACACGCTCTTACTGCCCTTGCTGATTGTACTAGTCCTTACCATCTTATACTTACGCATACAAAATGTATAAGGTATACACCACATGCAGCAACATGTATTGTACTGTACTGTACCTATGGTAAGCAGCGTACACTGATACCCCCCTACTCCCGCTCCTGCCTGTATACACGTTACGTACTTTACAATACAGCCTCCGGCCCGAATTCGACCTCTCATTGTTTTGTGTCTTCTGATGGGCTGCATCTTCATGGCATACACTACGTACCATTTCCTTGACCCGTGCTCCTCCTCAGGCATTGCTTGCTGTTAAGATTGTGATGATTGTGATGACGATGCGCGAGAGGGCTGTCATCGCATAATGGCAAAGCCGGCCACGCCTCCTTCGAGCGTCTCCCAGGCATTTCTCTCTGCTGGCTTGGTAACATGAGTCGAGCCTGGGCCTGCTACTCAACAGGCATCCATGGGGTTGACCCGCCTATCACATTTACAAATGCACAATACATGGGTATTGTACGTAGCTGACTTTGACAGGGCCCCTCGGCCACTAATACTTACCCTTATGTATTCATACGGCGTAATCAATGGGGAGAAATGTGCACCTAACTCCTGTCCATGCTGCCGCTCCCACGTGGTGAAGGATTCAGATCCCTGAGCATGTCCGATCTAATCCAGACTTCCACACCCTGGCCCTGGTCAAAACCCCGGCAAGATTCCCCTCCTCAAAGATGCTGGATGTCTTCCAAGCAACCGTCGAGGCGCCCTTCAGGGCGCCCTTCCGGTCTCCCGCGTCCGCGTCAGCGACTCGTTGAGACGCCAGCGGAATTTCCTGCTGACAGATCACAATTTACCTGGAAAGCCAATGCATGGATACATGAGATACATGACCTTGACGAGGTAGCCGACCTCGAATAAAGTTTAGAGTTTTACATGCACCCCGGTGATGGAGTCAGCCCGAGGAGCAGTGTTGAGTTTCATCGGTTCCAGAGATAGCTTGTGCCGACGGGATGTCCCATGGCGATGTAGCATGGGCCAGTCCACTCCAACGGGTTCCTCTGAACGAGGATGAGGATGGGCCTTCAAATAGAGGGCACTCTCTCCTTCTATAGCAAGATGATCTCTTCGCTCTCCTTGATTGTTGCCCTCAAGCATCAAATGCAAGCTCCCATCAAGCTCCCTCTATCCTTCCACTTCCACCTCAGAGCGGTCCGTCATCATCCGTCAGTCTAGATCCGTCGCTTGCGGCAGTCTCCCACCCCATCTATGCGCATCATAGGTAGCATGGACGCCCCTAATATCCATACCCGGCGTGACTGGACCGAACTCTTCGTTGAGAACTCGCAAAGAGAGAGAAAACGAAGAGAGGAACACACAACAGACATAGCCCAATCAATTGTCGCCTACACTTTGGCGGCAGAGCAAAAGCTCGAGCAGGTGCTCGGGGGCAACGCGGGCTTGGCGTTGCTCGGCCACCGTCCGGCGTCGGCGGTGACAACACGGCCGAGAAACGAGCCGAGATAAAGCCAGCAACGGGACCGCCAGGGGGGGTGTCGCCCCGATGGGAACGGTGCGTTGACTTGGGAACACAGCCGGGGCTTTTGGGGCAACAGTTTCTGGGGTAAGGCCACAGGTGGCACAGCCATTGCAGAGGTTGCGGTTGGTTGCTAATCGTGCAGTTTCTTCTTGTTTAGTAGGCAACTGGGCATTTGCCCTGACAATGTCACCGTGGGGGGGGTCAAAAAACAACTCACAAACTCAGGGGAATAAGGGGAAACGTTTGGTCGTATGTATATCACATAGTTCACTTCACATGGCTGAATCCTCTTATGAATGGATAAGGCACGCCGGCATGAGGAGGGCATCGAGCTTGGCAATACCCTCCATTTACAGTACCGAACTTACCTACCACACTCAGAGACGCTGGTTCTGGTTACTAAGGTAGCCTTGTTCAGGGTATGGAATGATCATTAGACACCTACCTAACTGCAATAGTGGCTTTTCTTGGGTCTTAAATCCACAATCACCACTAAACTTTTCGCAAGACAGAACGTCAGGGCTCGTTGCGCAGGCGTGTTTGAGAGTGAGACTTCTCACTATGTCATCACACCACTGCCCACGCCAATTCGCTGAGAAATTACCCTTCAAGAACAGCAAAAGCTGAGAGCTTGGACTAACTCCAGATGGTTCCAGACTCCCCGCCACGACTCTAATTTAAGATCAGCTATCTGTTTCAGTTTGCGGTGGATGGTCCTCATCTGTAGTAGTTTCATCTCTTGAGCGTCCTTGAGATGGGGCCCATCGTGTAGGAAGGACTTATTGACCCAAGACTCAACGCGGTCAGCGTGTAAATACACCCAGTCTGGGGCGTGAATTACCTGGAATCCCAGATAGACACCATGTTCCCCAAATTGTCAGAATGTTATGTTAACGAGCACAGAGTTTGAAACTGAATTTCGTCAGAAGCGACACACACCGGTTACGACCTTTGAGTTCGAGTTGGAATCCCTGGGCGTCTCCCATCGCCTCGCTGCTCCTCGCAAGGCTTTCTTGTGCGACGGAACTCAGCGAAAGCTCGGCCCGTTGCCGGTGACAGATTCATCATTTGTCATTGGCAGGGGTGCGATGTAGGACAATTGAAATGGCCCAACAAAGCGGCCGCCTGGTGGTGACGCGATGCTCTCCTCTGCGGAAGAGATGGGGCCCCGCACGCCTCTCAGCCATCAATGATAGCTGTACCGGTCACCGCGGGCGTACCCCGGAGAGAAGCCGAATTCTTTCGGCCATTCCCTGGAGAGAAGCCGAATTCTTTCGGCGTAACCTGAAGAGAAACCGAATTCCTTCCGTCATCCGAGGCCAGCGCATGAGGAAAAGAGACGATAAATTAGGGCATCGACTGCAAACTGCCGGTGTAAGGAGGTACTGTACTAATTTTCTCCTTCCCCCCTGAAGGGCTGCAGATTAAGGGCGGCTAAGTCACGGCTGAAGAGTTTGAAGTCACTGTTACACAGGCCTATTTTACTCAACACTCAAAGAGCTCGACGCCATCACGGCGGGTCCGGTCTGGAGCCTGGCCAACAGGACCAGACCGGACTCACCAGAGCGCCGGCAAGCGCATGCTACCATTTCCGAACCCAATTGCAGACGTAGCCTTGGCAAAGTCTTGACTCGGCTCTGGTAGGCAAACATTGTAACTGTAAGTAAGTGATTGTAGGGGGTGGGATAAAATGGTACAGTACCTACCATGCTGAGCCCGGCCGCAACTATTGTGCAGCTGCCCATGCCTCGGGCAATCTTTGAGCAGTTGGTTGCCTCCATCGTCCGGATCGAGTCGAAAATGCTTCAAAAGCAGACACACTGGGCTCGAGTCTCTTGCGCATGGGACTTGGTGCCAGAACACGTGGAACGGCCCAAGCCTATGGCAACTCGGAATACCACAGAATCTGTGTGGAACGATATGCGATCGACCATCCGCCAGCCTGACGCCTTATGGGTTCACAACATAAGAAGCGTAACTGGGCTGACTTAGGCCTTCCTCGCCGTCTGACGTTGAAGGCAATCATGATTCGAAAACTCATATCAATTCTGGATGCCAGCAACGCCTCTCTGATGGCCCCTGATTGTATTGTGTTTAGAACTTGACTCCGGGGTCGGTCCGTTTTGCGGCGCATTGTTGAGTATTCTGTGGGCTTTCTGCAGCAGTATCGCGTCGGGAGAAGAACACCTAGGCTTAGCTGCTGCTCGACTGCCTTGCGGTGCGGGAATGGCTGCTTCATCAAGCAATCTTGCCCTTGTACTAGATTCCGTGACTCTTCAAAATTTACTGTCCAGGAGAGGAACAGCTAAGATGAGAGTTGCTTTCGTCTTCCAAGACTCCAAATCTGGCATACTGCAAGCGCCATCATGCATGGTTCCCAGTCGGGCTGGAACCTTTGCGTGGAAACATTCCAAATGAGCTGCGCGGGATGTCTCATAGACTCAACTATTCTGGGGATAATCTGCTGCAAGACTGAGTGCGGGGAGAGCACACTTAACAATCAGCGGTCATTCCAGCAGCGCATCTCAGTCTCTATGGATTGAGTCCCCCGGGGTCGTGTTGCATTTGTTGAATCTGACAAGCCCCAAATACAAATAGTAGCGAGCCTTGCTGTCAAGACAAGTGATCTGAACGACGGCGCCGCTGCTGGACGTTACCCTAAATGCCTCTGAGACTGCGCCTCTGACAAGATGGGCACGCCGCACACCCACGTAGGGCATTTGGCGGTGGTGGGCTGCCGTGGGCGCACTGCCGTTGTCCGTTTGGGAGAACGGGCAAGAAACAGTTCATGTACTAATCTGAGGGTCATCCTCACTCGAGCCAGAGGAATTTTCCTTGCTCCTTAGCAAACATCTCCTAGATAAATTCTCTGTTAGTCCCGACCGATCAACAACCTTCTTGCTGTCAGCTTTCCTAGCGTGTGTTGTACCACATAAAGAAGGCTTTGACATTGAGAGAAAGTTATTGACCTCAGCCACGTTCAGTCAATCCTGGCATGCGTTGTCCGTCCTCGACCAGCTCGCAAGAGAGGTTGCTTCCCCTTATCCGCCCGCCACGATGAACACCGCCTCTTGCTCCGATGGTCGAAATATTCCTATCAGGTATCGATACCCTAGGGGCACCCTGCTTCCGGCCGCCGTCGAAAACATTGCCGAGAACTGAAATGCGGCGAGCAGCTCCGTATATCAGTACGGGGCTCCAGGTGGGTCGTCCTCGAGCAACAGAAGCATACCTTAGGGCCCCATACACGTGTCATAGCACGTCGGATAGGGGACCGGACCGGGATGATGCAGGAACTGAGGTTCGAGGATGTCTTGAATAAACGCCCGAGGTAGCGTTTGGGCCCGACATTCATCACTGGCCTCTGCAGTCTCGTATGCCGAGCAGGGATAGGCGTGAGTAGCACATTCGCCGACCGACTTTTCCCACTTTTTGTTTCGTTGATTTATTGTCACAACTTGCGGACCTCCAACCCGAAACACCACCCAGATTCCTAGAACTCCCACTTAGGTGCCGGAACGGGAGTATCCTTTCCCTAATTTTGATCTCGAGTTTGCTTGTTCTTCTCCAAGATGTCGAAAATCTGTGCCGCAAATTGCACTGCAACGGGCAGCTGTCCTCACAAAGGGACAGGAGAAAAAGGGGTGGGGTGTAACATCTTCCAAGAAAGCTGCCCCCATTGCAGCCGAGAGAGAAGGGAGACTGACTTCCTCTGTCCACAGGCCCGTCCGGCCACCGACTCCGGTCAACCGATCGATTTGCCGTCCGCCAGGCCGTCGACCACCCCGTCGAGTCCGCAACAACATGAAGGGGGAATAAACCGAGACCTTGCTTCAGGCGATGAGACGGCCACGGCACCTCCGCGCGCCGTCGGTACTGAAGGAACCATAGACCTCATCACCAGCGGTGACAAGCAGAATAGCAAGTCGGCGCCCGGAGCAACTGCAGGATCTGTCGATGCCCAGTTTGGGTCCGAGGGGTAGGAGGGCCGCCCTGGCACAACGAACTGCATTCTTTTCTGTCAACACCGCTAACGGTATTTGCAGTCAGTCGGCCTCGTCGCTGTACTCGGGGATCGCAGATAACCAAGGCATTGCCCTGGTCGCAGGGGTTGTCAAAGGCGAAGACAAAGCAGCGGACGCCGTAGCCGTCTATGTCGTCGACCATCAGCAAGACCGGCACCCTCGCATTCCAGAGTTATTATATAACGGTACGGTTGAGGAACAACAAAGTGAGATCGTGGCGCAAGTCACAGAGCCTATACATCGACTCCAGCTGCTGCCCCTCGGGCACAATGGCCACCGTCCACTATACTCGGCCGCAATCAGGGAGACGGATGAGGAGCTGAACGACGAAGAGTCGACTGTGGAATGAGCTGGCCATGGAGGTAGAATATGAAAGGATGAATGAACAATTGTCCGAACCGGAGCATCGACTGTCTGAGTGGCGACACTATCGTCCAGTGTTTGCTGCCCCTTCACTAGTTCCGAGCCCGACGGAGAAACGCCGCAAGCTATACTTTTTCATGATAGAATTGTCGCAAAAGAAATACCGAACCTCCATTTTTTGCCACCGTGTCGGTGTCCGTTTGAGCGTTGCCATCAGCTCCTTCCGTTGGCTTTGGAGAGCCCATCGTCGCCCCTGCCAAGTCTTTCCGTCCACTCAATCCACAAAGACGAACTATGCGGCGTAACCTCCATTAAGACTGAGCTCGTCCTGATTGCCGACTGGACACCGATGCTTTTATCGTCATTGAAGGGAGCAACCTCAGGTACAGTATACTTAGTAGGACCTAGACGAAGTACATAACGTACCCTACTCCCGCTGAAGCAACCTTGAAGTCAAAGCGCTCCATAGCAGCACCCTTGGACCCTTAAAGCAGGCATATCTTGCAACACTGGGCGGCGATTGGGCATTTCCACCGGATCTAAGGTATGAAACCACGGCAGCAATGCATCGCCTAGTGCCTCAGGGGATACAGGTACGATGCGGGAGGCACCGTCCCGTCCTGCACCCCACAGATAATCTGATCGCTTGCATCGGCAACGTCATATGCCACATACTGCAGTACCACTACTATCACATATCAATGTGATAGCTTAACTCCCGGACCAGGTGGTGCGTTTGCTAAGGCACCGCGTGGCCCAGCTACTGTAGACGGTTCCCCGCCGGATCATGCAGCGAGATCTCTCGGAGCTGCCCGATGCTGCATTTGACGCTGTCGCAATGCCATACGAGCTCCCGCATGCTTGGAGGCTTCAAGCCACCCGAGTTTTGTGGTAAACCGACTGGACTCCGTTTTGATCTGGCTCGGATGTTTTGGGCAAAAGTACCTTGAGTAGGTACTTGGCTATGCCAGGTCTGGAAGATATCTAGGCAAAGCAATGAAGCGATATCACTGCGCTCTAATGCTTCGACATTCATACCTAGTTGATACCGAATATGGGCAGGGTAGCTATGATGGAGTTTGGGACAACAAGTCCCGTCACTTCAGGCGCGATGCTCATAATCCAACCCGTATCACGGGCCGAGACGATCGGCCACTGTCGGGTTCGTGGAAGTGCAGACTTTGCTCCATCTTGGCGTAAGAATCGGGCGCTAACTCAAGGTGACTTGCCAATAATGTAGCCCATCAATTGGAGTCGGTTCGAGCCCGCCTTGTTGGTCGGATGCAGTCTGCCGTAAAAGTGCTTAGGATACTGGCTAAGTGGTAAGTATAGGTAACGAAGTATGTACAGTACTGTATAATACCTCTGTGTATGTATTTCATGGGTGCGGACGTACCGTATCGTATGTATTATACTCTTGTACTCCGTACGTACTAGTTAATGAATGCGTCCGGCATGGACGGTAAATTCCGTACGGATACCGTCCTGGGATTCACATACCTTACTTAGCAAGTTAGCGGCGCCCCAAGCCGGGCCACAGGCCCCCATGATTGCCCGATCGACTCGACGGCGGGCTGAGGCGGCCGAGGTGTGTCATACCGTTCCGCATGCCCTGATCGGCACACTCGGAGCGCAGTGGCATCTTATGTATTTAGCTCTGGCATCTCGTATATCCTTCGTAACTGCTAGACCGCCGAGTGACTCTCCACAGTCAAACAAACGCATTACAGCATGCAAAGTGATTAACCTGGCACTCGACCTTGTCAAGCTGAGGCGGAGTCAAGATTGTACTGTACCCCCAATTTAAGCTGTCTCTTAGCGGGATCCGGCGTATTTAATCCCACGGCACTGTGCTCATTCTCAAGCAAGCAAACAACTTCCTCTGCTCAGCAACTTTGACGACTCATCACACCATAAATCCAGAATCTTCCACGACACAGAAAGTAAATTTCAGCAGACGAGGAATTCTTCCCAGCGCTCAAAGACACCATAACCGACGATCATACAGGATTATCACAAATCAGCGTTGCGATCGCTGACCAAGAGCGGGACGGAGACGTCAAATTGATGGAAAACCAACACTTGATTGAGCTCGACGGAAGGACCGGCGAGGGCGGCGGACAGCTAGTGCGCATAGCATGCGCCCTCGCTGCCGTCGCGACTCAACCGATTCGGATCACACACGTCCGGGGCAACCGGGAAGGCCCTCGAGGCGGAGGTAAAACCCCTTCATGCTTTCCTCCCCCAATCTCGCTCATGAGTCTCAAAACTAACCCCACACCCCCATAGGCTTGAAATCGCAGCATGTCACGGCAATCGAATATCTCGCCAAGGCCACGGCAGCCGACGTGACGGGGCTCTCAGTGGGCAGTCACACACTGGAGTTCCGCCCCCGGCTCAAGCCGTCGGCGCTGATAGAAGGCAAGGACCGCACCATCAAGATCTCGGCCGACTCGCCGGCAGCCTCCACCCTGCTCATCTTCCAGGCCGTCTTTCCCTTTCTCCTCTTCGCGGGCACCGAGAAGGGCGAGCCCATCACCCTCGAAATCTCGGGCGGAACCAACGTCTCCTTCTCGCTCTCGTACGAGTACCTCGATCAAGTGCTACTCCCCACCCTGCAGGACGCGTTCGGCATCTCCGTGGAGCGAAAATTGCACAGCCGCGGCTGGAGCCTCGGTAAACTGCAGCGCGGCAAGGTGACGTTCAGTTTCACACCGCTGAAGCCGGGCGAAACGCTCAAGCTCAGGGAAGCGGGGTCCATCTATAACGGTAGTCCCGGGAGGGATGTGGAAATCGAAGAGGTGGACGTGTCGATGATCGTCCCGGCGGAAATGCACGAACCACTAACGGACGCACTCGTCGCTGACCTTGAGGAGCTGTTCCCGGGAGCCAAAGTCAATTTCAAGATCATTGAGGACAGCGGAGCGGATTCAAGGGTTTATGTCCTCCTAGTGGCAAAATCAGGTGCGCTGCGCTGGGGGAGCGACACTCTCTCGTCTATGCCCAAGAAGTCAAAGGGCAAGTCCGGGCCGCGGCCGACCATTTCATTTTGTGAGGACATCTCGCGTCGGATAGCTAAGAAGCTGTTCGACGAGGTGGCGACTGGTGGAGTGGTCGATGAGTTTCTTCAGGACCAGCTTGTGATCTTCCAAGCGCTCAGCGAAGGCAGGACATCCTTCCCTCGAGGCGAGAATGACAGCGGTGGACTGGAGCAGGCCGTGGAAAACTTGGAGATCGACGAGCGCATGCGCAAGGACAGGACAGACAAGCCGTTCGGCGAAGGCAGCTTGCACACCACTACAGCACGTTGGGTGACGGCGCAGCTGCTCCCAAGCGTTGCGTGGTACAACAAGGGGAAGATTTGCGAAGGCGTCGGAATGAATATGGGATCCGGAAAGGCACGCTGAAGCGGGAACCCAGTCTGGGTGGAGCGTGCATTGTATTATATACCCGCGTTCAGCGCTTGAGCTGGTTCGGGCTGGGAGAGGAGTTCCTTGGCGTTTAGCCCTTTGAGGAATGTTAGCTAGCTGCTTGATACCTCAGGCATAGCGTAATGATACCCCCAGCCAGATTTTGTGAACAAGAGTCATCAAGAAATACCACCTTAATTCTAGATACCCATCGTGGAAAAGGGGGATTTAAGGGGCATTGAATGAGGAAACTCACGGAATACCTACCCAAAACCGGCCCGTCCATGGTATTATTACTAACCCGAGTCGGAGATTTATCTATATCGCTCATAGGCCTCTGCTTCCTTTTGCCGCGCTTCAACCATTTCAATCACCTCTCGGCTGTATAGATCCTCGAGGTTCTTGGCGCCCTGCAGTATTTCCTTCTGGTGTCTTGTGGCTTCCTCCTTGGTCATACATACCAGATCCCGTAGCCTGAGGTTGGAAGACTTTTGTTCGGCGTTTCCTTCGCCGATACGGACTAGGGTGGTTTCCAACGGTTTTCTCCACCTGGTCAGCACGAGTTTGGTGGGAATGCCAGTGACGGCGCTTCTGCCCCTGAACGCCTCTTCCACCAGGAAAGCAATGTCTCCCGGCGTGATGGGGACCTTAAGACCGATGCAGACATCTGTCCGACCACCTTCGATCATGCGCACGATTTTTTCCTCGCTGGCTTGAACGTATGCCAGAATGGCGTCGTACATCTTGTCTCTGGCCTTGGCTGGTTGGTAGTCAATGGGATATCCTGGGGGAGAGTCAACAGAGACGCCCAACATTCCAGTTACACAGCGTCAATGGTAGGCAGGCTTACCTGTAAGTCTCAGAATAACATGGTTCGCCACTGTGTATCCAAAAACTGCCGGCATGGTCCCCAGCACCGGTAGGATACGAACCCGGAAATCAGGCAGCACGCCGAGATCGCCCACCGCCCCCTTCTGGAACTCCTCTTCTGAGAGCGGCAGCAGCGCCGCTTTGCCCTCGCCCATCTTCTCGGTGGAATAAACCACTGGAATCCCGCTGCTCACACCAAGCAGCTTCAACCTCCTCCTGGTGGCCCTCGAAAGCCCATCCTCAAAACTAGCCCCGATATCCCCCACCATGACCCGGGTGGGATCGCTCTTGGTGCCCGCGCCCATAGCCGAAATGACCGGCAGGCCATGGTCGTGGCAATACTTGAGCAGCTCGACCTTGCTGTCAATATTATCGATGGCGTCAATGACAAAATCAACAGGCCTAACCGCCTTCCCGCCCTCATCCTCCACCCAGCCACCCAGCAACTCATCCGCAACCTTGCCATCGAACTTCTGTAGCCTCAAATCAAACCTCACCCAGGGCGTGACGGCCACCAGGCGGCGCTGGAGGCACTGCACCTTGGGCAGGCCGACGTCGGCGAGGGTGGCGACGGCGTGGCGGTTCAGCGAGCTGAGCGTGACCTGGTCAAAGTCGATCAGGCGGAGGCGCGAG
Source organism: Canariomyces notabilis (assembly GCF_033297395.1). Classification (NCBI taxonomy): domain Eukaryota; kingdom Fungi; phylum Ascomycota; class Sordariomycetes; order Sordariales; family Chaetomiaceae; genus Canariomyces; species Canariomyces notabilis. Next base: position 2,331,194 of record NW_027041823.1, read on the forward strand.
ACGCCGGAGCGGGCGAGGGCGGCGCACGCGTGGGAGCCCACGCCGCCGCAGCCCACGATCACGACGCAGGAGTCGCGCAGCCGGGCGAGCCCCTCATCGCCGAGGAACACGCGGTTGCGGGCGAGCTGCTCGAGAATGAGCTCGTCGTCGAAATCGCCGTTCTGCGCGCGGTGCGCGAGCACCTGGTTGTGCTCGTCTTCCTTGTCGGGTTTGGGCAACGGGCCGACGCGGGTCAGCTGTTCATTTTGCGGAGCCCCAAGTGGGAATTTAGTCAATAAGACTGCTTCGGGACTGTGTGGAAAAGGAGGCAATGTTGTAAGGGGTCAAGGGTGGTGGGGGGTTATAGGGCGTACAGTTGGCAGGGCTGAATCGCTCTCATTGGGCCCCGGGATAGACTGCTTTAGGCGGGAGGCCCGTCGACCATCTTGTTGCAGGCGCTGGTAGCTCAGCACTGCGGCAGCAGCGACTGCAGCGGATACGACGGCGGTTGCTGCCAGCTGTACCTTGGGATTGGACGTGAGGGAGGTCATTGCCTTATTCTAGGTATACTGGATATGCAATGTGGGCTATGAATATCGTGCAATTGCAGCCATATCCGTCTAGATACGACAAGATCTGATATGGTTGAGATTGCTGTTGTTGAAATTAGGTTTCTCGTCCAAAAATTGCGAGGTCTCGTCTGGAAAGCCGTTGCTTTCGTCATTTATAACAGGGGTAAGCATCCGCCAAGGCTTCAGAAGCCTTACCGTACCCATTCAAGTTAGCGCAGAACTGATACCTTAGCGCTGAGTCTGTGCGCCAACCGCTTACCTCTCGTGCCTCTTTCTGTTTCGCATTCGAATTCGTTTCCCGAGGTTTGACCCCCCCGCCTTCCTCAACTCCACCGCAATTGAGTGAAGGCGGAGAACCATCACTGGACCGGCCAAGCTCGCATTCGGATACGGGTCTTGACTTTGATCTGAGTAAGCTACAGGTACACGTACTGTTGGTGCAAGTGGAGAGGAAACGCATCAATGGAAACAAGGGCCCAGCCAGTGATTGTAGACCATCGTGGGCTAGCCCCCAATGCCCTCCCAAGTCCCAACGAACATCCCAAGTTACCCCGCAACAAGGTACACATATAAGAAGTCAGCTTCCTTCCGAATGCTTTGGGTACTTGATCTAGGGTAATGGAAATCGTTGCTTTCTGTAGTCTCAAACTCGCGGTATGGTAGATTTTCCTCAACATTTTCCCCTTACCAGATCAAAGTCTGACCATCATCCTCGCAGTGTTAGCATAACTATACCCAACCCGTCTCAACAACACAATGGCCTCCGCTCAAGCCAAGACCGTCATTGTCACAGGTGCCGCCGGCGGCCTCGGCAAGGCCATTGCAGATGCCTTCCTTGCAGCGGGAGCAAACGTTGTCATCTGCGATGTCAACCCCCAACGCATCGCCTCTGTCGACGAAGAGTGGGCCAAGTCCTATGCCGGCAGATTTCTGACCCAGCAGGCCGATGTCACGGACGAGGCCGCTGTGCAGAAGCTCATTGACGCTGCCGTCACCAAATTTGGCCGCCTCGATGTGCTCGTCAATAATGCCGGCGTCATGGACGACTTTTCCCCCGTGGGGGCTTGTTCCAAGGAGAAGTGGGATCGTGTCCTGAACATCAACCTGAACGGGCCCTTTCTCACGACCAAGGCAGCCATTGCCCAGTTTGAAAAGCAGGAGGCCCCTGTGCGTGGTGTCATTATCAACATTGGCTCCAACGCCAGCACCCACGGCTTCAAGAGCGGCGCTGCCTACACCGTCTCCAAGGCCGGCGTCATGGCCCTGACCAAGAACACGGCCGGCTTCTACGGGGACAAGGGCATCTACTGCATGGCCCTGCTGCTTGGCGGCATGAACACCAACATTAACGACGCCTTTGCGGCAGGGTTGAATATGGAAATGTTCCAGAAAATCCAGGCCTCACAAACGCCCTTTACGCCCGAGAAATTTGTGCCCATCGAGAGCGTGGCCAAGTACTGCCTCTTTCTAACCGACAAGGACATTGCGCCCAGTGCAAATGGTTCCTGCATTGTGTTCAACAACAACTGGCCTGAGGCGTAGGGAGGCATGGATGGGGCACAGGATATAGAGCTCGGGTTCGCCTGGAAAGATTTTCAGGGGTGTAAACAAACGCCACCCGTCTAAGATTTGGCCCAATCGCATTGTGAATCCAGAGATGATCATTAAGTACCATCGTACCCCGAGAAGAATATAAGCCCCATTTCATTCCGACCAGCGGCATGTTGCCTCTGACAGCGATCCAAATCATCCATACCATCACGAGTGCTGGTGGGCGCCCTCCATTACGTCGACATTAAGAGCTCTTGCAGCCTCGACCATATGGTTCCGTGGTTCCATCGCATGCATTTTTAACTTTGCGACTTATTTCCTGCGTTTTTCGTCCCTGTCTAATGTAGTCTCCATGATCCCCATGATTTGCCTCCTGGTCTGGCGATTCTCCAAATTTCTGCTGCCATATCATTCATCTAGGCCTTTGCTACTACAGACCGCTAGATCAACACCGTAGGGTCATTACCCCGCCACATCAACTCAAACAACTTGATGTACGACAACAATGACCGGGCTCCTACTTTCCCGCCTTCGCCAGCGCCGTAGCCATATCCCTCAGCTTGAACTTCTGAATCTTGCCGCTCGCCGTCTTGGGGTACTCGTGGACGAACCAGACATGCTTCGGTGCGAGGTGGTTCGACAAATGCGTTCGCACCCATTCCCTCACGCTCTCCCTCGTCAGCAACTCCGCGTTCCCGGGTTGCTCCCTAGCCAGCTCTTCTCCCTCGACCTCGACGCCCTCGTGCGCAATCACAAACGCGCCGACGCTCTCTCCGTACCTCTCATCCGGCACCCCCACCACGCTCACCTCTGCCACCAGGGGGTGCTGAAACAGGCAGTTCTCAATCTCCAGCGGACGGATGTTCTCCCCTCCGCGGATGATGAGATCCTTGATCCGCCCCGTTATCTCCACGTACCCCTGCTCGTCCATGCTGGCCTCATCGCCGCTGTAGAGCCAAACCACCTCATTTCCGTCCTCGTCCTTCTCCACCGTCCTCACCTCGCCGGTGCGCTCCTCATCCCCCCAATACCCCCTCATGACGAGGTACCCAGCAGCAGCCAGCTCTCCACGCTGTCCGATAGGCACCACTCTAGAGCGGTCATCCGGGTCTACTACCTTGACTTTAGTATGAGGCATAGCCTTGCCCACTGACGCCGTCCTCTTGGCAAAGGGATCGTCGGGCGAGGTCATGCAGCTCACCGGGCTGGTCTCGGTCATGCCGTAGCAGATGACGAGGTCGCTCAGCCCGAGTGTGTCGTAGAGCTTGCGTAGGAGGGACTCAGGGACAGAGCTGCCGGCTGCGATACCCTTGCGTAAGTGGGTGGGGAAAGCACGGATGTGCTCCTCCGGGACGGTGGGCGGGTGCAGGAGCTCCAACATGGCGACGAACATTGTAGCGACGCCGTAGAGACCCGTGGCCTTGTGCTCGGCAGCCATTCGGAGAGTGGCGAGCGGGTCGAAGGCGGGCGATGGGAAGAGGATGGCTGCGCCCGTCGTTGCCGTCGCCATGTAGCCCAGGACGGAGCCAAAACAGTGGAAGAGTGGCGGCGGGCACACAATCAGATCGGATGGTTCCAAACCCATTCGGTGGGCGATGAAGAAGCCGTTGTTGAGTATGTTGGTGTGTGAGAGCATGGCTGCTTTGGGCTGTGACGTCGTGCCAGACGTGAATTGAATGTTGATGGTTTCCGAGGCAGAGATCGGTGAGTCCGGGATAATTTGACGCGAGGCGACGCTTGAGGAGCCTCGGAGATCACCGAGGTCTGGCAGCAGGGACTTGAACGATGTCAATGAACGGAGGGAAGATAAAGCAGGAAAGCAGGAGAGGGGGTGGGAAGCTGCGTTGTCGACTACAACCACCGTTTTGAGAGTTGGAATCTCGGGCGCTTCGACACGACCAGACTCAAGGTCTGGGACGATGGTTTGTAGTAGCGGTAGGTTACTCCGTCCGCGGCAGGGCTTGTAAGCGAGATCAGTGACAGCCCCAATGACCAAGAGTTCAACCCCGAGGTGGTTCAGTGCTGCAGTGACTTGCTTCACGTTGAAACCCGGATTCAGCGGAACGAGGATGGCGCCCAGCTTGAAGATGGCATAGGTGAGAGCGGCGAACTCGGCACAGTTCCCAAGACTCACGGCGACTCGGTCACCTTTCTTGACGCCCAGTGAGCGGAGCGAGTGAGCGATTGCATTTGACTCCAGGTCGAGTGCGTAATAGCTGAGGACCCTTTCAGAAGCCCCTGGGATACCGCTGGCAGGTATGCTTGGTAGTGCATCTCGGGCTGTCGTTGGTGAGCGACAGATAACGGCCGGGCGATCTCCGAATTGCGAGACAATGGAAGAAAAGTGCTCGGGGATTGTCTGTGACAGCAACGACGGCTTTGGAAAAGTGTCAATAGCAGCCCTAGGTCCGGTTGTAGCAGGGTAAGGTGGTCTCCTACCTCTCTAGGCCCCTGACTGATACTCGTCGTCAACCCGCCGCCACTGACCACTCCGCTTTTGTATGTCCTTTCCCCGACAGATGGGCGCGAGCTGGCGCGGAGCGGTAGCGCTCGAATGCCCCTACTCATGAAGCCATTGCGAGAGGTGAGTTGGGGGGAAACAGCTGTAGCCAGCCGCGGTTGAGGACGCATTGTGACTCGCCTGTCTCACGTTGCATGAGCTCACATTGGCTTCCAATGATAAATAAACCTGGATCGTCTCTACAGCCGCACCCATGGCGGGTGAGTCCGGCAACTTGCGAGGAGGCCTCACACCCTAAAAGGGATCAATCATAGGAAGGGGAAGAAGTTACCCCAAACCACGGTGGGGTTAAGACCATCGATCAATCTCCCTCGGCTTCTTGCATCGCGTAATGAGAAGTCACCGCGGTAAGGCGCCAGTGGTCCAAATAAGGGAGGTTCTACCTATGCAAATTCCTACCTCCCGTAGGTCTTGTAGGAGCAGGAGTCTGAAATGCGGGGTGCATGAACCATTCGTAGACGGGGATATTCTCCACATGCGAGTGAAGCACGTACCCCTACGGAGGTACCCTGACACCCGTCATCCTTCCTCAGGGGTACTGTATGTACAGTACGTACAAGTACAAGTACATTGTCGCCTTACCCAGGCCGATGGTTTACGCCATCTCTTGGTTTTCGTTTCTCAAGCTCATGATGCCCAGCTGTATTCGAATTGGCCTTTCTTTCTCGTTCTGCTCATCTCAGACTCAGAGCTTTAACTGTTCGTAACTTGGCGATCCATTGCAACCCCAGAATGGCATCCGTTGTCAACCCGATGGCGCGGGGTTAGCCGTCTCCACTTTTTCGTAAAACCAACCTGGAGATCGGAATCGCAACGTCATTGGAGGCACTGAGCCGTCCGCAGCCGGTCTCCCTTCCCGGCTCGATTCGGCCGCAAAAGGCCAAAGGTATCCGCCGGCGCTGTAATGGATGTCTCGCGGACCCCGACCGATCGACGGCAGGAAGTGCCGATGGCGGTTGTGTACAATACCTGAACAACAACCGTGATAATTCACTGTCCCTTGAGTCTAGCCCTGGTGGGAAGACGAGGATGGACTGAGCTAGATGCCCAGATCCGGGCCGACTGCTTTCGCAGTAGTGTGACAGCATGATGAAGGCCGTGTTTTTTGTATGCAGATTGCGCCCCTCGACTCAATTCTGCGCCCTCGAAACAGAATCGCCCTGCCCGTCTCACATGGCCGTCACCTGACAACACCCCGTAGCCCGCTCGTGAAACGAAACATGGGCCATTCAACCGCCCAGCGGTGGCTCGCAATGCCATATGGTACCGTCCGACAACGGACACGACCTTGACCTTGTATGACACCTGCATGATATGAGCTGATCTATCTGTACATGTCTGTCTGTGACGTGTAATGACAATGACAAGAAAGTAGGGTCCCGCCCTTGACTGGTCCGCAGGCTGTGCTGTTCTAACACTCTACTCCTGTCCCAGTCGGTGCTCTTTATCGTATAAGGAAAAGCCATCCAGTTGATGCAGCTGAAACCTCCCACAACGCCAAGCCATGCAATTAAGAGGCGTATTGCAACCGAACATGTGTACTAAAAAGATTTGGATAATTTGTCTTGAGAACATAACGCTGAAGAATGCTGGAGCTCGAATCGTTGCTTATTTCTCCCCAATATGGCGCTCACTTTCGGGTTTCCATGTGCCTGTTATCCCCGTAGTTAGTCTCGGGGACATCCAAGACGATTCTAAATGACCATGAATGGCAGTCACCTTCAAAATCGTGCTTCACAAAAGCCATTGGATCATCATAATCCTTGGCGCCCATCTGCTGGACGCCTGGGGAGAAGCTTGTGATCGGGAGTACAATGACATCCCCAACCTGTTTCGGTGCCTCCATGCCGGTAAAGTTACGGTAGTCAATGGGTCCGGCGGATTGCGTCATGTCGAAATAGCGCTCGTCATTGAAGTACTCAAATATGATATCCGTCCAGAGCGCCGGACCTGTGAATTCAATGACATTCTTGTCGATAATATTGTTCAGCGACCCGGCCCGCTTGCGCTGCAGCGTTTGCTCCGTGATGCGCGCTACCGTTTCCCGCAAGATCGGATGTCCCGGCTTGCTCTGGATGGTCCACTGGCAAAACTGTATCCTCCGGCTGTACCAGTCCTTCCAGTCTGGGCGATCGGGATCCGCCTCGATGCCAATCACTAGCCCAACCGTGTTCCGGGGTACCGACTCGGGGATCCAGTCAAGGGCGCTGCGGATCGCATACGTGTCAATGTCCGAGTATATCCCTCCTCTTGCTAGCAGAATCAGGTAGCGAAAGAAATCGGCCTTGAGAACTGGCAGCGGGAGCGCCTCATATGCCTCCAATACTTCGGGCACCGATGCGTAGAGCAGCCGCAGCAAATGCACGGCCACCTGGTCCGTGATGACCTCGTGTATGAAGCCTGGATGCTGTTCCGTCCATGTCGCCTCTTGCTCGCGGAAGTTGAATTCGCCCTGTGCTGGTGTCCACTTCCACGTCTGCCAGATGTAGGCGGGAAACTTTGTCTCGACGTCGTAGGGGAACTGGTATGCGAGCTTTTCGTTGAGTGTCATTTTGGACATGTCCTGCATTGTTTTCTGTCCCTGCGGAGACGGCTTATTGCGGTTCCCCCCAACATGTACCGCATCGTCGTTGAGAAGGTCTTGGTCGGAGGACGCTGTCGTCTGTGACTGCTGCTTTGATCCAGCGCCAGGTTGTGCTTTCGGAAATTCGACCGCAGATGACGTGGCAGCTGGCGAAGTCGACCGTGTCGTGAGGAAGAGAATCGTGATGAAGAACGCCGCAGCCACGAGAGCGCGGCGAAAGGTGAGCATTGTGCAGCTCTGCTCGTGTCTGATGCAAGGCAAGGAAAAAGAAGAGGTGCAGCTGCCGTAATACTTAGCTTGCTTGATGTATGGACGCGCGGCAGTCCGCAAGCTGGCAGATGGATCCAGGAGTCGAACTCGGAATCATTCAAGCGCCGAGGCGTGACGTATGCAGGAAGGGACGCTTGACATTTGGAGTCTAAAATGGCAAACCCGGAGAGATAAACAGGTGAAGAGAAAAGAATTGGTATTACAAAGTGTCAAGCAGCGCGGAATTGGAACTCAGAATCAGAGAGTTTGTCGGTCAATATTCCTCGAGTAGGGGATCTCCCCTTAACGGTGCACTAATCTTTTCAAGATGCCCTGATGCGAGGAATAGTTTACGAATACCGTACGGAGTACGTCTTATTAAACAGTAAATGGATTTGGAGCTGGCTAATCGCTTATGGCTCGCAAGCCAAAAGATTTCCAGTAAGTGAAATTACACTACAGTCAGTACGGGGTATTCGTACATGCGTGGGAATGCTGATCATAATGTAAATTATTGTACCACCCAACTACGGAGTACGGATACAACGAAGCTTCGTTGATCGGGTCAGCGCTGGGCTGACGATTTACAACTTGACCTCGGCCTCCAAAAAGAGATCTAATTACAATACGTACTTAAGTACCCGAGGCAGGAGCTGAGGCAGAATAGGGGATAAGCTGGTTAGCATCTAAGGCAGGTAGATACTGTAAGGTACTTGTATTAACACAAACTTGCACAGGGCCTGGACAACGGTACGGTAGTACATGGTGGAACATGGTATTATACAGTACGTAGATACTCTCATCAATGTTTTCGGTACTCCGTATAATTGTTGTTCATACACACATGCGTACAGTACCTCTGTACCTCAGGAGATCACCGTTTCTCCATCGTAGCGCGGTTCCCGAAAGTGACTCTGGCTGAGTCAATCCACACCAGTTTGATGAACGACTCGAAGATGGCAAAATTTCGCAGCAGATGTCTTTTCCAACAGCCTTTGGACAATTCGAACCCCGCCTCACCCGCGTCATTTCCTTGATCTCGAGTGGGACCTGAAACTTGAAACATGTGCCCCTGCAGCAGCCAGCTAGTGCGCCAAGCCAGACCAAGCTTCTGCCAAGCAATTGTTTCAAGAATCCAAGTCCCGGGCAATCCAGCCAAATTGTCAGATGCGCGGATCAACAGATATTGTCATAAACGTCCCCAAGGGCCCAAAGGCTAGTGTATGGTTTACAAGTGATTGTTTTTCTCATTGGCGGTCCTTCTCAGCAGCAATTGAGTCTCCCTGTTGAAAATAATTAGGGAACACATGTCATCACAGGGGCGCAGGCTCGCATTCGCAGACCGACTTTGCGTCCGCTCGAAGTGCCTCGGATTCAAAAGCGGGTTCGCTTAGTCCGACAATTATTTTGCCCAGCTGGTAGCTATTCAGCGAATGTATGAACAGGCAGAATTCATGGCAGTCAAATGAACTTGAATTCTCAGACTTTGAACCGTGCTTCATACTGGAGGTATCCTTGAACCTCACCCACAACTGAACTTACAAGTCTTATACCGAGGGGAACTTGAAGCCATACATAACCCCTTCTCGTCTTACATTACTATGATTTCTCAACCATAATTCAAAATTATGTCTACTTTACCATGGGGTTCAAAAAGTATGTAGGTACATGTACTGTACCGACAGTAATCGATGTGAGTGCTCTGGCAACATCGCGGCTTTCAAGTTGCCACGAGGCTCGAGCGAACGGTTCGTTGCGAGATTGGACAGCAGAGATTGTCCGTCTTATTCTATGGTGTGACCAGAAACCGCCAAGGATTACAGGCATGAGCAAGGTAAGCTGCTGTGCCTCTATTTACTACTATGTAAAGACTTTCCTTAACCTGACCGCATAAGTCTTCTATCATTCTAACTGCCATTCGGCAGTAAATGCCACTACAAGAAATGTTTGTACGTTGCCCTAGAAACCTCGCCTCGGCTATGCTCCGCAGAATATGTATCAAGCAATGTACAATACAAATACAGCATTATGGATAACATACCTAAGCAAGGTAGGTATATCTACTAGGTATTTATCGACGCCTATCCAGATTTACCGTACGTACATCCATACATAGTACCTTTACACCTTATATACTATATGGATTGGTACTGACCGGATTTCAGTCCTGCACTACATAGATATTCGAATATCTAAGCGACCACTTACGATCATCCGTGCCTTTTTCAAGCTCATGGATCCTGGTTGATGAACCTCCGCTCTCTCCTCTCTCAGCCTGCTCTCCTGATAACGGCAGTGGTAGCCGTCGGAGACTTCTGAGTCTTTATGCTTCATGTCTAATATCTCCTACTATCAGTGTCGGCTAACTAGGTACCTAGTACCTACCTTACCTAGGTAGGTAAAACACCAGCTCCAGTCTTTACACTGAAAGTCGCTCCGTTCCACTGATATGCGATTCAATGTCTTTGGACGTCTCACTCATTCGCCGTATGTGGTATGATTTCTACAATAAGGTACCTTAGCCGAGAGGATTGACAGCAAGGTTGACAGCTTTGGCCCTCAAATGGAACCTCACCGAGCAGCTTGCAATCAACCTGTGACTAGCACGGAGAGAGCTAGGTTGTCTCTGACATACTAGCAATATCACACATCGCGTTCAGGTTGTCATTACAGTACTACTAACCTCACGCTATTGTATTGCTCAAACTTGTATGTCAAGGTGAATTGCAATAAGGGGAGTAATGTCAAGGGTCCCCTTTCCCTGGTAGAAACCTACAATTGCTGTGACTGTCTAGTAAATAGGTCCTTGTTTATAGCTCACTGCCAAGCAACACACCTTCAGGCTGGCAGACCGGTACGCCCGGGCTCTATCCACGAAGTCTCGTCATGGAAATGAGGTGTGTAGATGTCGGTGCTTTCACACATGATGCCAATAACTGCCCCTACTCTTTCCCGTCTGTAACCATCCAGAGTACCTTAGGCGGTTGAGGCATTCCTCTCCCACATTACCCCTACAATGCAAGCTGATCTCGGGAGCCTTGTCTGCTCACCGAACAAGGCGACAACCATAACCGGAAATGAATTGGCTCGCCCGTGGTCACTTGTAAGCCGCCCTTGCGCGCTAAGCGTCACATTCCGGTACAATCGAGACATTTAACATTAGTGATATCGTTTCTGCAGATCAGAGCCCGAGGCAACTAGCCTTGGCCATGGCCAGATACAGGTTGCCTTCCCCGAAGTGCCGTGGCTTCAAGCTGCCTCCGCTCTTCTCCAAGCGTCTCCTACCTCAATACTGCACCATCGGTGCTACCTTGAGGCGGGAACTAATCTACTATATGCGAAGCCCAAGGTGGCACATCCTTCATCACATGCGCCCAAAATGCACAACCAAACTGCAATTCTTCAATAAAGCCCTCCTGGCCTACAATTGTATCTCGCCGCCTTCTTCACTCACACTATTGGATGTCGACCAATCGTGATCGAGGGTCACTACGAGGATACAAGCCACTTATCTTTTCCAGCTCAAAAAGGAGGGGTAGCAGTGAGGGGAGGGAGGGCTCGGCTTCTAGTGACCAAAAGAGTCACATTTCAGAATTGAAAATGCAAGAAACGCACACGGCGGCAAAATACAATGCCACGGAAGATCTGCAAGCCGCACAGAGTGCTAATGGGTGGATGCAGAATATACATGGCAGGATGTACATACATACAAGGCTATCTGCATCTTCCCCGCACATCCATCTTCATGTTGTGTCCGGCGCTACATGACGTGCCTTATTTGTCAAAGTCTTGGATGCCTTGGTCTTGGCTTGCATGTAATCATTGTGGGAGAGCCTTCATCGAAGCAAGCTTGTGACAGTTTGCTACACCATACATAGATCATTTTCTCCGTGTATAACCGGCTAGTAGGTCAGTCCTTCCGTCGGTAATCCCATCGATCAGAAAAGAAATGATTGAAATCATGTAGAGTGCAAGATCTCACTGGCAGGCTGTAATACCTCAGCTCAGGATCTATAGGAAGGAGACTCGAGCCGTGAAGCACCGTAGCACGACCCGGGATTTCAGGGGGCGATTGCGAACATGATGAATGTCAAAATATCTGGCGACACGAGAACAGTTCTCGTTTGTCTATCAGCAGCAGTCCCCAATACTCAATTACCTGAGTCCAAGTAAAGCGCCTGACAATGAATGTCTCTGAGCAGGGCGGGCAGTAAATCTCGAGTAGGCACCGTATGTAGGTACCTTAGGTAGTAACGCAATGTAGTACAGCATCGTACTGTACAGTACTTCGTACTGTACATACATACCATTAGCAAAGTTGGAAACTGGCAAGTCAGCAGACAATTTTCCATTTTCTTACGGATCACGCACGTAAAGATAGACAGGCATTAGTTATCTCAAGGACTGGACACGGACAGATCGGATGCCAAGTAAAAAAAGGGGCGTTGCTGTGGTTACGCCAATCTGTGTGGGGCCTCCCGGTTATCCAGTTCATAACCCCTGAAGGACATGGCTCAGGCTTCACCCACCCCTAAAAGAAGAACAAACAGACTATAACAATCATTCTCCGGATCTTTGTCTGATCGTATTTAGATACAAACTGTGACGGAACCGGCGGCTAGTGTTTAACCCACCAAACCGCCTGTTGGGCCGCATTATATTACAAACAAATGTAAGATTTTTTTATAACACAGGAATTGGGGACAACTCACCGTGATGTGTCGCGCATGTACGATGACAAGATTGGCTGGGTTGCAAAGCACTTGTGACGGTGCCAAGTTCTCGACGCCGACTTGGACGAATCGTGAGAATGCCGTGGCCACCAACTTTAAAAGTATTTCGTCGTCATACCCTTGAGGGACGGCTGGAACGATGCATGGCCGAGATATTTTCTTCAGTCAATGCTAAAACCTGATATGACACCGCACTGACTGCTATCAGAGACATGCCTACCTTATTATGCTGAGTCACTTGTTCTCCATCCTCGATATCCTTAGCCAGCGCAGGAAATACAGCTTTCGAATCTCCTCTCCCATGGAGCACAAAGATGCTCGAAGAAATTCCTTGTCATATAATTAGCGTGTGATGCCCCGACTAAGACCCTTCAAAGTCGGGTACGCCCTTCTGATTCTTGCGCACCTCAGGCTCGATTAGGAGACAATATTCGTATGACTTCGACAGACCATATGGGCGACAATCTGGGTACATGGGAACTTGAGGCATTGATGTTTCATAAGACTCAGCAGGCCCGTTAAATGAAGCAAAGACTGAATGCCTTTTTCCGACAACCTGCTGTATTGACTGGCAACGAACGATGTCGCTCGAACTTTCAACAAGACAATCGACAAGCTCGAAGATATTCCGACGGACAAAAATGGCAAAGCTGCCAGTAGTGCCTTCACCCCAGCCAGCTGAGTTGATGATTGAGGAGAGGCGCCAACTTGAGAGCAAACTAAACCGGCAGCCCGGGCCAACCTCGGTACACCAACGCGACCTACCGAGCACCTCATTGATGTTCCGAATATTCGATATCACTGCACATGAACCAGTCAGCGTCATCCCATACCTCTTGCTGGCTTCGATTCTCTTCGTTGTTCCCATCGCAAAGATCGGCGTCGCTGAGCTGCCTGGGATATGGAGAGTCGGACGCGGGCTCATCATGGTCGACCGCAGGTTCATTGAGGCAGTAGTAGTTCGGCCCCCAAACCATGTCATTGTGAACTAGCACAAAGCCCTCCGTCTCAATCTCGGCAAGCGCAGCGACCTCATGGTTCTTGTTTTGGCTCTTCTTGTTCTTTTCATATGCTCCACGTGCATGTTCTTTGCACAACTCATCGTTGTTAGTCTTTCTGGTTTTGTTGGTTTTGCTCCTTCTTCCCGTCATCGGCTGTGTGGATCTTTCAAAGAACAATCTGTCAGCTGTGTCCTGCTCCATTCAGTGCTAAGAGGTTGCTTGGGGCTCTCACAGAGTATGGAACTGGGGAAACCCGAATGTCTGCTGGGATCTTGGAGAGCCAGGCATGACCGACATTGAGTCAGCCAGGGCGTCTAGTTCAGCATGACCAACATCGACGGCGGTTTGAGGCGCCGCTACTGCAAAGGAGCTGCGAGGAGGCCAAGGCAATGTGCTAGTGCCCTGGCGTGGATTGACTTGAGAGCCACCCGGGTCCAGTTGGAAATCCCGGCTCGAGGCGTTCAGGGAGAACTGAAGAGGCGAGTAGAAAGGGGTGGAGGGTTCTGTGGCTATCACTGATCTCAGTGATCTACTCGCCATATTGCTCGATGATCGTCGATCAATCAACCTCGAAGGGCAAGTCGATGCAGCAGCGAGACCGTCTGTTCCCGAGGCGCTCGATGAATCTAACTGAGGATGGGGGAGGCACATGCACGATATGTGGTTCGAGGTGGATTGACCTTTCTTGTTAGGCATCTCCAAACGCGAGAGTGGTTAGCGAGAATACAGAACGCTGGTATGCCGCCTGTAGTTCTGGTATTGATGGCAAAAGGACAGAGAGTCAAGGGCGAGAGGAAAGCAAGGACAATCGAGCTTTTTGGAGGAGGAGCAACCAGCGACGATATCTTTCTGGCTGTTCTGGAAGGGGCGGTGAAAGCTCCGCCTAGAGCCCATGCCATTCTCGGCCGGCCAGACCACGCTAGATGGAAAGGCAACCACCTCAAGTCTCCGAATTATGAATAACCACATCCGATTGGGTCCGCGTTGGGTACTCCAGGGCGGACCGTCGAGTTCAAAGTTGCTGCCATGCGTCTTTTGGAGTCTAATGGCGACAGATTGTCAACTGGAGCAGACCGTTGTGCGCCTTGGTCGAGTCCGAAGACGGAGTACCTCGATACATGAAGGCTCGATGGCTCGGAAAATTGTGTCGGGCGGGATGCGGCCCATGTGGCACCTGCTTGATGGTTCGCAGAAAATCAAGGCAACAACAGAGGCTGAATCTGTTCAATGTTGGTTGAGGCATGCCAATAATGGGTTGGAAAGCGTAGAGCATATCCCCCCCGTTCGGCAAACCGTGAGTAAGGAGGAGCTTTGAGCGGCGTTTTCGGGGTGAGCATCAATGAATTCGGTAGGGGGCCTGGAGTATAGGTATCATGATTGAGAAGCCAGGTTTAACATGGTCAAGTGAATGACCCGCGATTCAACTTGTCAGCCACGGTTTGAGAGACATGCCTGACATATAACGCGGACAAGCACCTAAGCTGGAGCGCCTTGCATCTATAACAGTTGGGACTACCTAGTGGGTAGGCAATCTGTCTTGATGCAGTGGTCGGACCGCCAACTGACAACAAAAATGGCCGAGTGCAGAGTCTTCCGCAGGATGTCACGTAGCCGCCAACCCTGGGCTGCAGACGGGATGGCTGTCGCAAATGGTGAGCACCGGTGGACAAGCATCCCGATACTCCCTTGTAGCTATTGCACTGCAAGGGATCTATGCAAGCCACCGGAAACACTCTTCAGTTACTTTGCTTTCCAAGAAGGCACGCGGAAAAGTTGCACGTACGTGTTGCTAAACCGGGTAATTATCTTTCCTGTAACTTTAATCCTGCAGACACCAGCTCCAAGTTGAGACGAGCTGAGCTCAATGCACCAAGAAAGATATCTTAGTTGTTGAAGCTGGAGCAGTATTTGACTGGATACTGGCCCGGAAAGGGCTTTGCTAGCAACTTGGTCAGATCCATGGATCTTTACGAAACAAACTGCCCGGTTTAAACAGGAGCCTGCGATCTGGAACCTGACGGGACATGAGGAAGGATAGAGGGACACTCGAGTAACAAAAAACAAGATGGTTTAACTTAACCCACAATAGATGCAAGATAGTACTTAGAGAACTGGATGGGAGCGGAATTCGAGATCCCTCAAAAAGGGGATTGGTAGGGGGAGGGTCCAGTGGTGGTGACATCTGGCCTGCGCGCAGGAGTGGAAGCACAACCGGACCTCCACATACACTTTAGGCTTCCCCGACATGTTCCTACAATCGAGTCTTGCATCTGTGTTTCTGCAGCTCAGTTACGCTACTGCTGTGGCGTAGCATTGGTGGTTTCCTCGTAACTGCCTGGGATCCATTCATGCTCAACTCTTGCCCTTTCATTTATTTATGTCTCCCCCAACACTGCTTCCCGATGAATTCCTCAATTGCCATGCAATTGCAATCGTGCAACACGAGAACCTGTAGATGCGCTGCTTTTTGGATGCAAATTGCGTTCTGGATCCGACCCTTTCATTGTTACTAATCGCGAAGCCCTCCGTTCATCCCACCCGGCAAGCGCGCGGTTCCTGCCGCCTGAAACAAAGCCTCCTGCACACAATCACATCCTCTGTCTTAGGTGGCGTCAACTGTAATTTCCCCCTGCGGCTGCTGTGTGGCTTCATACAGTCACAAAACCCGGTTTCTTGGCTTTGAATGGAATTGTAAACTTTGCACGAGACTGTAAAGGGATGCCGAGTAACGCTCGAGAGCTGTGGTTTCGAACTTAAGGTATGTAAGTAGACTGCTGTTCGTTACCTTACTGCTCTCAGCCGAAGCTGTCAAACGATGGCAACCCCCGGGCCGTCCTTCTGTCTGAGCGCCTTGCCGATCTGTGATTGTCCACCATTTACCGCTGGATTAGTTTCTGTTTCGGGTTACACAAACCACTCTTGAACAGGGATCTTGCGAAGATACTTCACATACCTACCTTAGGTTCGTACAGCTCATGAACTAATTACTACGTGAGTAAGAGCAGAGCCGCATGGAGCCTTGCGCCTATAAGACGCTCCCATCATCCTCACAAAGTGGGCACGCCACTTAGGGAGGCCGTATATTGCAAGTCTCGGTCCATAGCGGCCATCACCGCACACTGAGGCACCCAGACCCTTCTGTTTTATGTTCAATGGTTCCAACAGAAGCAAATTCTTCATCCCTCTCCACTACTATGACGATGAAAGTACGTTGCTAGGCATTATCTCTACACTTTGTAACACTTCCAATTCTCTTCCACCCCTTTCCCTCCTGAGTTGAGGTTCTATGTTATCACAGACCAGCACGGTTCTTTGTGGCAACACTTCCACGGTCCCCAGCGGCGTGAGACCTCTGTCCATGAAAACCTGAGCCCAACAGGCCTTGACTTCAAGTACAGAATCTTCTTCTTTCCTCTTCAATCAACTGTCTAAGACAATATCGAACGCGACGTGCCCTTCACGTTTCCCGACAGAGGTGTCAAACCCCCAGCCCTCCAACCCAATCACTTCTGTTTTATTTTTGTTGATCTTATTATTTCTCACCTCCTTATCTCATCCCCTCGCCTCTTCCGCCTTTCTCAAAGGATGAGTTTATACAACTCCGTTCTTCTCTCTCTTCTCTCCGCGTTGATCAGTCTCTCTTGCTTTTCTTTTCTCTCATTTTTCTTGAATGGCTTTTGAGCAGCGTCATGTGACGGCTCAGACGAGGCCGGGGGTTTGGGTTCCAGGTTGCAGTGCTGCCGAATTACAAGGACACTTTGACCTCGCCTCCCAGGTGCTAGTGCAACTGGTTTTGTTCCTAATATCCCGTTTATTCAATTGTGTGCATGGAGTGAATGGCATTGGCATTGCCAGAAGAGGCATCGTGTGGCGACATCCAGGTTCTGAGCACCCACCCTGATTGTGCAAGTCGGGTGCGGTACAGGTGCGAAATGTGGTCAATGAGAGACGGCATGGCAGCCTCGTGCAAAGCTGGAGTTGAAATAAGCTCTGCCGCTCCAAGCTGACTGGAGCCGTGACAAGCTTGGAAACCGGGCCGAACCGCTGTGGGGTGCTGCTGTGACGCCCTGCAAGTCGCTGGAGGGTAGGGGTTTACAAGCGCGACAAGTGTTTCAATGGAAGCCGGGCCGGGAGACGGGCCCATGCATTGTCCTGGTCTAGGGGGCTCGAATCGACAAACAGTACAACCTAACGTTACCCATGAGCCGATCAGTGTATGATTCGAGACAATTCCTAAAGTTACACTATCAAGGGCTACGCCAAACCGTGTACGGTTCAACACGTGAATGCACGACGTTCATAGGTATCTCCGGTGCTAGCAAGGCCCTACCTAACGTTGTGTTGCCCGGGTGCCAATGCGTCACCCAAGCCGTTCCCTCGTCCGTGCACTTCCGACGGGGTTCAGGACCAAACCATCCAGGGAGGTCTTCTGGGACGGTCTGCTTGGTCTGCTCTTAATGCTGCGGGGATCCAAACTCGGGCAGAAGAAGTCCTCCATACCGCAGTACAGTATTCACTTCATGCCAGGTCTGCCGGTGAGTCCCTGTCCCGGAAACTGAGCGGGTACGGGAAAGAACCTGACTGTGGTACGTTTCCTTCCGAGCTCGGACCTACTCCCATCGGATGTCCAGGGGAAACAGTTGCTCCCTGGAGTCTCGGAAAATGAAAACTGACACGGCGGCGGTCATTGAAATGTTCCAAAGGTAACCTAAGGTGGCAAGAAGTAATCAAGTTAGGGAGTATCCGTACCCATCACACGGAGATGGTTGATAAAAAATCGAGTGGAAGTTACAATGAGCGGTCAGTCCTGGCGCGCCTGCGCGGCTAGCGTGTCTCCACACCTCAGACCCTAGCTTAAGTGCTCAACTGTTCAACGACCTGGGGCTCCTAATTTGACTTTCGCTCGATGACGTCGAGGAGTATGGCTGATTCAGCTTCGGCTCTATCACAATAACGTTCTTCAAGTATCTTTACGAATGCGATTTGCTCTGACTTGTCAAAGGACGCTAAAGACAAGAGCCACTCACTGTCTTCTAGTACTAGTAGTCGTCTCGGTTTCCTGGGTTCCGACCAATCAATTCATCGTTTCCGACAGGCCATCAATCGTCGCTCGCTCACCTGAACCTCGAATTCTGTCTCAAAGGAATTGTCAAGCCGATTTCGCAGGCGTCGCGCTATTTTTGCCCTCTCACCGAACTTACGGGCGAGGGTTGGCCTACAGGCACCGCATCGAACCATCTTCCGTCCTAAGGTCGTTCCGGTTCCTACTGAAGTTCCGAATCAACGACGGAACCAAGAAAGATCTGCGGATATATTCTAGAGCGAAGATCTGCAAGGCATCTAGCAATGTGAATGGCCATAATCCTGACCTAAAAGTGCCCGATGTCCAAAACAGAACAATGGCGCGTGCCGAGCAACTTGCAACGATGAAAGCACTTTCTATCCGTTGAGTTACGTGGTATGGCGGGAGTTGCACGTCGGCTTGAGAGCTTTGGATGGCATTCACAGCGATCTGTCGAACGTCTACCAATTCGCGAGGAATCGGCTGTGGCTTTGCGAAAACTTTGCGAAGCTTCGGGTCCCGATCTCAGTCGAACACGCTAGAGCGGAATAAGCCGAGGATGGGAAAACGCCCCTCGAGATCAAAGGCCGATAGGGATCAGGAATCAGTCACGACTTAGGACGAAAGCCAAGCCACAAAGATTCGATGTTCTGTTACACGAAAGCTAAAATGCGGCCGGTTGCTTATTCCCTGACCTAGTACTCTTCAAGGCCGCCCCGTATCTCAAGCCACACTGGCGGGTCGGCAATCCAACCCCCTAGCCACGGCCATCATGATCAATGATCTTGCTGTTCAGCAGACTGGTTGTTGGTTATCTTCCGGTTTTGACCTTTATCTGCGTCAACGGTGGTCTGCCCAGGCCATCCTACAGCGGTGAGTTCCGAATTTAAGGCATCAGATGAGGGCGATGGTCCCGCTGCGGAGGCGGCGGGCCAAAAAGGCGCCCCGTCGGGCATGGCTTGTTGTTCGAGCCACATAAGGGTGAGGTGGTTCCTGATCGTTCTGTCGGGCGCTGACTGAGAGTGAACGAAGCTTCTTCTCACTTTATCAGCCTTCTAGATCACGTCATGTTGCGATGATATTCTCACTCTTCCGAGACGCTGGCATCTTGACGAGAGACGCCGTCGATGATCTCCATCGAAAGTGATATTCTGCCATTGGCACTATTGACACCATCTGACGCACGGCAGCCGGCAGTCGTGTCTGCAGGCCCCGGCGACGTCGCGTTGCAATTCGGAGATGTCGCATTGCAATCCGGAGCGAGCGTCCTCTGTCGTCCGCCATGATGCGATTGAGCGGTGCTATCCTTGATGCTAGGAACGGCCGACGTGTTTTGTTCATTGCTGGATCCATTCCGCGTTGGCGGGGGTGATGCCATGGTGTCGAGGGTAGGTGTTGTCTGTGGTGTTTTGAGTGTTTCGAGAGGTGTTGCTACTGGTTCTAATCGTTGGCTCCCAATCAAGCTGGTCCTGGCAGCTAGACCATCGATAATAACGACCGGAGCTATGGACACGGCCGCTCAGTGTTGGAAGCACTGCTGGGATGGCGGCAACTGTCAGGGAAGCAAAACACAGAGCAGCTTGAGAGCATTTCGAGCGGGAGCATGGCTGTTGGACCTGGGTTATATATTGGGAGTTTCGAGCGGACAATGGCCTCTTTTATTGCTCTCTTCGCCCATGTTCCCGGTAATCTCGGATGTGAATGGTCGGTGAAAGCCGGGGTTTGCTCTGCTGTTGAGCACAGCACTCCGATTCCAGTCCCCGATCCATCCCTGCTAGTTGGATTCGAGGCCCAGCAGCAGCGGTCCGGTTGCCCAGTATATTGGGAGAGTAAGTTTCAGGGACGCTGCAGTGGGATCGTCTGCTCGTCACGCCAACAGTCACTGGTTGGTTTCGGCCCCGTCTGCTCGTCAACTTCCGTGGCGTGGGTTGCCTTCCAATTGTGAACGGACGTGTTGAGGGAACGCAGCCGTTGACATGCACACAACAGGTCCCTGTCAACGTCTTGTTGCATACTAATTTCCCCGATTAGTTGCTTTTACTTGTGACTGCAGATCGGGGTGGGAATGAAAGGAATGAAAGCAGTCCTACGCCACCAACCTTTGCTGTTACCGTGGTGGACGCCACCTTCTGCTCGCTCAGGTTTCCACGAATGTTCTACGATCGCCGCCACGTGCTGGGAACTCGACATGCTTCTACTGATTTCGGCAAGATGTGGCTGCAATTGATCGCACCACACCACGGTTGCAAGAAAACCGAACGACGCGCAAAGAGCCATCGGACCCAATCCATACAGTAGCGTTAACCGGATGACAACGCCCCGCCGCCCTCCTTCCACAGCAGCCTTCACTTTTCAGATGACGAGATTCATGGAAGGCTGTTTCATGCCTCGTACAGGAAAAAAGATTGGACAACAGCAGGAGCTGCATTGGCGACTTTTGCCCAGCAGAGAACTGGCGAAGGAAACCTGGCTTCTGCTGAGTCCCCGGATCTGCCTGGGTCGCAAGCGTCAGGCTCTCGCCGAAGATCCCATTTTGGACGATGTGAGCCACACTTCGTACCGATTGGACTCTGCGCAGCCCAGCGTCTGCGTTGGGACAATATGATGGAGTCGAGCTTCGAGGAAATTAGCATTCTCACTCCGCTCCATCCGAAGAGCTAGCGCGGTTAACCCCGTACCTTCGGTTTTCTCTGGCTCATGTGCTCAGCTACGAACAGTCGAACAGTCTGATACTCTCGGCACTTTTCTTTACTTGGAGGATGGGTCCTAGTTCAACGAGGCATCGCGCCGTATCTCACCTTGAATTCGCGCCGCCACCAGCTGAGATTTTAGCTTAGCATCGTGACGATCTGGTCCTGTCACTTTGATGGTTCGCTTCTTGGCAATGGCGGCAATTTCTGTCCCCTGTTACAGTGTAAGTAAGAGTGTTACAGCAGTGACTACGCCATCGCCATCTCCTCCTCATCGTACGTCCGGACACTGACCGTACACTACACGTGCAATTAGTTCCCTTCAGGGGTGCTTGTCGTACGCTATCGCCTCTTCGGCATCGTGCAGTCCCGCGGTTTTGGTTGACCCCTCCCTGCAACGCCCAATGGCGTCTAGGCAGCCAGGAACGCCATGCCGGTCGACATCAGACAGGGCGATGGTCATGCGAGCTCTGGCAAAGAGGCCAACCTTCCTATGCTCAAGCCCCACCTCGTCAGCTCTTACGTTCGAAGTTCTGGCACAGTCCTACTCTCGGCCATGGCTCACCGCTCGGCTAGACTGATTAAACACGTAGCTGGTGAGGTTGAGACGGGCAGGACCGACTTCACTTCCTCAGACGGGCCATGTCGTTTCACGAGCACCTACTGTATTTGATTGGGTGCCGGTTGCGCAGTCAAAATATTGGTGCCTCATCGAAACCCGAGATCGAAGTGGAATTAGTGTTCCTTTTCCGCATTTCTTGCTTCGAATGCAGACGCAACTGAGCCTTCCAACTCACTCTCCCTTCCCCGCTCTTCCGTATGCCGAGAAAAGACTTAAGGTACGGATACGTTAAGGTGCCGTCTTCGAGTCGTTGCGAATCTAAAACTTGATGGCGCATCGCACGACCGCTGCCTGGGAGAGAAGGCCTGGATTGTTTAATTTCCCAGCCTGCAGATCTTCGGACTTTACACCACGATTTACTGATGAGACTGTCTGAGCGTTTTTCCCTTCTTCCCAAATTATTATGAGGCTCAAAATCGAACGAAGGGGCGGGAGATCAACAGCTTCCTCAGTGCTGATTGGAGCAGTTGGTTCGCCCAGAGTGTCGGTGAACTACTTGACCCTACAGAGTGCTACAGCCTGCGAGGGACAATCTTTCCGGTTGGGACTTAGAGTGACGTCTACCGGCCGCACTCTCTATTCAAGTAGATTGGCGTTTTCGGAAGAAACCGAGAAACTCCAACTTCCATTTGGAGCTGCGAAGGCTAGATAGGGAGACAGAGAGTATGGGAGTGATCAAGCGAAGTCTGTGTAAGGTACACTAACTACAACACACAATGAGCCGCGACAGCGAACAGCAATCCTTCAATCTGGAGCAGGCAGGAGCAGGTCAGACTACTGCTAGCAAGTCGATGGGACCGACAACGTTTGTCAATTGTAATCAGATGACGCTCGGCTCCCTCCAATAGTTGCTGTGCAACACACTTGACAAGCGGCCAATGGAAGGCAACGGAGACAAGTCCTGCAGTTATCAGTGCATCCGCTCAATGTTGGGTATACAGGTCGAATGTTCCTCGTCCCTTCCTTCCCCTGATACTGATATGTGCGGAGTAATTGTATATACCCTAGTATTGCATACCTAGGTACTTGTATGTACATACATACCTTACCTTCCTCTCACTCTACGGACCCCGGCTCATCGATGGGTTCCATGACGTGAAGGCGTGCAGACCGATCGCCAACACGTTCGTTCTCTGCTCCAGTTGTCAACGCGAGGTGACAGAGTGCTAGGCTGTTTCTTGAAGATCAGAGAAGTGAATGTGATTGTGGACAACAAAACCTTCGTGCATACGAAACTAACTATCTGTACTTGTACGGATTCATACTGTGGAGGCTTATATGTAAGGTACCGTATGTATTGTACAATGGATATCAAGCAACGGTAAGGTACTGTACTGTAAGTAATCCGTACAGGGTACATACATACATACATACCGATACAAGCACAAACACCTATACGTAAGGTACTTTGTAAATACTTGGTATATTGAACCTGAATCATGCCAGCGGGAGTGATCATCGCGTGTCACAGCAGGTTGATCCAAGGGTCTGGATATTGTGCCTGGTTGCGTGGGGGTCTGTGCGAAACCTTCTACGGGCCCGACTCTCCAATCCCACGGTCTCGGATACATTCCCAGCCAGATTTTGGGATCAAACACCCCGGCCCCCACTATCCGTCCACTACTTTCTTGTGTAACGCTTCCATGCCCGCCCCCGGATGCAGTAGCTCGAGACCAGGTACACCGTTTCGCGGCCAACCTAAAGAGCAAGTCGCCTGGCTGGGGGATCTAGCGGGCCGAGCGCCTGGAATGTCCCGGTCTCCTGCCCATCTACGTGTAAAAAATCACCCCTGCCACCAAGTATCCTGTACAGTACATAGAGCAACTAACGTTAGGGCTAGGTATTGCCAAGCTGCTAGCCTGTCAAGGTAGTGTATTGTACGATACAGTGCCGCCCCGAAGTCATCCAAGATACGTATTCCTGACTAACGAGGCTTACTGGGGCGCGTGCTCCGAGGGAAATACCCATGTTTCGACTAGGGCCAAGTCAGAATTTGCTAGCAGCACCAAACAGCTGCCGAACAGTACGCCCGTATTACACATGTAGAGTGATGACGGCCTCGCGTGCTGCCCTGGTCCGTCGTATCGGCGGAGCCTCACACGGCTCTGTGTTGGAGATACAGGACCCTCCCACGGATAGTTAAAAAGTCTCTCCAGAAGGGTACATGGGATCTGGAAACGCATACCAGAAGAAGAGTGCAGCCATGCACATGTGTCAGAGTGGGCAGCTCCAACTAATGTCTGGTCCAATCCTCCCGAGAAGTGGGCCCCGCTCTAATCTTTCGTCCAATCTTCTCCAGATAGTGGGCCCCGTTCCATGACTTTTGCCGGTTTCCACGAATCCTGTAAAATGACTGTGAGATTCTCCTTATCCCACAACCCGTGAGAGCTTCTCCAGTCAGCTTCCAAGATGCGGGCCAATCGCGCCCAAACACTCATGCAGTTGTAACCCTGCACCTGCGCCGTTCACTCTTTTGACCCGTCCGCTCCCTGTCGAGCGCTCGGGTTTGCTTGATGGCACGGAACCGGAGCATACAAGTATATACCTCCTAGGGTCAGGCCGTCAAGCTGCATGGATGACTGACTGCACAGTCAGTTGCAAAGTACCGTCAGGTATTTCAGTTGTACGGTTCTTCTGCACCTATGAAATCCAGCCTCACTAGGCAGACCGGCCCGGTGCTTGTCCGGTTTGGGAAGTTCAGCTTTGTTCATTAGCCGTCGCGGGGTGGTGAGTAGTACCTTGATCCCGTGTCTTGCGGCGAAGTAGTACCTTGATCCCGTGTCTTGCGGCGAAGTAGTACCTTGATCCCATGTCTTGCGGCGAAGTAGTACCTTGATCTCATGTCTTGCGGCGAAGTAGTACCTTGATCTCATGTCTCGCGGCGACCAGGAAAGGAGGATCCGACGAATAGTTACACACTTCTAAGTTCGTTTGTTTCGGGCGGATATTCCACGCCATTGCAAGGGCCGTGGAGGATATAAACTTCAAGTATATATATCTCTAGCATATCTTCATGCATGCGTGTTGTATACCACCACTCAACCAAAAAGATATCACGCGCAGTCTGCCTTTCCCCGTCTCAGATTCCGCAGTTCTGTATTCCTCAGAAGCTATCAGCAACACACAGACAGCTTGGCCATAGGACGAAATGCCAACCCTCTCCAAGCCAACCCGTCTTCCATGCCGGTGCGAACTCGGCCATTGCCCCCCATCAGCGAGCTCGGACAAACCGGGTCACTGCCCTGAGGTACCCGATGGCGAAGACAATCCATGCATGCTCTCTCTTCCCTTGTTCACCACGACCGACGACTTCTGGCAGCACTACTACCCAACCACATTCGACCACAATGATCTGCCCCCGGCTGAGAGCCGTGAGGGTCATGTCCGTCAGCCGTCCGGCATGTCCCGCGCCAAGCTTTCGCGCCTCTCGTCCCGCCCCTACTCGCTCCGTGTCGCCGACCCTTCCGACTTCGCCCATGTCTGGGAAACGTCATTGGTTTCCCTCCTGACCAAAGTCTTCCAGCAGCACTGCATGTCCGACTATGCAGTAGACGTGCACAACTTCCCAGAATTGTCGAATGACTCGGTGCCTCGCGTGATTTACGTCACCCTGCCTGACAACACGGCCGCCGACGTGGCCCACCAGCTGGAGCAGACCATCCGCTCAGAGGTGGCGCGCGCCGTGCCGTCCCGGTTCAGCCCGCTTTACCTTCGGTTTCGCAAGGGGAGTCTGCAGCGATCGACTCAACCGAGCAGTAGCAAGGCAAGCCGCGGCTGGTGGGGAGAGAAGGAGAAGGGCGAACGGGACCACGTGTGCCCGCCGAAAAACGCCAGCTACCAGGCGACTCCTGTCATGGGCATGTCCATCGGCCCCGCGCATGTTTGTGTGGCTGCGTCGCTAGGCGGCTTCGTCAGGGTCGGCTCCGAGTTGTACGCCATGAGCGCTTTCCACGCCTTTGAGTCCTCGCTCCAGACTTGCCATCTGCGGGTATGCCACCCGGCAGACCCAGACTTGCCAGGGATTGTGTCCGAAAATCCCCGCGTGAGACCATACAGCATCGGCAACCTCGCCATGTGGGCGCCTCAGGGCACGCTACGGCCGTCGCTAATATTTCAGGGGACCAACCTCCCCGAAGACTCGACCATGGTGGAGATGGACTGGTGCTTGATCGGACCCGCTGCTGAAGGGAGAAATTTTGTTCCAGTGCCTAGCTTCCAAATGAACCGCGTCGTTGCAGTTCAGAGCACGGCGGCCGTGGAAGGCAATACCGAGGTGTATGCTATGGCACGCACCAGCGGCTACTCCCTCGGCTTCACGTCCGACACACCCGGCTTGCTGAGGTATAGCGGTCGCCTGCAGCGGGAGTGGACGGTCCGGCAGTACTCACCTTTCAAGCGCCCCAAGGAAAGCGTGGTGAGCGCGCCATGGCAGACGCTGAAGCAGTGGGTAACGAGCGGAATCGGCGTTCCTGGAGACTCGGGCGCTTGGTTGGTGCGGCGCCCCGATAATGCACTCATAGGGTTCATTTGGGGGCGCAACCACGACTGCGGTAACCCCCTGGAGCGAGTCAGGCTGACATACTTTACGCCCATGATCGACATTCTGGCCGATATAAAGCAGAACCACACGACCGAAGAAGAGGTAGCGCTGCCGGCCTACTCAACGAGGGATTTGGGACGCGTCCCTGAGGTGCGCCATCCGCGGGAAGCGGTGCAGCGCGATATGTCCCAGGACCCATGTAAGAAAGCAATTTGAGCCAAAGTTTCATCTTCGGTTATCGTTTGCAGAGCCAGCGTACGACTTCTGGGAAACGCTGTGATCTTGGCTTTTGGCGAGATGCGCTACATATGGTGTATATGACTGACACTGCTGACAGGGAGCGTCCTCGGAAGCAGCGCAATCCAGGAGAATCGCCGCGTTGAGGCACATCTGATCCGGAGCCACTTTGTGGGTGGAGGAGTGCCGGCGTCCGGCACCATACTCCACTATCGTCAGGGAATCGATGCCCACCAAGCGCCCACTTCGTCTTTCGGCGGAGAGGACTCAACAACCGGTTTGCCGGACCTCATTGAAAGCGTCGCTGCCGGAGCTGCTGGGCAGACGACTCCTCCACGCAGCGAAGGTGACGGTTCTGTGTCGAGATTGGGCTCCCAAGGAGAGCTGTTGCTAGGCATGGGACTCGGCGTCAGCAACGACCCGTCTCTGCCAGAATTGTCCGCTTCATCGTCGATCCGCTCCGGCACCAGTCTGGCCGACGAAACATGCGAAGAGGCGTCCAGGGAGAATGGTGTCCGTATTGCTGATGAAGGGGACATAGAGGATAACGCCACGGCCATTGTGGACGAGCCAATCCGTTCTAAAGCGTGCTTTCCACCAGCGTTTTTCTGGTTTCGAAACCATGGTGTCTATCCCGAAGGCACACGGACGTGGCCTAACATGTAGGATGCGAGGATGCCTTTCCCGCCAACCTCTTGCCTCTCTGTCGAATGTTCTGGAATGGGAAGGTCGATCGGTGGACGATGGCGGCGAGGTGGACGGTTCAACAGACGATAGCTTCCCCGAGTGTCGATATCGCTACGCATTCGGGCGAGCGGTCAGGATCGGTGGTATGATGCTAGGGGTGCCTTTCTATGCACCACAAAGAGCATGTTCGCAGCCTGGATGCACGTTCCATGCTCAGAAGTCATGGCCCCATAGGCTTTCTATAACGAGACTAGATGTCATCTTCGGTTGGTAACGGATTTGCAACATGGTCGAATGTTGTCGGGCGCCCACATGGTGTACCAGCCGCGTGTTGATGGAGTTGAATGGTTCAACATTATCATTCGGCGGCACTCGTGTCGTGGAAGTTCGTGGTGCAGTGTAACACTAGCGTAGTATCCATTTGAGCCTCTGAATATTTTGGGTTAGTGCGTTTGCCTTACCCCCCACTTCTCCACTTGAAATTACAACCCTTCGTCTCATTGGTGTAAATACACTAGAAAGGCGCCCCCGCTGAGATCGTGCATCAGCCTTGGAGGCAGCCACGAGGGTGACATCGTTCAAACCTGAACATGTAGTTCGCACGTTCTCCAAGATGCCGCTTCGAACGGGCATAGAAACCCCGAATGACGTAAGATGCGGATGAACACACCGAGGTTGGTTCAAGGATGACTTCTGCACTGTTTTAGGATTGACATGGACGTTAGCGGTGTGTGATTGAGGCTTTGGCGGTTAGACAACCTACCCTAGGTCATGTTGCGAGCCTTGCCCATTGGTGTCACCCCCCTTTGTAGTGTAGGGCTGATCAGTGACGACGGTTTAACAACGTTGGAGCGATTGCCAATTGGCTCATGGCACATGAGCACAGCGACATACCATCCTACGCGACGACTGCTGCCTTGGACATTTCAGCACAAGATGTGCATCGGCCGCGTGATTTAAGCCAGCCCAGCCGGCGAGATTCGAGCAGACTCAGCAGAGGCGGAGTCATATGAGGTATATCCTCGTAAGCCATAAGACATTGGCAAACGTACCTAATGATGGTAATACGATGCCTCCGTCGCTCTTTGAAAGGCATTCCTTACCACCAAATTAGGCAGAACGGCGGCCGAGGCATAAACTTGAGCTTGGAAATTCGGCCCTCAAATTCCCCGAGCCTTCTTGGGCTTCTCCCAAGCCTTTATCGATCCGGGCTAAGGGCGGGGGTAAAGGAAACCGGAGGCCCGTGTTCAATGCCGTTGGAACGGTTCGTGCAAAGCATCAACGCTCACCGAGCCATGGTTAACTCCTGCCGTGTTCGAGCCAACGGCGCCAACAA
Source organism: Canariomyces notabilis (assembly GCF_033297395.1). Classification (NCBI taxonomy): domain Eukaryota; kingdom Fungi; phylum Ascomycota; class Sordariomycetes; order Sordariales; family Chaetomiaceae; genus Canariomyces; species Canariomyces notabilis. Next base: position 2,359,558 of record NW_027041823.1, read on the forward strand.
GTGCCGGCAAGGCAACCAAATGGCGCAGAATATTGCCCGGTATGATACTGTGACGGTATCTCCGACTCCCGTTGCAAGCGGGTGCCGCTGCAAGCCTACAACAGCCAGTCAGCCACGGAGGGCCGGCGTGGCTTGTAGGCCATTTCCTCGGTCACAAGTTTTGGAAGAGGCGTTGTTTAGTTCAGAGCCCCTGATAATCCGGCTTTGGCTCAGGTTTCCTAAGGCTTAGGTTGCGTTTCTGGTCGATAAGCCAGAAGGTTTCACCTCTCGTAGGACACGTCCAGGAAGTAGAATTGAAGATAGAATTCTAGACAAGTTTGAGTTACTCAGCCAGTCATTGAAAAACATGAAAAAGACTTGAGTGTTGCAAGCAAGGTTCGGTGCCTAAAAGAGGAGTCAGCACCCGCCATTACTAATGGCTGCACTAGCTCGACTCGACGACGTGAAGTGAGCAGGTTATCAAGGTGGGTATGTACGTAGGTAATCTTCTGCGCTGAAAGGAGGCATCGATTACGGATAGCTCCGCGGTCTTTGCCCCTCGTCATGTCGTGGGGGCGGCATTTTCGGTTGGAATATGGGGTTGGACAAGGGGACAACCTGGAAGCTGACATCCAACTTCAAAGCGAGCATACTGTTTACTGTCATAGGTACCTGGGTCGGAGAAGGGCCAGCTGAGCTGCTGCAATGCTCATGCGTGGAAAAGAATAGGGAAAGAACAAGAACTCTGCCAGAAAGCTGTATTTGGAGAAGGAACGAATGGCCGACTGCTGCCACAAGCTATGGTAGCTGATAGCTCTTTACATGAGCTGCGAGCAGTCAAAATACTCTAAGATCCAGCGATTCCTGGGATAAAATACAAATAGGCTCTATACGTGGACCTTCAAGCAGGATGAAGCAGGGAGGACTAGATGTTCTACTAAGGGAGAAGGCCACTTGTTGTTTGAAAGTTGGCGCTCAGGCAGCAGGCGGTCATCAAAAAGAACATATAGATAAATGGAGGTATGGCATGGTAGATTACCGGAGACAGTGTATGCGGAAGACCAATAATAGTCTTAAGACTCAAAGGTACCTTCAATCCTCAATAAGCTGATGGTGGCAGTTGCCAGACTTATAGGACATGACTCCATGAATTGCAGAACTTAAGATGCGGAGGAAGTCTTCTATAACTGTAAACCGCAAGATAGAATTTGTACATTGATTTTTGATCTCAGATCATTAGTGCCAGTGATGCACACGACTGTCCTGGACGTGTCCATTCTGGGTTCAACCGTTGTACTCCTGCTCCTACTGAGTACCACAACATCTAGTCTTGATCCTTCAGATGAGCAAACTGGCATCTGTTTAATAGGAGCACGGCACGTTTCCAACACAATTGTTTACCTACGCAGACCAAAAAGGCTCGGAGGAGGGTGACACGCAGACCTACTGAATTCCAGACTTGACCTTAACAACATCGCGTAGCATCCAGTCGTGCTATAGTGCTGCTGACAATCAGCCCAATACTTCTGCCTCCAGGTTCTGCCAAACCGGCTCGCCCGGCCACAATTTCCCTAGGTATAGAGCCTGCTCCTTCCGCCCGTGTCGATTTTCCAGGAACTCTGCATTTGATTAGACAAAGGAAAATTTAGCAGCCGGATTGTGTTTCCATAACGCTCATCTAGCTAAGATCCTGGCCGTAGTTTTGCATCTGGTAGCGTTTCCGCGATGTATCCCGCAAATGGGTTCAAAGCCATGATCCGCGGTCCCATGCTCGTTCAGTGCTCAGCATAGAATTTCCTGTGTATTGATCTCGCTCAGGCTACCCTGCAATTCTAGACATTCCTGTTGGCGGCATCGATTTGAAGATGCCAGCTATCCCTGTTGGCAGCACTGGTTACGGCGACTTGCCGGACGCCGCCACATTCAGGCAATGGCGGCGGCGTCCGGCAAGTCGCCGTAATCAGTGCTGTCAACAGGGGTAGCCGGCATTTCCAACTCGAGCTCGACATCGTACTGCGGATTGACTCCGAATTGATGTGTCTCCGAGTCGTACCTGAGCCACTTGCCGTCTTGAGCAGCGATGCGGCAGCCCAACCAGAGCGCCCGCTCCTTCCTCTCCTCCGTCATGGAAAGGACCTCAAAGTACTTCTCGTCATCGTCAATCTTGTCATTTGCAAACCACCCGTTGGGGAAATACTTCTCCACCCAGGGGAAGCCCCGCAGGGCATAATCATCCGGCAAGGGCCTCGTGGCCGATTCGTTTTTGGGGAACTGCTCGCCCTCAATCCGAGCGTACGACTGACATGACCCAATCAACGTATTTAAAAAGAGAGATGTAAGCTTCCACGGAAAGGCCCGAGCCATGTAGACCATGGCCTCTGGGTAAAACGTAAGATGGTAGACGAAGACAAGAGTAACATGAAGGTAAGAAAGGATGTTAGGGTCGCCAAACCGCCGCGAAACAACGTTGTATGTCCCATTGAAGAGATGAAGGGCATCAGCCAGCTCCTTGGGCAAAGCTGGCTCCACACCACTCTCGTGCATGGGCTGGTCCTGCGATTCATCGTTGGGACGAGTTCCCTTGATGGCTTTGAAGATTGGGTTACCCTCAGTCCCATAGCCAATGACAGCGCAGCAATTTGAGATGCCGATAAAGTAGCTGGGTACGTGTTAATGACAATCCCCCCACAAAGTCGAGACGACAGCGCAATTTACATACCCAGACTCAAGCCACCTTCGCGTGGTACGGCCAATATGACTATCAAGATGTTGGAAAAACTCGTTCATCGAGGCTTCTAGCTCTCCCTGCTGCTTGCCGCTGAACAAGATGCCGTGTGCTTTTACGCAAGCGAATTCGGTCGGTGGCAGCCTGGATTGCTGTAGATTTGGGGTTGGTGCCATGATAGGGTCAAAAAGTGTCATGATGCTGTCGCGCGCGGAGGCGAAGGGCATGTCAACACACAGCGACTTCGTATAGTAATAGAGTTGCTGCAGGGCATTAGGACGAGCAAGGATCGCCAAATGGTGGTAGAGCCTCCCGGTTGTAGGGGCCTTGTCGGAGGCCTTGGAGTACCAGTGACGGCTAACAGCTGTCCAAACCTCTCTATCGCGCACATCGTCGTCCTCAATCGCCATACGATACCGGCCGAGGTCCCCCAGGCATTCAATCCAAGTGTCTTCAAAGGCGGGCACCGTCTCGTAAAGGAGAGCCATCATCGAGTATGCCAGGTAGATGAATGTCAGCATGTGATCCAGACTAGCTGGAAGGCGATGCCTCAAGAGTTCGAGAAAGCTGTGGATGCCGTGCCTCCACATACGCGCAGGCATGGCGTATTTGGCAGCAAGTCTTCGCAATGCCGGACTCGCAGAAGGATGCTGGGAGGCTAGAAAGAAGTCGTGATGTTCGTGGAGCAATGTCCGGTGGAGAGCAATCAACGCCTGCCACTGCTCATTGTTGAGCTTGTTTGCGGCATCGTTTTGCGAGCTCTGGGCATTGTCAACCTCGATACACTTGCTCTCCACCATGACGAGTCCCGCGTAGATGCCTTTGACTTCAGCAACAAGTTGTTCCTGAGATATGGGCCTGGTTTCAGGTTGCTTGATAATCTCAATCGGCTCGTCGTCTGCTGAAGCCGGGGGCCAGGGGTCAGACGGCGGAGGCGGATGCGACTGCCGATGGGGTTTAGCTTGCGAACTCGACGAGACACGCTGACGCTGATGGGTTGCTACGTTGGCCTTATCGTATGGGCGGGGCCTTGGCGAAGCAGCGTCATCGTCAGGGCTCCAAAGCTTCCCCTTCTGAAAGGAACCTCTGTCGAACTCGGCACGGCTGTCATCCATAGCTGGGGTGGATGTGGGCCGGGCCTTGGATCGCTTGGGAGGCGAAACACTCCTAGATCGCGAGCCTTCCCGCTTGGCACTCGGGGTGGGGCTGCCAGCCCGGCGCTCCTGGTCCTGGTGCGCTTGTGTGACAAGCCCCGCAGTTCCGGCGTCCGGGTCTCCATGTTTCCTCCGATTTGACGGGCGAGCGGGTGACGACTGAATGCCCTCACCAGCACCAGCCGTCTTGGTGGGTCTCTGACCGGCATCAAAGCTGGAGGCGCCGGGCTTGCTCCCGTCCCTGCTCCTGGTGAGCTGGGGTGACGGCAAGGGCGACGAGGTGAAGGAAACAGAGTAAGAGGTAAAAGGACAAAGTATGAGGAGGAAATAGATGAATAAAAAAACAAAATAAAATAAATTGAACAATCAAAATGAAAAAGGGAGAAGTAGGAAATCAGAAGCGGAAGTGCCGAGAAAAGAGAGAATGTCGAGGAGAAACAGAGGGAAAAAGCGCTGAGATCGACATACCTTTCTCCCGGCGACTGCGCAGCATCCCACTGAGACCGGATCCAGTCCGTTTTTTCCGCTTCCGTGGCCTTTTCAGACAGCAACTGAGCGTGAGTGTCTGAGAGGTGTTTCTGGAAGATTGCCAGCACTGGCTCGAGGCCATTCTGCGAAGACTGGACCTCGCAACCACAGAGAGGACACACAGCCTCGGGTTTTGCCCGTCGTGATTCTCGTCGCAAATGCTCGTTCCACTTCTTGGCAAGGTCCATTTCCTAGATGAAGCGATTCTGAGGCCCGATGACGGCAAGACTCTGCGTAGAGTGCTGCTGCGTGCGGACGTGAACCCCCCAAACGGGAATCACGCATCATCCAAAGACTGCCCAACTGCTAAAGGTCGCCAGGTTGCGCTGAACGAGCGATTTCGGGGGAGCAACAGGGAGAATTGAGATGTGGTGGGGCAACAATCGATTGCTTTGGAACCGACTAGCACCGTCAAAAGTCGATGCGGCTCTGCTCATGGCAAGGGCCTCTTGCAGACTTGCGGAATCTGTGCTTAAGAAGTCTATTTGTCCCTGAACATCGCATGAGCCTCACATACCGTAGAACGACTGGTTCGCGGCGATTTTGCCGTTGTATATATGTACTGAAGCCCTTCAGTCAGATTTCGGTACAGTACACTCAGCAAAGGAGCGGCTAAGGAGACGAGGCAAGTTAGGCAAGTTAGGCAACCAAGCCCTGCGGGGCATGGTTCGCAATGATCGCATTGCAGTTCGCGGACCGCCAAGGAACCCTGTCAGGCTTAGACTAGGTAACTTTGGTACGTACGGTACGTATCCTTGAGCCGCATACTTCCCAGCCTGCATCCTCCCCACTGCAACTGCCCAACTCTTTTCAGGTCTGTCCATCCGTTTTGTGGAATCGGTCAAGTAAACTCGCCATCCTCTATTGCAAGTGGACTCTTGTGTTCCACGCTGTGGGCGTGAGAACTGCAAGCAACGCGCGCATGTATATATGTTGCATGCTCCCAGGACAAGAGAACAATTTTTCCGCCATACTTCGTACGCAAGATGCACTGGGCCGGGAATCCAGTTTTGCCCTGTCGCATCACGGAGTCCACGGAATGCAAACAAAATGTCCCATCAAAACCTGCTTGAATCATCAACATCTTGGGCAAGATTAACCTTCACAGCAGCAATCATCTCTCAGCCCAGCCATCTTTTCCTCAGCCACCCTCGCTTACTAATCCCACCACCCCTGCGGCGATCTCTGCGAATTACGACGTACCTATAAGTCGCGGCCGACCCTCTCGCCACTCGAATCGAACCAACCGCCGACAGAGTTGAAGAAGCACCAGCCAGAGCGCCGTTCCTTAAAGCGGAAGTCAATCGCGGATTGTTGTTGGCTCCTCAGGCTGAGCGCTTTCGATATTCAGCTCGCTTTGCTCACTGTGGCAAGCTCAGGCGGGTCCCAACCACTCTGACCTGAATCGTTTTGTTCACCGCCAGCGGGGCGATACTAGCCTTCTGCTACGCGGCCAACCTTTCAGGCGTCATGGAGGTGGAGGTTGATGACAGGACATTGCTCGAAGACGCGACGAATAGGGGGCGAGGGCTGCAGTTCTGCAGTTAATCACTATCACGTTCAGTTATCTGTTAACCTGCTGACGATGCCACCGCTCAGGGAACACGACCACAAATCGGACCGACAGAAATCGTTAGGAGGTTGCCTCGTCCTCTAATGACCCCCTCGACAAGGTGTTAGGCTCCGATATCACCAAAGTTCCTGGGGAAATTGCTTGGGAGCGAAGCGGTGTTTGGGCGATGGACTTACTGAATTGCTAGGCGCGAATTGGGTGGTAAGAAACCGTCAAAAGAAAGGAGTCAGCGGCTCGCTGTGAACCCTGAGTCTCGGTGCTGGCGCCGGAATCGTGACCCACCAAGCCTTAGCGGAATCGATGGATTGAGGCTGAATGCTACGTGAGGCTCCGCTTGGTGCCCTCATTTGCTGCATTTCTTGCGAGCCGCTGTGTAAACCTCAATCTACACTTTAGGCACCGAACTCTACTCGTCAAGGCAGCAGAGCCTCTGAATCGATGTCGGGCAGTAGCTGGCCTTGTAACACTTGCACTCGGATCCACTGCAGCCCGCAATGTCTATACACCTCTACAAGCGTCCTCTCGCAGAGGGTGGCGCCAGATCACCTCGAGGGTAAGAGCTAGCGATGTTCGAGCCGCTTGCAGCTTTTGGTGTTGGCAGCAGCTGGGACACGAGGGTGTGTGGCCACATCACCGGATCGCAGCGGGCGACGGCTTCCACGTCTCATCACTACAACGCCTCATACCGTCCACGGTCAGCCTTGGTGACTGTTCAAAACTTCAAAGGAATATAACAGAGTGCAATGGAGAGGATATCCAAATATGCGGCTCAATGGCGTGGCAACCTACTGACCAAAAAACAGCAAGGCGATCTTCGGTATCTTGGGCAAGCTTAACATCCTCAATTTGCTCATCTAGCCGACATGATGCAGGGGAACCTCCCTGCGGTCTGCTGCCCGACACTCTGAGTCCGTACGACATTTCCTGTAGGTGTTTCAAAATGGCAGTATGTATCCGTACAGCTAGGGAAGAGTGGCTCCGGCCGATGAACCGCAACGGGAAGGCAGGAAGGCTGTCACAAAGGATGCATACAATACTTACCTCAGGTAGTTAACTGCTCTGTGGATTGTTTACCCGGAAATAGGGGCGACCTAAAGGGCACCAGGCGACGAAACGGCTTCGATGCCTCGGCTACTGTACTTCGTAGTCAAGAGCTGATCGCCCCCTTTCTCTCCCTCCCTTCTGCAGCCCTAGGCTGCATGGTAAGGCTGATGCGAATCCCGACGTATGGTCGCACGGACCGGCAGGTGCATTACCTCTAGGCAGCACCGAGCTTCCCGTTCACCGAGTTTATTCGTCGCGTATGCCAGCCTTGCGACATAGCTACCCGAGTGTTAAGACCGACGTTTATAACACAGCCTTCGCTGGGCAACACCGACCAGGCCCAGGCTGAGCCTCTGAGGCCGTATACGCAACAAACAGCCGGTCAGTTGCAGATTACCTTCGTTGATTGAGGTGGGCGCCAAGCTGCAGCCTTCCTCCTCACCGACCATACCGCAGGACGCCTAGGCGGTGACCTTGATGTAAGGCCTCCTGTTTCTTCTTATAATCTGCGACAGCCCGCGTTCCTCTCCTCAGGGATGCGGGAACGCCGGCCAGCCTGGGCCAGACGAAGTGCAAGGAGATCCTGAGAGTCTGATCTCGAGAGGACTTCCCCCGTGTCGCCCTGTTGTGCATGCATACATGCTTGCATCACCTGAGCCTTGCGATAGGTTACTCCCTTGGGTCGCAATTTTGGCGTACACAACACTCAGTCCGATCTGCTAGTAATGGTCTGATCCCCGGCACCGGGAGCCGGGGCGGGGATCTCACCGCTCCTTTCCGGGGAATGCAACGGGAGATCCCGGCAACGCCCTTGCCTACACCTCGGTAGGCATCGGCACCGACTCGCCGGAGCGCTCCTCCTTTCCAGTTTTGATGGCCATTTGGAAATTCCGGAGTTTCCTCTGTCGTCTATTGTTTTGAAGGACACCACGATGCATATGCAGGCACGCCTAACGCGATTCCTGAGCCGTCCACGGTTGATTTCAGGCACTTACGGCTCCCCACGTAAGGCAGCCCCGGCTCGGATACCGACGTGCAAAGGCCGAGCAACCTGCACTTTTATCGGGTCGGGTAGGATCCCTGCTTGACCTAACGTCGCTCGCGATGTGATGTATCATTGATATTTCGTACTATGGCTTGGCAGCAGCAAGGTTGGCGCTCTCACATTCGGGTGATTGACTAAGGTAAGGTAAGGTAGTTGATGGCAGGGGTGAATGGGCGGCACTCGTCAGATTTACAGCAGGGAGAGCTCCTGTTCTGAAGGGCCGCACTCCCGCTCGTGCCAACTTGCCTATGATAAGTAAGAAGGATGGAAAATGGAGGCGGGCAGATTTAAGTTCTGCAGCTCCAATGATTATGATATGAGCGAGGCCCTACGTTTCTGCCTCGGCATATGATTAGTCGTTAATCATGATTATAGGGACACTGAGAAGAAGTGAAGAATGCCCGAGCCTCATGGCTTTCTTTTCTTTACGTGGGGGCTGTGTTGATTAGGCACCTCAGGACGACTCTAGACGGATATTGAGGAGATATTAGAGGCAGGCTAGCAGGCAGTTTGAAAGACTTGAGAACTTGAGAGGTTCTCCGTTTATTGGGGGCTAGCTGCATACCTAGCTGCTGTAGGAATGACACTACGGTATGTGACCCTGCACAACGTGGAGGGCCTCGATTAGCTTGGTGTCACAGCTTTCTGCACATCTATGGAGTTCAGATGGAGATCCTGCACTGTCCGAACGTGGTTCGCTCATAAGAGTTTGCCTGCGCATTACGGACGTCTTTCCGTGCTTGGCTGGACTGTTAGTGTTGGAGCATTTCCAATTCCTAAGTATCTAGTCTTGAGCGGGATCCAATAAAGTCACATGTTTTGCAAGAACCACTGCAACGCCTTTCACCTGCGGACACCGTGAAAGCTTGCGTGTACGCGTGTTTCTTGCTTTCATACTCCCTGGCTGGGAAGAGAGGGCAGCGCCTTGTCGCCGCCCGGGCCCTGTTGCAAACGAGATCACATCCGATTGTCACAAAACAAAGGCGCCGAGGCGTGTTTGGACTCCGAGATGGATGGACCAGATCCAGAAGATCTAGGGGTACACCGGGCGGCATTTGTTGTCTCGGAACACCTTAATTGCCGTTTCTCCTTGGTTGCCTTGTTTCAGGGATTTTAACTCACATCAAGCGGAGTTAGTAGTGCTTCTTTCCGATAGAAGATCTACTATGCTCCTTGCTACCACCCGGCATGGTGGTTGAAAAGTGCAAAATAAGAGCCTACATTCCAGCTACGTGTTGCGGCCCTCGTCGGGCCAACAATGCCCTAGCCACCTGATCGGACTTGTACAACGCCGTGACGATCGGGGCTGGCCAGGACCGGCATGTAAGGCAATTAGCGTTTTTGCTCCTTTCCCGATCCATCATGCCGCCCTGTAAATCTTTTCGTAGCCACCTACCAAGAAGAATCACCAAGGTGATTGTATCGATGACACGGGTGACGGGTTTCAACATAAGGTACTAGTAACGTTGTACCGTGTATGCGTTGTAACACGGCCAGTCTGGCCAGGTAAAGTCGATCGAGAAATCGAGCTGAGCTGGAGGTCGAATCGAGAGGCCTCCAGTATCAAACACTCGCTCTGCTTGGTATCAAATCTCCAGCAAATGAGCAAGGCGCGTGTTGCGCGTACCTTATTTGCTGGGCGGGAAGGAATAGGTCCGGCTGACCTTAAGCGTCGCAGGGCAACAGCACCCTGTTTGAATGGGCTGGGTTTCGCCGACTGCTATTCGGCGTCTTACCTAGGCCAAGGCCCGCAAATATCTAGAGGCCAGTTCGGTGAGCCGATCACAGATGGCTCGATTAATGAGCCCCGGATACCGATACTGAAACAAGGCACCGGCCCCGAATGTTCGACCCATCCAGAGGGGCAATCGCGTCTCACATTACTCCTACATCTAAAATTTCAGGTTTGACTCGCTCAAGGTCAACACCATGGCGCCTGAGAATCAAGTCGATGTGATAGTTCAGTACTGTACTTTGGCAACATACTTACCATGTCAGGTCGCGTGTTGTGTCTACGAGAGGTGAGATCTGTACAGTTCAGGCTTGTTAGTCATATGATTGTGCGAGTTAACACTTAGGTCAAGCATCTGCTGCGACGGAAAGAATATCATGCTTGTCAGGTGTTGAATTAATAGTCTAGTACCAGACACGGTCTGACGGCGGCTTCGCTCGCAGCTCGTCCTAACAATCTTATATTCTGTCTACCTTAGTTTCTTCGTGCTCTCGGAGCAACGTCTGCTCTTACAATCATTCAGTTGCGACTGCCCGCCAGCAAATACATGTTCCACAGAATCCGATGATATACCGGGGACCTCTCGCCTTTTAGTTGAACCATGAAGCGATCGCTCCTGTTTTCGGCATATTCTTGTCACGGTGTCAGTGACGCAACGTGGTCCAAGGAAATGTCGAGAGAAACACCGTCGAATTCATGTTGTCTTTGAATTCAATACTATGGCGAACCGATCGGCGTGGTATACTGTTTCCGAGTCGAAATGGGAAAATCAGATATACATCATACGTGGCCCTTTCGTCTGCACGGTCATATCAGGAATTTAGGCAGGTAGAGCTCGCACAACTGAAGTCGTGAATGCCATCATTTGATTCAAGATCTACTTCTCCAGCTGATGTTGCGTAGTGTGCAGAGAAGCGCTGCTGCCCCCTGTCAGCCTTTTCACTAGGAATGAAACATTCAGAGTCCTCAACCTAATAAGCGGGGACTCGCTCTGTGGCGGGAAACTGCCAGCTCGAGGAAAAGTAGTTGAGGCAGGTCTAACCAAACCAGTGCGGAACCCGGCACCGACGTTTTCGCTAGTGAACTCCCAAGGCCCTCCGAGGTCCTGACGTGGAGCGAGTGTCTCGCTCTTGCTGTCCTGGAACTGGTCGTCCACGAAAGGAGCAAGTCCAACCCAGTCCTTACTATCTCGCGTCAGTATGAACCCCCCCCCTCTCTTCTCTCTCCTCTTCCTTTCCTCTGTCTTCCCCTATCGCGCGGTATATAGAACAGTAGTATGAGCCTCCCCGGCGAAGCGTTCGCTTTTGCCGTTTTTCGTATCACATCCCTTCACTCAATTCTCAACCCTTCGTGCCCACGCTCTTCAATGACAGACGTTACAGACCAACCTGAACCTGTGAGGGGATAATCGCTCGCTGTGTACAATTCATGCATCATTCAGGTTGTTGTGCATACGCTAATATTAGCGCCTGATTCAGACTGGAAGCAAGTCTGCCCAACAGAGCAACACCAAACGAGACAAGGGATGGGTGGCAATATTGTCATGCGCGAAGATGCCGAAGGGATTACCTCACCCAGTCTCGAGCCAGACTCATCGTCAATTTCTACGTATTGGAAGCAATCGACGGCCAGCCAACTCCATTCCAGGTTACTCGAGTCCATTGATCACTCATCACAAGTCATGGAAACATCAATCGAACTCTATCCAGAAATGACATGTCTCCATCGCCATCATTTATTAGGTCGGCAAACAAGGTATGTCTTCTAGGGCAACCATAACAGAACCAAGGCTTGCTTGCTACAACCAGGGTAGTAATAACCACGAGACACTCACTTTAGCCCCACTCCTTTCCATTCATGTAAACAGCCTCCCGCAACATCTTCCCCTTCGTTCCCCGCTCCCTCCCTCAAAAAATCTGCTCCAATCCGTCCCAGACCGAGGGATCCCCGTTCGGACCCGCCCGCTTCCTCCTCTCCCAATACTCTCCGTTAAACTTCCAGTACTCCTCCCCTGTAATCTCACACCTGGCCTTTGTAAACCAAGCGGGGACAAACTCTTCGCCCTTGGCCTCCCTCTCCCTCCTCCGGGCGCGCTGCGCCTCCTCGAGCCGGTTCTTCTCGGTTGCGGCAAAGTCGTACTCGCCCTCCTCCATCGCCCTTTGGTCAGGCCGGAAGCGCGAGTCTGTTGGCGCCAGCCACGGCCGCAGGTTGTCGTCGAGGTGGTTAAATGACAGGACAAAGGGAGTGAGGTTGAACGGGATACCCTCCGGGCGCGGGTTGGCCTGCCAGATGAGGAAGGCCTTGCTGGGGTCGTTGAAATTCCCGCGGTGAACCAAGTCGCCGTCGGCCGGGGCGCCGGCTGGCTCCTCGACCGTAGCCTCGTAGCCCGGCGTCACGCGCGCGTACAATCTCGAATTCCACCGCCCGCCTATGCTGAGGCGCACGCGCCCGTTTGCGTCGACTACTTTGCCCGAGATTTGGTAGGCGCTCGAGGCTTTCCAGCCACGTGGCTTGAACTCAAGGTGGCATACCTCGCCCGTGGTCCAGTTTTTGATTTCCATGGGACCGTAGTTGTCCACGACCGGGTTTCCTGTGATGATGCCGACCACCGAGGATGTGACCTTTTTCCAGGTGAAAAAGTCTTCCTTTCCGCCATGGGTCGGCCGGAGTTTGAGGAACCAGGTGCCGAGCGGGTTAATGTCAAAGGACCGGCCGTAGAACTTGGATTTAACGGCCGACTCCCCGTAGTACGTCCACTTCGGTGACTCGGCCCACGCTGCGCCGATGGGAGGGTGATGGCTGACCTGCTCAATGAAGAAGCGGTAATTCTTATCTGGTCTGACGTACTCGAAGGTTTCGCCTAGCAAGGGGTTGAACGGCTTGGCGACACGTCCGATGGTTGATGCATATTCGCTGGCAGCAAACGCGGCGACATACAGCAGACGCTCGATCGAATCTGTCCTGTCCGCCGCGAGATCTAAGAGATCTGCATATTCCATGTCCTCGGCGCAACGGTAGAGCAGAGAAGTGGGTTCATTGAAGGACACCGGCAAAGTCATCTTTGTCATGTCCTTTCCAACCATGGACTTCAAGATACCCTGCGGAGGTGTTAGTAAATAAGTGTGTTTGAGCAAAGCAAACTCTTGTGTGAAGAGACCTACCCAAAGCGAAATCTTTGGCCTGTTATCCGCGTCCAGCTTTAACCGTGTGCGAATGCCGTTCTCGTAACCCTTGAACGAGCTACTAATGTCAAAGCCAACTGACACAATCAATCTTTTCTCTTCGTCTGGAGCGGTAACCTCAGACGGCGGCAGCTCGGACACTTCAACCTGGCCCGCATCAACGGCATCAAAGAACTCCTCCTCGTCCGACTCGGAGTCTGAGATATCCGCAATTTGAGTAATAACCGTCTGGCGGCGAGACAAGGTGAGATCGGGCGACTTGGCGCCTGCGGCAACCTCGGCTCCGGCCCCTTCTTTGACTTCCTCCTGTCCTTCAGCTGCAGCCGCAACAGCGGGCTCCTTGCCGTCGAGGATACCGTTCTCCACCGCTTCCTTGAGAAGCCGTTTCGTCATCCGCCGTTTCAGCTCAGCCTCGCCGACCCGAGCTTCCAGCGCCTCCTGCTCCTTGGCAACCTGGGCCATGCTCTCCTCCCACATTCGCCGCATCTCGCTCTCACGGTCGAGACGGTATTGCCAGTATGCATCGCGATCTCGGGAAATGCGGAGGAGGTCCCCAATGAGGACGGTTAGGGAGCGGATGGCGGCGTCGTACGTCGAGAGGGCCTGAGTAGTTTTGGGATCCGATAAGGTGAGCGCAGGATTCTTGGACGACTCGAGGATCAGTGCTGCTGTGACGTTGGCCATGGTGTCGAGCTGTAACTTGGCCGACTGAGCCGTGATGTTGAAAGCATCTTTATTCGCGGGTGGAGTATCCTGTCCACTCGACCCTTCTCCAAAATCGTCGTCGTCATCCACCTCGTCACCAACAGTCCCGCCGTGGCGATCAGTCTTGTCGGCTTCCGTGGCCGCGTCTGCAAAGTCATCCTCGTCGTTGCTTCCGACTGCGCTGGCCCCTGGAGTAGCGCCCTTTGTGGACATTCTGGAGGAATGCATCCGTGCAAGCTGAATACTGTTGCGCGAGGGCTCGGCGACGCTCGCGTTATCGCTTGGTGGCTCTGAGACGTTGTGGGAGTGCTCAGCCTTTGCCTGCTTCAGCAGCTCCGCGTTTCGTGCACGTTGCCGTTCCTCCTCCTTGGCCTGGTCCTTGGTCCACTGTATCGAATTGTTGAGCGCCCAGAACCAGCGCTTTGCCTCCACCTCGTGGTTCGCTTTGAGTGTGTACTTGACGGAGGATTTGCCAATGATCTCGAACTTGGTCTTCTCGTCGGGGCTCATATTTAACTTGGCGATGCGCATGTTGATGGCGCCGCGGCAAGCAGACCCAGCATCGTCTTGATGCTTATAGTAGCTCAACACGCCGTCTTCCAGGACGAACCAGCGCAGCTGGTACCCTTTCCGATAATTGGTCCATTTCTTGAGGTAGCCCTTCATTTCTCGTGCCTCCCGCCCGGCGAGTGGATCGCCAGGCGTCGCTGTAGTTGCTCCTTGGGTGGTTGAACCTAGGACGGCTTTCTCTTGTATGCCTCTCTGAGCCGCCACGGCGGCGGGTGACTTTTTCAACATTGCGCGGGTAATTTCGTCCTTTGTCACGTCTTGCGGCAGTTTGCCCTTGCGATCCCGGCGGAAGGGGTCGGCCCCGTGCAGCAGCAAAACCTGAATCAATCGGGTATTCTTTCGGCGCGCCGCCTCGTGCAGAAGCGTGCCACCGGACTGGACTGTGGTGGGGTCCGAAGCAAACTCGGTGCTGTTGATATCCAGCACAGTCTTGAATCGCGGCTCCTCCAACACCTGCTCCAAGACCTTGAGCTCGCCATGGAGAATGAGATCCTGGACCTGCCGAACCTTGTTTTCGGCGAACAGGGATCTTGAGAGCTGCAGCTGCTGGAATATTTCTGGGTTCCGTGCGAGATCGATGGGCAAGCGGCCCTGGTGATTGGCGATGGCGTCGTTGATCTCTTTGTTCTCAAGGAGGAGACGAACAACCTGGCTCCTCCCTTGGGCCGCCGCAATATGCAGAGGGGTATTGCCATCCTTGTCGCGCGCATTTATATCGAGCGAGCCGGCTCCGTCAGAGAGAACGTATTCGACCACGGGCTGCTCAGCGCACTGAATGGCAAGGTGCAAAATCGTAGTGTCTTCGAGGACGCCGGCTTGGGTCGAAAATGACGAGGTGCTGATGCGGGGGGCGTTTTCGGCATTCTCTCGAATCGCCTTGGAGATGAATGCGGTGTCGCCGTTACGCAGCGCTTCGACAATGCGGAATTTTTTGATGGAAGATTCTAACGAGGTTCCTTTGTCTAACCGGTCGGCGGACTTGACACTGCTAATCGAGGGGGCGGCATACGAGGGTGTTCGGCCGACGATGCCCCCAGAAACAGACAGCTTCGAGCTGTGACTTTTGACCGACTGCGGATGAGGCGTGGCAAGGGATGACTGAGAGGTCGCAGTTGCGGTAGCCGAGGTCAAGGTGGAATTGCTAAAGACGGCGCTCGAAGTGACCTCCTCGCTGGAGGACACGTCCTCGTCGACCCCTTTTCGCCTTAGCAAGGACAAAGCGGAGGATTTCGTTCGCCGATGCGAACTGCACACGGATGGGCAGTCAGCAAGCAGTCTGGTGTCGTTGGAAAGGGATCAGGTAAAAGGATAACATCAAGGCGGGCATTGCTAGCGCTCCAGCTCTGAAGTCGATAGAGTAGGATATCAAGTTCTGGGTTGCCTACCTTTCCCCCGTGTCAGACATGACTAGGGAGCTCACGATCTATAACTGCTAGTACTTGACGAGCGTTCAGGTGGATCTAGGTTGCGGACTCGAAATCGGAGGAGGGGACGGATTGGCCAAGGAATGCAGCGGAGTCAACCGGTGGTAATGAATGTCGACTTGTGGTCAAGGAATGCACACATTGGGAGGTAAGGTAAACACTGGCGTAGATAGGGGGATGGTAGCGATGATGAGGTAGGTAGAAGATGTGGGGGGATTTGGCTTCCACCGTTTTTAGTTAGAGACCAGATGGCCACACTTTCTGCATCCCCTGGGCCTGAGAAATGACGTTGACAAGTCTAGAACCGCTTTTGGAGTAGCGGGAGCATGTAAGCGCGAATTGCCTGCCGCTCTTCACGTGGATCGTTGGTTATGATGCTCCATTGTTGGCACTTCACAGGAACGAACTTTATTAGCCCTCACCAAGCGGGGTAAATAAAGCGCTGAAACGCTGCTGTGGACAGCCCGCTACAAGGGCCTAGGTCTATGTACATACAATCTGTCCCTGCTAGTAGAGGGGGCAGCACTGTTATGTAAACAGCCTCGCAGCGTATCCAACACTAGTGTAGCCAGGCATCGAAAGTCGGTATGTTGGTATCCAGGCATGTAAAAATAGACTGCATTTCAAAATTGAGGCCGTTTCTTGGATACGGATCGTAGCCATGTACGGCGAACATCTGATATTCTTCCCTCGTTTCACAACCAGGGTATCAGGGTTAGGTAAGCATGGTCAGACAATGTCACAGCCGCCAGGGCCCAGGGGAGATTGAGGTGACGGGACCAGGGCCCGAGCTCGGGGACATCGACCGAACCTCGGCATCTGTTACGTGGGATAACCTAGCATATGCTACTTGAGATATCATTCAAGAATCCACCTTCGAAAGCCCGTCATAAAGGTGATCCTCAAACGAGAATTCTATATAGATTTTGTCCGCATTCGAGTATTTTGTTTAATCTGCTTTCTTCTATCCGTATTCTCTACCTTACTGTCTGCCTCTGTCTCATCATCATCTTGAAGCCGTCTTAGTCGAGCCTCCTTCCTTCTGGAACACCGCTAATACCCCAATTGTTGATCGTTGATGTTTTAAACCCGCCGTTGGACGCCTTTCAGGCCTGGCCCGATTTGCGCGCGCCGCTCCAAATCTGTTGCATTCTTTGTACAATACTTAGACTCGGCGACCAGGATGACCGACCGCCCAACGCTCCTTCGGCCGCCTCCTGCCGACCCCAACAAGTCGCCCATTGAAAATGTCTTGGAGGTGACCGAGTTGGCCGTCCTAGGACCCGTGAGTGGACAAAGGCTTGTTATTACCTAGACCAGCTCAGCCCTAACAGTGCTTGGAACAGAACATTTTCACCAACACGCGCCGGCCATGGCACCCCCCTGGAGCACGGGGCATCTACGGGGGCACCGTCATCGCCATGTGCATCGCCGCGGCGCAGCGCACCTTGCCCGACGATTTCCTCGTCCACAGCTGCCACTGCTACTTCTTGTTGGCCGGCTCGTCCGAGCTGCCCATCCTCTTCCATGTCGAGCAGGTGCGCGACGGCCGCTCGTTTGCCACGCGCACCGTCCAGGCGCGCCAGCGCGGTCGCTGCATCTTCACCATGACTGCCTCCTTCGTGCGCGAGGCCTCGGGCGGCGAGCCCGGGAGCCAGGTCACCCACTCCTCACCGATGCCGCTCGGCGAGGATGGCTTGCCGATGCGGCCCCCGCCCGACGACTATTCTGAAGAGTCCGAGATCCTCCGTCAGGGCCCGTTCCAGGGCACCAAAATCGAGGTCGTAGGCCGCGACGGCGCCGAGCCGGGCACCAAAAAGACCCGGCAGTGGATCCGCGCCCGCGGCAAGATATCGGGCGGGTTGCCGGCCCATATAGAAGCGCTCGCCTACGTGTCGGACAGCTACTTCATCGGAACCATCACACGCATCCACAAGCTGTGGCGCTACCCGTTCAAGGCCGAGGATTATGAGAAGCTGCCTGAAGATATGCAGGCCAGGGTCAAGACGCTGCACCGCTATGAAGGCATGGGCGACGACCCGCGCGAGATGGTGGGCCGCCCGGCCATTGGCATGATGGTCAGTCTTGACCACACAATCTACTTTCACGAGCCGAAAAAGGTGCGGGCAGATGAGTGGATGCTCAGCGAGATGGAGAGTCCCTGGGCAGGCGATGGGAGGGGTGTCGTGATGCAAAAAATCTTCAGCAAGGACGGGACTCTCTTGGCCACGTGCGTGCAGGAGGTATGTTTGGCCGTCCAGCCTTTGGCAGTTTCGCCCTGTGACAAGTCAGATGTATGGCTAACTCTTCTCTACAGGGCCTCGTCCGGTTGCAACAGCAGCCCCCGCCCAAGGAGCGCAAGGACTCCAAGCTGTAGGTGGCTTCAATCAAGCCTGACTCAAGTCCAATCGCTGTTTGGCATGCTGTAGCTGTCGGGAGGATTCTCGCCCCGAGTGGTATACCGAGAAAGGGTGCCACAGCACAACAGCATTGTTAGGCGCTTGGATGTCATGGACTGTTCGAAGGGATCCCCGACTGTTACTCCATAGCTTCAATCGTGCTGTTGATGAAGGGTATTTCTGTCGATGGCCGCCGATATTCTCATAATCAATGTATATATGGATCATAAGAACATTTATTATTTTGCTCATTGTATCAGAGGTTTAGACCAGGGACCCATTGGGAAGAAATGACCTCGGAGCCGCATCGATGGGAATCGCATTGTGAATTACGCAGTACTGGCTTTTGGGTCTTCCAGGACGGCACACCAGCCTACTATGCCCGGGGAAACGTCTACACCTTATCTATATAGGCATGGCCCCTGCAACCGCGAGGCCAGAGAATCCTGCAGTTCCTATTTTCCATCCTCGAACCAACTGTTCGTTGAAACCTCCAACTGACTCTTACAAGGTTCCTCAATAGCTGGGTATCGTGTTCATATAAACGTTGTGCCTTGGCTCCCGCCAATCTCCTTCCCTGTGTCGCAAAAATGGCGTATGGCAGATGACGCCAACAGGGATGAGCCATGGCAGGCGTACATGATGAACGGCCTGGTAAATGAAGTTCGCCGATTGTGCAGTGGCATAAATTGCATCTGAAAAAAGAGCAGAAGCTGCCGGGAAAGGGGTTCTACTTCCGGGAGCATACGGACCATCGCAAATAATCGCGACATTGGCCCGCCGTTTTTGAATGCGCGTTCCTTGATGCTTGGATAAGGATCTGGGTTCAGATGGTGACACCCTCCAAGCTTAGCACCTTGGACTTATCCTCGAGGATCTGAGCGCGAAAATCAATGATCCCCCGGGCTATTGTGTCGAAGTCCTTGACTCTGTCGGCCTTGAACTTCTGGAGAAGCTCCCGCAGGCCCTGGATGAAACGGCTCTTCTGTTCGCCTTTGTAGTCGTCCGGATTGCCAAGTTCCAGGAGGATTTGGTCATCTGGGTGATAGAGGGCTAGGAGTCAGCGTCGAGAGGGGCGACGTGAAGGTCTGTTGTTAGCAGCCCATTCAAAGTCGGGAAAGACTCACCAGGTGGGATAATGGAGCTGAAATGCTGGAATTGGCATTGGGGCGGACAGTGCTCTCCACTGAGTTCAAAGGGGCAGAACTCCTTGTGCGGGTCAATCCTGTTGCTGTATGTCAATGACTTCAAACCGCCGGCAACCGAGTTTTGGTAATCGGCATGAAACCGATAGGCGTGGAAATAGCGAAGAGGACTTCGGTAAGGGGTTAATTTGCGGTCCGGCTTTGACGCCGGTTCATGGTGCAACTATCTTATCATCAGCTAAAACATGCCGAGCCACTGGAAGAAACGACGTTTACTTCTCCTGAAGGCTCGTTCTCCATCTCCTGCAGCGCCTCGCGGGGCTGTGCGACGCCCGAGATCTGATCTGGTATTGGTACTGACGTTTGCCGTGCAGCGTTCGTGTCATCATCTGTATCGACTCCAGGAGGGGCTTCTGCTGCTTCTGGTTCCGACGCTTTGGGCTCTACCTCCATCGGCGTATCCTCGTCGGGGTTAGATGGACCAGCTGGCCCAGGGCCTTCAGAGGCAACGGAATTCCTCTCAATCAATGCCCTTGGTTCTTGGGTTGTAGTCAAGGCATTCAAGGTATTCGCAGTATTCGAAGCGTCCATCTCAACATTCATGTCGCCTTTTTGTGAGGGCTGATCGGCGTTCTGCTCAGGATCACGCCCTTTGGGGGCTGATATTCCCAAGCCTTCCTCGTTTGAGGTCTCCTCGATAACATTGCTTAAACTGTCTTGTAGAAAAGCGGTGCCTCCGGTGGTGGTTGCTGCCAGCGCCTCGGATTCGTTGGGCCTGCCGGGCCCCGATGGCCGTCGTGTCTGCTCCTCTGGAAAACCGGTCTCCTCCATTGACACATCCCCAGCCTCTCGACTCTCATCGGATATTGCAGGAGTCGATGATGCCGAGGTATTTTCGGCATGAGAATCAGAAATGCCTAATGGCCATTAGCGAATGGGTCCAGCCAGAGTAACATAGGCAGTGATTTTATTCCAGGAAGATAGTACCTGAAATATTGACCGGGCCCAAGCCATTGGCTTGTTGCTTTCCGGCATCAGGGCCGGTATCAAGTTGGTCCAACTCATCAGTCAGTAACCTCTTTTCAGCCAGGCTTTTTCTAATTTCAGCCTCCAGTTTTTCTTCCTCGTCTCGCAACTGCTTCAGTCGGTTAAGCTTCTCTCCGAGAGAGGGATCAACCTGAGCCAGGTCAAGGCTCATGATCCGACTCCGACGTTCCGTCCTCTTGAGAGGATCCAGATCCAACGTCTCCGAGGAATTCGGCAGCGTCGTCAACGAGCCATCAAGCATGGGTTGGGAAGTAGGCCTATCTGGCTGGATGGGGCTGCCCATGGATTCGGCCCGCTCACCTCCATTGGGCGGAAACGTTTCGCTCTCCTTGGGTTCCGGAGTCCACCCCGCTGGATTTGGTGTTAGAGAGCCTCCTGAGCTTTGCTTCGCTTTCCGTCTCGCCTCTGCCAATGCAATTTTCCTTCTCATCTCTTGAATTGCCTTCTCTTTGGATTCTAATTCACTCACTCGCCTCGTTCCGTTGACTGAGCTACTGGGCGGTGTGAGTGACGGGGCAGGGCTTGAAAACTGACGGGGAGAAAAGGTGTCCGTGAGCGGTGGGAAGTCACGGATAGAGGGCCCACCCTGGGTCCTATTATCACTGGATTGAATGGGTGACGTCTCAACTGGGGAGCTCATATCCATGTCCAACTCCATTTCCTCGTCATCCGATCCGTCACTGACATCGATGATTAGAGAAGTCTGCTTGTGGGTCGGGTCGAATGGTCGCTTGGCGGGTCCCGGAGGACCTGAAGCATAGTCCACAAAGTCCGATGCCACTGGTCTCTTGCGGTGGTTTGATGAACTGGGCTTAGAGTTTGGTGATAACAGCAAACCAGGAATGGAAGGACCAAGTCCGGCACTGGACGCGCGAGCAGGGCCCGCTTCGGGGCCGGTAGAGGCTGTTATAGATTCAGCTTCGGCTGGCCGACTCATTTGAGAGGAGCTGGCCAGTGCATCGTTGCTCCTCTGTGCGTCTTTCTGTTCGTTCTTCTCTGCTGCCGACTTTTGTGCTTGTGCTTCTCGGGATTTTTGCAGAGCCGCTATCTTCTGCTGGAGCAGACGTTCTTTTTCGCCCCATGCTTTTGTTTTCGTGGCGGTGGAGGAAGCGGGCGCGGCGCTCTGAGATTGTGGTTCGACCGTCGCTGGCTTGGACTGTGGCGCGGTTGGCATTGGTTTTGCTGCTGCCGGTGTCTTGGCAGCTTTAGCAGCAAGAAGCCGTGCAATACGATCTTTCCGCTCTTCCCCTTTGCCTGCTTGACCGGACACAACGGACGAATCCTTAAGGGGAGGACCCGAGGGTTGCGCCTGCGCAGTGGCAGGAGCCCCTGGCTTGGTCACCGTGGAATTGGCCCCTCGGGCGGACTGGGGGGTGTCATTTGGAGGTGTCAAATGATCATCGGCTGCCTTTGGCATGTCAAGGTGCAGGTCTCGGAACAAGCTCTTGATCAACTTCTCGTCGAAGCCTTCATCAATGTAGTTTTGATACTTCACCCCCAGCGGCCACAACCGCAAAATCGCCTTTTGCGCCTCCTTTTTTGCTTCATGCAAAGATTTAAAAGGACCAAATGAGTCCTCTTTGGATTCAGCTGGCGTCTCCAACCGCTGTGGATTGTCGTTGGCCGATGGATTTGCAGTTGAACCCGCATTAAGTTGTAGGCCGGGTACAGCCGTGGTGCTCGCGCCCGCAACTGCCGGAGTTGAGCCTGATTGTATCTTAGGGTCTGCAGCGAAGTCAGTCACGCTCCAAAGATGAGAGAATTGATAGTTACCGTCTCCACTACTAGAGGCTTGCTGTGGTGTTGGAACTTCGCTCTGAATTTCCCGCGGAGACAGAAAGGGCGAATATGATGCCGACCGTTCACGACCTAAGACATTTAGCAGCCAAATCGGGATTTCTGGGATTGGAACCATACCTTCATTGTCCCGTGGAGCATTTCCACCTTCCCCCTCGTCACTCCCGTAGAACCCGCCATCGGGCGTGTCAGCAGCGCTCGTCGGTTGACTTGGATTGGTAACAGGCATCAGCTTGGAAACAGGTTTTGCCGCATCTTTATCGGATTCCCGAGGCTCATACAAGTCTTCAAACTGTCCTTCGCTCAACTCGCCTTCCTCAACATCGGCATTAGCGGGCGGGCGGGTTGGGGGAGGAGCGGGCTGATTCGAAAGGCTCGTGGTCTCCCGCGGGCCGTTGCTAGCAGAGTTTGCTTGTGAATGCTTCGCAAGAAGCGAGCTTGCCGTGGAAGGCTGAGGCATCGGGACGTGCGACACAGATGTTGGAAAGAAAGGTGGCTGAATCCAAGAACTCGGACCAAGCCCAAAGTCCGACGGATCTCTGCCCGGTGGCGGCGGCGGCCCTAACCCAAGGCCCGGTATTCGATTCGCATTGTAATCGAAAGAGGCCTGTGACGCTGCGCGGTTTATGGCTGGGGCGGGAGGGTTGTTTGGCGGGGCATAACCAGGTGCGGGAAAGTGGGGAGCATTGGGATAGTGGTAGCCCTGCTGCGGTTGTTGGCCATGATACGGGCCATAGGGATATGGGTACGGGTATTGTGACATGATGGCGAGATTCGGGAAAATACGTCGTTAGAACGTGGGCATCTCAAGAGCCGGCGGTTTGGTGGCGCGTCTGTCCAGCGCAAATAGACCGTATCGTGGTCAAACGCAAACACAGCAGAAGAAGCCGCCTGGGTAGCGATCAAGGAGACTGGCGCAATAGCCAGAGACAAAGGACCGTCGGTCGCCGTGCGTCGCGAGGGTCGCGAGGGATGATTCGTTCCGATACTTCGAGGTTGACCTAGCAGAACGCGAAATCTCAGGGCCTGAAAACTGAGATGGATAGGGCGTAAAAAATAAGCTCATAGTTTTAGGCCGTCGTCACATCGCAAGGGTGGCGGAGTCTGCTGATTGATGCAATGCAAAAACCAAATATCGTCGATGGAGGGTTTGGCTAAGGTGTGGTTTTGGGATTCATTGATGAGAGACGCGAAAATGACCCAGTGACCCGAATAATTCCCTATTTGGTAGCGGCAGGCACTAGACCAAATCCGGATAAGTGTATGTGCACGGATCATTTGCGTAACATCAAAATGGCAGGCTGAGGTTTGTTTACTCTGCCAGGGTAGGCTGGGGCAACCGCAACTCTAACCTCAGGGCACCCGCTCTTTCTATGTTCTTTCTCGACTATCCCAATCCACCCCAGGAACGCCGCAAGGCAAGAGGAATTGTATCCGAATTTTGCATTTCCAATTACTGGCTTTCATCAGCCAGTGTTTCTCTCTACCGTCGCCTTTCTTTTTCCTTTTGCCGTCTTGATTCTCGCGACCCCGCGCGGGGCTCCTTTCTGAATGTTTACATGACCGCTTCGTCGTCACTGCAGCATTTCAGCATCGATTCGGGCAATATCCATGCCTCTCTTGTCATCCTAGACCTCTAGTTGCACCAAATTCAGCGCACCATGTCGGTACGCAACAATCCGTTCGCGAGAAACGCCTCGCACTCGACAGGTTCGAGCGGGCTTGGCAGACCAAAATCCGTTCTCTCCCCCTCGCCGTCCCTGGCGTCGGGTGCGCCCTCCCCACCCGCCCACAACCGGTCGCAATCCCATAATCTGTTTCCGGCAGCATTGGCGCCGCCGGTATCTGCACGGAATGGCAATGGCCATGCTCGTGGAACGTCGAGAGAGGGCACTCCCAGCTCCAGCACATTCGCTCCGTCATTCATCAAGACAGAAGACATGCGGAAGCACACCGACATTGTCAGGGGAATCGAGGGCGAAAATGACTTTTCCGGCAAGAAGTATGTGTGGCTTAAGGACCCGCACACAGCATTTGTCAAAGGTTGGGTGGTGGAGGAGCGTGAGGGAAACAAAATCTTGGTCCAGTGCGACGATGGAACAGTGAGTGTACATCGAAAGGGTTTGGGTGGTACAGCTTACTGACATTGGTGAATAGCAACGGGAAGTTGGCGTTGAGAGCGTTGACAAGGTCAACCCGGCCAAATTTGACAAGGCGAACGACATGGCAGAGCTAACGCACCTGAACGAGGCCTCTGTGGTCCATAACCTACACACAAGATACATGTCCGACTTGATATACACCTACTCCGGGTTGTTCCTGGTGACAGTCAACCCGTATACGCCTCTCCCAATTTATAGCAACGAGTACATCAACATGTACAAAGGCAGGAGTAGAGAAGATAACAAACCACACATCTTTGCCATGGCTGATGAGGCGTTCCGCAACCTTGTCGATGAGAACGAGAATCAGAGCATTCTTGTCACTGGCGAATCCGGTGCTGGAAAGACCGAGAACACCAAAAAAGTCATCCACTACCTCGCTGCAGTCGCGCATTCCCAAGCTCCAGTGAAGAGCAGAGGACAGCAGCACTCGACTCTCTCCGCGCAGATTTTGAGGGCAAATCCCATCCTCGAAGCATTTGGAAACGCGCAAACGGTGCGGAACAATAACTCGTCCCGGTTTGGCAAGTTCATTAGGATCGAGTTCAGCCGCACTGGATCAATTGCCGGTGCCTTCATCGACTGGTATCTGCTCGAAAAGTCTCGTGTGGTACGCATCAATTCGCAGGAGCGTAACTACCACATATTCTACCAACTTCTCAGGGGCGCAGACCGGCGGCTGAAACAAGAGCTCCTTCTGGACGGCCTGGATGTTGAGGATTTTGCCTACACCCGCGAAGGTCAAGACACCATTACCGGTGTGTCAGATCGTGATGAGTGGGATTCCCTTATGGAAGCTTTTGCGGTCATGGGAATTTCCGAACACGAACAAGCTTCGATTCTGCGGACTATCGCTGCTGTCCTTCACCTTGGAAATATCTCGGTTGTCAAGGAGAGTCGATCTGCCGACCAGGCCCGCCTCGCGCCTGAAGCCAAGGAAGTTGTTGAAAAAGTGTGCAAGTTGCTGGGGGTTCCAGTGGAGCCCTTTGTCCAAGGCTTACTACACCCCAAGGTCAAGGCAGGCAGGGAATGGGTTGAAAAAGTCCAGACCCCAGAACAGGTCCGCTTCAGTGTTGATGCTCTCGCCAAGGGCATCTACGAACGGGGCTTTGGTGACCTTGTCGCCAGGATTAACCGCCAGCTCGACCGTCCAGGCATGGGCCTGGGGGACACCCGTTTTATTGGCGTGTTGGATATTGCCGGTTTCGAGATTTTCGAGCACAACAGTTTCGAGCAACTTTGTATCAACTACACCAACGAGAAGCTACAGCAGTTCTTCAACCACCACATGTTCGTGCTGGAACAAGAGGAGTATGCTAGGGAGCAGATTGAGTGGCAATTCATTGACTTCGGCAAGGATTTGCAGCCTACCATCGATCTGATAGAGCTCTCAAACCCAATTGGCATCTTCTCATGCCTCGATGAGGACTGCGTCATGCCCAAGGCCACCGACAAGACTTTCACGGAGAAGCTGAACACCTTGTGGGATAAGAAGTCGCAAAAGTATCGGCCATCCCGTCTTGGCCAGGGGTTTATCTTGACGCACTACGCCGCCGAGGTCGAATACTCAACGGATGGCTGGCTTGACAAAAACAAGGACCCTCTGAACGACAATGTCACGCGCTTGCTCGCCGCCTCAACCGAAAAACATATCGCCAATCTGTTCGCGGATTGTGCCGACCAAGACGACGAGACTGGCGGTATGCGGAGCAGAGTGAAGAAGGGTCTGTTCCGGACAGTAGCGCAGAGACACAAAGAGCAGTTGTCCAGTCTCATGGCACAGCTGCATCTTACGCACCCACACTTCGTACGATGCATCCTTCCCAACCATACAAAACGACCAAAGCAATTCAGCGGTCCGCTCGTGTTGGACCAACTGCGGTGCAATGGTGTGCTGGAAGGAATCCGCATAGCCCGGACCGGTTTCCCCAACCGGCTGCCGTTTGCCGAGTTCCGGCAACGATACGAGGTCCTCTGTCGGGACATGCCCAAGGGGTACTTGGAGGGTCAGACTGCCGCAAAACTGATGTTGGACAAGTTCGGCCTTGACAAGTCCTTGTATCGCATCGGTCTCACCAAGGTCTTTTTCCGGGCTGGTGTTCTCGCCGAACTCGAAGAGCAGCGAGACGCACTGATTACCGAGATCATGTCGCGATTTCAGTCTGTCGCTCGGGGCTACATGCAACGAAGGATCGCCTTCAAGCGTCTCTATCGAGCCGAAGCAACCAGAGTCATCCAGAGGAACTTCCAGGTGTATCTCGATTTGTGCAACAATCCTTGGTGGCAGCTACTCGTCAGGATGAAGCCTCTCCTAGGCGCGACGAGGACTGCGACCGAAGTCAAAAAGAGGGATGAGATGATCAAACAGCTAAACGAACAGATGCAGTTGGAGGCGCTAGGTCGACAAAGGCTCGAGGAAGAGCGGCGAAACGTCCATGCAGAGATGCTGCGCATCCAACAAACACTTGAGAGCGAGCGTGCTCTGGCGCTGGATAAGGAAGAGATCTTCAAGCGGCTCCAGGTCCGTGAAGCAGAACTCGAAGACAAATTGGCTGGAGCATTGGAAGACCAGGAAAGATTGGAAGATCAACTGGACACTCTGCTCGAAGCCAAGAAACGCGCCGAGGAGGACGTGGAAAAGTACCGGACGCAACTTGAACAAGCAGCTGGCATCATCGCTAGATTGGAGAACGAGAAATCCGAACTTGCGGGGCGTGTTGCGGACCTTGAGCGCGCAATCGACGACATCACCAAGGCGCAGTCGGAACGCAGCGAGCAGGAGGCAGTCCTTGAAGAGGACATCAAGGTGCTGAAAAGCCAACTCGCCCTAAAGGAACGCAAAGTCCAAGATCTGGAGGGCAAGCTGCTAAAGATTGACCAAGACCTAGAGGTCAAGCTTATGAATGCCCAGAAGGAACTTCAATCTTCCAGGAGCAAGAACTCGCACCTCAGTGCCGAGAATCGCGAGATTCAGCAACAATTGGCTCAGCTTTCCAAAACTTCAACCGACTATGAGGATCTGGTTAGAAAGAAAGAAAGCGAGCTGGCCCTGCTGCGTTCCGACAATAAGAGGTATGAAATGGAGCGGCGCAGCTTTGAAGACCAGTTGAGGAGTCTCGGCACAGAAAGAGAGAAGGCTGCAGAACGCCTTCGCGATGTGCAGGCGCAGCTTTCTGCCATGAAATCCCAACAAGCCCAGCTTCAGAGAGAGGCGGAGGACGCGAAGAACCTCCTGGCGGCCCGACTCTCCGAAGACGCTCAAGCCGATCAGAACCGTCACATCCTGGAGTCCCAGATAAGAGACCTCAAGGAACAACTGTACACGACTCAAATGGAGCTCAGCCGAGAACGTCAGTCTCGCGATGATGTCCAATTGCTTGGTGAACACAAGTTTCAGTCGTTGAAAGAGGATTTCGACCGCCTAAACGAGGCAAAGATCACCATCGAGAAGGAGCTATATGCCCAACAGGACACTCTCCGTCGGGCTCTGGAGTTCCGAGCAACAGCAGAACAAGAACGAGACCAAGCTCGTGAAGAAATCCGACGGCTTCGCCTGGCCAAAACTGAAGCCGAGGAAGCCCGCCGTGAAGCGGAGCTGGTAGGGGAGCGAGCCGCCTTCAAGGTGGCTCGGGAACGGGAGGAGAGCTTGCGCAAGGATCTTGATGCAGCTCATGACCGACTCAAATGGTTTGAGGCCGAGTGCACGAAATTGAATCATCAAATCGAAGACCTGAACAAGTTGATGATAGAGTCTGGGGAGTTCGGACTGAAGAACGATCAGGCAAAGGAGCGGCTGGAAAGGGAGCTTCAGACTGTAAAGAGTCGGCTTGCCGCCTCCGAAAACGACAACCGAGCTCTCCTGAACAAGTTGCAACAGAAAGGCCTTGAGATCGCGCGGTCCACATCCCGAGCAAGCGAGGCCTCCCGTAGCCAGATTCTAGGCCTGCAGCGTGAGAAGGCAAGGGTGGAGGAACAAAACGCGAAGCTCAACAAACAACTTGGCGATTCGCAAGTCACAATTGCTTCCTTGGAGAAACGTCTTGAAAAGCTGCAGCTCAACCTCGAAGATCTCAACCACGAGGTAGCCAGAGAGGTACAAAGTAGCCGCAACGCGGAGAAACTCTCGTCCAACTTTACGGTTCAGCTAGCGGAGGCGAATCGCACAATTGAATCGGAGAGGCAACTTCGAACTCAGGCGCAAGGGACCATCCGCAATTTGCAGTCCACGCTGGATGCTCGCGATACCGAGCTAGCTGAATTGAGGGAGCAATTGCTGAATGCGCTCAGAATTGTCGATCCCGAATCCGTGCCCCCTGTTCAGACAGAGAGCACCGGTGACAAATTCCTCAGCAAAGCCTTTGACCTGGCACGGAAAGTTGAAGAGCTGCAGCAGAACCTCCGCGTGCAGGCAGCCGCTCGCTCTAATGCTGAGGCCCAACTGGCGGAGCTCAGGGCAGCTAGGAATGAGTCTCCAACCAGGCCGCGGCTGGAAGAAATCAGCGTAAACGAAGCCCCGTTCAATGGATCACCTACCCAAAGACGATCCAAGTTGAATGGACGCCACTACTCCAACACGTCTACTCCTCCGCGTCGGTCCGCGAATGCCGAAGTCGAGCAACTGCAGGACTCGCTCAAGTCAGAGAAGACTGCGGATATCCTCAGCTTCAACAACCGCATGGACCTCAAAGCTGAGGTTGAGGAGCTACAGAACCAGCTGCAGCTGGCACAGATGCAGAATCGACACTTGCAGAGCCAGCTCGAACGCTCGACTGCCGTCCCGGAAGCGTATCCTGATGAGAGCCGTCGGGTACAGAAGCTGGAGCAAGTGAACAGCAGGCTCCATGACATGCTCGACAAGTCCACGAAGCAGGTGTCGGCTTTGGAGAAAGCCCTACACACCGGTGAACTCTCACTTCGTGATATTCAGACCAAGTCTCACGAGGAAATACTGGATCTGCTCAACAGCCAAGAGGAGTCTCGGCGACTGCTGCTACACAGCCATAACGATGCCATCGCAGAGTTAACCGATATGAAGGAGCATCTAGAGAGACTGAGGCGCGACCGAGCCAAGACCGAGCTCGATCTGCGGGATGCGAAATCCGACCTTCAAGAGATGTCGCTTGCGAGGGAGCAGGAGGCAGCCAGCCGAGCCCAGCTGCTGCAGGAATTCGCCGACCTCCAGATCCGGATGGACGCAGAGGCCTCAAAGCTTGCTGATGTGACTGCCAGCCTCAACCTTTACAAGAGCCGTGCGGACGAGTACTTTAGCAAACTAGAACAGGCTGAAATTGCTGTGCTCAAGGCGAACCGTGCTGAGCAGTTCGCCAAGACACAGGCCAGGGAGGCCGAAGAGAGCTGCGCAGAGGTGATGGCAGAGAGGCAGCGTCTTGATAGCATGATTGAGGACCTCCAACTCCAGAATCAGAGACTGGAAGAGAAGATCGAAGACATGTCAACAGATCTGGAGGCCACGATGCAAGCAAAGAAGCGATTGCAGCACGAGCTTGAAGACTACCGCAACCAAAGGGCAAACGACATTGAGGACAAGGAATCCAGCATGGAACAGCTGCGTAAGAAGTACCAGGCTGAATTCGCCACCCTCACCAAGGAGCTGGACCTCACCCGGGAGGAGAAGCTGTTCAAGCAAGCTGAGATTGCGAGATTGCGCGAGGAGCTCGACGATCTCAGGTCCAAGTGGGATGACGAGGTCCTCAACAGCTCAACATGGTCGAAGGAGAAGGCTCGCTTACAGTCGACGCTCTCAGACGTCATGGCTTCCCGAGACGAGGCGGTCAGTGCTCACAACGAAGCTCAGGGTAAGATCGTGGCCTTGCTGTCGCAGGTACGCTCACTCCGAGCGTCAGTGGACGAAATCACATCGGAGCGCGACAGCCTGCTTCGCGAAAAACGGAACGTCGAAACACGGCTGGAGGAGGCCAAGGCCGGGCTTGAGGAGCTGGCTAAGGGCGAGAGCCCTTCGTTACGCAATGCCGCGAACATTGACAAGGAGATTTTAGATCTGAAGGCCGGCCTCGCGCAGCAGGAGGACATTGCGGCAGCGGCCGTGGAGAAGATGCGGCGTGCAGAGGCTCTCGTGTCTGAAGTTCAAAAGGACATCGTGGCGGAGAGAGAGGCAAGCGCCGAGTTGCAGAAACAGAAAGCTGCTTTGGAGAAGTCACTCAATGAAGTGCAGCTGAAACTTATCGACCTCGAGACTAAGGGTTACTCGACCGCCAGCCACGACATCAAGTTCCTGCACAAGCGGATCCAAGAGGTGAGCTTTTCACCTTTTATGCCCAAGATCCTACATGGATGTACTGACAAGTTTCACAGCTCGAGGCGCAACTCGAAGAGCACGAAAACGAACGCAGCAAGTCGCAGCGCTCAGTGCGCAACGTGGACCGCATCGTCAAGGACCTGCAGTCTCAGATTGAGCGCAAGGACAAGCAGAACACGCAGCTACAGGAGGACATGAACCGGATGCGCGACAAACTGGACAAGCTGCTCAAGACGATTGAGGAACTACAGGCATCCGAGAGCGCCAACGAACTATCTGCGCGGCGCGCGGAGCGAGAGCTTCGCGAAGAAAAGGAAAGGTCGCTCCAGCTGGAGCGCGAGCTTGAAGGGTGGAAGCTCCGGATAGAAAAGGGAGGTTCGGGCGCCAGCGTTGCTGGAAGCGTTTTCGGCGGGAGCGTGCGTGGAAGACATGGCGGAGCGATGTATGGGGACGACGTCAAGATACCCCAACGAAAGAGCAGCATTAGCAGGGTTCCCAGCTTGACGAAGGGGTTCTTGTAGATGGTCGCGGTTAAGGTTGGGTGTTCATCAGCTTTTGCTTTTGGCATAATTCTCTCATATGGGTATTGTTGATGATGGCATGGTCTAATGAGCAACGGGGTCTGCATGTTGGGAACGGGGATATGTCTCTGGGCAGATACCACTTGGGGGTTAATGGGGATGCACTGCGAGCATCGTGTTGTGTTGTTGTCTCACCCCGGCTGGTTAGGCAATGTACTGTATCATCATCCTCTTTATCATGCTGTTAACTCTGGTCACTTTACACTAGGCTTGAGTCTAATTGGGATACATATGCGCGAGCGTGACATTGTCTGCCTCACCACCACCACTCAAGCAGAAACGACAGGCCTGGACGATAAGTGATGTAGTTATGTTGCCTAGGAGCCATGCTATTCTCATAGAGACCATTTGGTGGAGATTTCTCGTGCAATCCTCTGTGGCGCAATTGGCTAGCGCGTCTGACTGTTAATCAGGAGGTTGGAAGTTCGAGCCTTCCCGGAGGAGCTTGTTGAATGTTACCCTAGCAAGGCACTGCCTGGAGCAAGCACCCCTTTTGTTTTCATGGGGGAACCCCCTTTCTTGTTTATTTTTCCCGGCGCCCAACGACGAGAAGGGAGAAGGGCTTTCCATAGTTCTGTGCCCAATGTTATTTTCTGTAGGGTAAACCTTGTTAATGCTGGTCCAGAATGTCTGCCTAACTATGCCTTAGCCACTGCAGAACGGAGTGTGTGCCAAGTCCTCCTCCCGGTGTCGATGTAAACCGAGTCTCGCTTTCCATATAGACGTCAAGGCTGGGCACCTTCTGCCCGGATGCTGGTTGCTCTCGACCGGGTCCGTTACATTCCAATGCTGCCCAACAGATTGAGAAACGACGACCGAGTTCACCTCCCATGACGAAGAAGGTGCAAAGGCTTACGACAACCAGAGGGTTCTGTGTGATGAGATAAGTAACCCATTTTCTCCTGTCACTCATCTCCCTCTTTTCCACCTTTTCAAGTCTTAACCCATCGTTAAAAGACCTTGCTTTGCTTAAAGTCATCGCTATTCTTGAGGAATATCAGTCCATTCTCGAAGGATTCGAAGTTATCGCCATGAAGACCGGTTGTGCCTTGCTCGCAGTCGCCGGAGCGGCCATGGCTCAGAGATTTGCTGGTCAGCCTGCATGCGCCGTACGTCGTCTCTCATCGCACATAAACGCCACTTGGATGACCGCTGACTGTAAGGGTTGTTTCAGACCGGCTGTCTGTCCTCGGCAATCGCTGCTGCTGGTTGCGGGTCTGATGACCTTGGCTGCCAATGCGGCGAGAAGAACTCGGAGATTGCCAACAAGGCGGTGCCTTGTCTCATTTCAAGCTGCCCAGCTGCCCAACTGATGCAGATTCGAAGTGCTGCCTCGGCCGTTTGCTCAGGTTACTCGGCAACAGCCGCGCCGGCAGCCGTTCTTGCCCGGATCACTGAGCCCGCCTCTCTGCCATCGCCGTATCCGGATATCCCCGCGAAAATAGTCATCATCACGAGGCCTATTGTGGTTACCGTGTCGGCAACGGAGCCTACTCTCGCCCCTACTATGTCAACATCGGAGGATATGCCCACTGCAAGCGCTGCTGTAGTGGGTGCTCCGGTGTTCTTTGCTGCGGGTGTCATCCTGGGTTTGTTGGCAATCACCGCCTTCTTGTGACAAGACGGCGTATGGCTGAGGACATGGGGAGACTCTGATAACCGCACGTCCACCTGTAAACCCGATTACTGCATGAGGAAGAATCCACTAGAAGTTCGACAAGTTGAACTCCTGGGTAGCTCGTTTTGAAGCCGATGGAGCCCCCGCCCTCGCCGAGCTGTTCTCACCACAATGATAGATCATGGGAGTCATGTATGTCTTAGGCCACTATTCACGCCGCGATTGTTGCAGCAGACTCCAAGGAAGGGCTATTGGTATCCTGAATCACCATAGTTTGAGTAACACGACGTCTTTGTTTGCATCTTGCAGTTTGAAGCTCACCTCGAGGACGCCAACCGCATCGCCAACAGACATACCTCGTCAGTGGGAGTGTTGGGGGCGGTTGCCATCGAGCAGGGGCACAATGGGAGTCACCCGCCGTTGTATAATGCAGACCGTGAGCTGTGGGTTATCAGAGGCTGTGATGTGCTTGAAGCAACTCCCCGTCGAGAAGTGTCCAGTTGACTCACGAGTGTACTTACCTGGCAACGTTACTGCCATTAGTACTACAATTCAACAGTAGTGTATTGTATTGTGGTATATACAGTATGTACATACAATACATACAGTACTTGGTCACCTTAATGTCTTGAACTCTGTTAGCTGTACGGATAATATACGGTAACACCATGCATTACGTTACGTTGCTATCGTTACTGTACAAGTACAATACAGTACGCTCATTTATTCTCTTCATTGACGTCCAACCGCAGTCTCATTGCGAAATAACGCTTGAGTGGATGAACTGCGTCAAGTATTCAACAACTCACATAAACCGGAGGATACGGATGAATTCGCGAAGTCCTTCTCTAATAAACCATATCTGTTGAGTGGCAGCACCGCGGTTCCTGCCTATTCGTACTCATCTCCTCGTTTCATCTCCTCCCTTTCCCTTTCATACATATTCTACGTCTCCTCAACATGGCTACCGAAGTCGCCCTCGAAACATCAATGGTATAGCAACACCTAACACGGGTGTAGTTCTTGTAAACCGTTTCCTGACCAATATCTCAGGGCACCATTACCCTTGAGCTGTACACGCACCACGCCCCCAGGACATGCGAGAACTTCTCGACCCTGGCCTCGCGCGGCTACTACAATAACACCATTTTCCACCGCATCATCAAGGATTTCATGATCCAGGGCGGCGACCCGACCGGCACCGGGCGCGGGGGCACCAGCATCTACGGCGACAAGTTCGAGGACGAGATACACCCCGAACTGAAGCGTACTTCATCCTCTCCTCGCTCCCCACGTTCCTGGCTAATCAAAAGCTGATCACTGTTGGCTACCTCAGACACCGGGGCAGGAATCCTCTCCATGGCTAATGCAGGCCCCAACACAAACGGCAGCCAGTTTTTTATCACACTGGCACCCACTCCTTGGCTGGACGGAAAGCACACCATTTTCGGACGAGTCAAGAAGGGAATCAAAGTGGTGCAGCGGATGGGACTTGTGCCCGTCGATGGCGACGACCGGCCAAAGACAGAGGTAAAGATAAATAAAGCCTACGTAGTAGAGGCGGGCGAAGATGAGGGTGTTTAGAGCAGGGGTTGCAAATTCTGCAAAGATGTCATATTTTCCTCGGCCTACGCTCCGTGTATGAATGCAATTATGTCCCGCGCCATGACTATAATACACGAGGGCAGATGGCAGAGCGCCCAGGACAAATCAAGAAGCTGGCAACAAGCCATCAGATCTGTCGTCCCTGTACCCTGAGGGGGACACAACCAAAGAATCGGTCGGGCAAGAGAGTCTCTCCGGTCCTCGTAGAACGACCTTGGACCCGAAACAAGTCACTGCCATGTTCCAGACCCTGACCGTTGTGATTGCCGGCTTATTTTCTGTTTGACCTAGCCTCCGTAGACGATCCGGGGCCCATGAAAAGAAAAATAGCAGTGAACGCCGCCGTCCGAGCAGGCCCACCAGCAGCAAATGCAAAAGAAAACCGACTCAAACACTCTCATAAATGCAGCTTATAAAAGTGTAATGCAGTCGAGTGCGAAGCCGAGCTAAGCTCCGCCCTGGAGGAGAGACTGTTTCTCGATCATAGCCAGGATCAACGGGGAGGTGACGACAACGTCCCGGATGACTCGCTCTCCATGTCACGGTCTCTCTTAGATTTTTTCCCCGCCGGGGAAGGCAGAGGCGGCTTTGGTGGTCCAAGCTTAATCTTTTTGGCGGGCGACGGTCCTTTTGGGGTGGGTTTCTTCGGGGCTACCTGCACCGTGGACTCCTTCGCCTCGTTGCCATCCGCTTTTTGTTCTACATTGAGCATCGAAGAGCCCTTGGGCTTGTCCTTCTTGAGGGTGGGTGTTGAACTCTTGGCCTTGACAATGAGCTTCTTGTTAATACTGGTTGGTTTAAGCTTCTTCTTCTTGGGGTTGGTGGGATCAGACTCGTCCGCGTCCTCGTCGAACTCGTCACCGTCCCGTTTCCTGGGGCTTGCAGCACGGCTCCCAGGGAGCGGGGTACCTTTCTGGCTGCCGGGCGGTGTGTTGTCGTTATTTTGGCTTCCAGCATTGCTCCCATTGCTGATCTTCTGTGCTGCTGCTCTACTGGCATTGCGCCCACTGTTGCCAATGCAAGAGCCCATGTGGTTGTTCAAGCGAGTCACTAGGATGCACCGCTTGCACTTTGAGCAAGTCGCGCTGGGGAAGCTGAGCACGTTCGGAGGCCGATCTTTGGCACTTCCTTCTGTGCCTGGTACCGGTGAACTGGGGTCGTTGGGGTCGAGCTTCTTCTCCATGTCCTTCTTCTTCTTACCCCGTCCAGGGCCCGGGGCAACCCACGTCTGGCCATAGATGTCGTAGCCAGGCTTGTCAATGTAGGGATGCCTCTTGCAGTAGATGACGCCCGGGTCCGGCTTCCTGGCGCCTTTGCCGTCTGTCGGATGCAGCAGCCGCGGAAGATGACATCTCGGACATAGAATCTCCTTGGTCGTCTTCAGGGGATTTCCCTTGAGGGTAACTTTCCCGTCCTTGTATATCGCTGCGTCTGTCTCGATCTCCACGTCTGGTTTGAGGTCTGCAGTTGCGCCGTCTATGGTGTTCATGGCAAGTTTCTCCACCTTGATCGCGGCCGTGTTCGCGCGGGCTGTCTTCTCATCTCTGTGTACCTTAATCAAGAGATCGTGAACGATGTTGTACAATAGGTCATCGAGAACGCCATGTGCCTAGAAGGAGCGAAGAAACAATTGTCAGCAACATGGCCAGTGAAGGCGCACCACTGCGACGGGCAGAGTGCATCTCGCTCGGCTTACAAGTTTGTCCACAGGGTTTGCATCCTCGGAAGCGACAATGACACCCGCCTTGCCGGTCAAATCTGTTACCTCCGACATGGTCGGGTTTGCTGTTTTGCGGTATGGAGGTTGGAAGGTGAGGAGAAGAAGACGGCTGGTCTCGTGAGGTGGTGAACGGATTCTTGAAGCGACCGGCCAGCCTGAATTGAACTGACAGCTGCTTGATATTTTTGGGGGGTTTTTTTACCAGCTCCTCAACGCTCAGCTCCCCGGGGCGGTCCCTAGGTAGGTCCAGCCTCTCAAGTCAACGGAACCCCGGGCAGCAGTGGCAATCTGATCAACCTAGCTGATGCCGTAAATGATGTTTTATCAGCTACCGTTTTGCAGATTGCGATTGAAAATTGTGCTTTTCAGCCGAACGCTGGATGTAATTGCGGGTTTCGCCTCACCTTACTTAGATGGTTGAGAACAGAAGGGGGGGTTGTATCCCAGTCCACTAAACTGCGTTTTCTGTTAGTGGGTCTGATACACTGAACAGTGGGAACCCACTGCAGGCAACGGCATGCCAGCCCCTGATGACGTGCCACTAGCCAGCCCAGTATGATTACGTGTAATTACGGAGTAGCGTCTCCCAGGCCCGAAGAAAGCCTACCAAAACCTGCATCAGATTTAAATTCTGCCGGCCAAAAAAAAAGGCGGTGGGTGCATTCCATAGAGAGGAGGAAGGCTGCATGTGTACGGATACTGTACAGTACAGTACCTGACAGGTCAACCTGCCCGAGCCTACCTTACAGTAAGGGAATTAACATGGGCGCTCCATTTGGAGGCTGAAATCAAGATGGATGTTGCTGTAACTGCGAGTATCTCTGTCACCTTTCACTTCTAGTCTCCAGTCGGGTCACGTTCTTGAAGGTATGAAACTTTATATCACTGGATCCAACGACCAATTATGACACTGATCCTCCCGTCGCCGCTGCATTATTTCATACAATACCCTGATGGTGCGAACCGGAGCTACGATCTTCTATTCGCGAAGTGCAAAAGTTATGGTTTACTAGGTGATAATCAGGGCTTGCCTCAAGTCGGTTTGAAGGTCCGGAACCGGCAAGCAGGGATCATCACTGAGGCGGTCAATAAACGTTCGGAACACTGTTCCATGCCGTCGACCGCAATATCAGCATTGAACAAGGGCCGGTGGATGATAGCGTACCTTGTTACAACTTGCAAGCGGTGTTACCAGAGTTCCCAATCCTCGAAAGATGTCGCGTTCTCAGCAACCATCCATCCGTTCCTTCTTCCAGCCGAAATCTCAACCCGCCTACGCTTCCCCTCCATCAGACCACCCGCTAGATTCAACCACCACCGAAGCGACCAATAAGTCGGCATCACCACCGGCTCCTCCACCGGCGCCGCCACTCCCACAAATTACTGGGGCCGCGAACCCAACTCATTTCCTAGCCACGAACGTTGGTCCTGTTCTGCCGCCACCTCCGTCTCTCCCGTCGGGCGCGACCATCGTTCCGCTTGCAGAGCAACACATACCTGCGCTACGGCGAATCAACTCTCTTCTCCTCCCTGTAGCCTACCCCGACTCGTTTTATACAAAAGCGCTCGACCCGCTTACCTCTGGCCTCTTCTCCCGTGCTATTCTTTGGCAAGATTCGACTGCCGACACCCCCAAGGTCGTGGGTGGCCTGATATGCCGACTAGAGCCGAACCATTTCGTCGACGCCCACGGGCAACCGTTGCCATGGAGCCCGCTCCCCACACACGGCCAAAACACAACGCCGGCTTCACTTAATACGCCGTACCACGCCATCTATATCCAATCCCTCGCGCTGCTCTCCCCGTTCCGCTCGCTCGGTCTGGCCGCCGCCGCCCTCGAGCACATCATCGCCAGCGCCGCCCTCCTCCCAGCATCTGGGTCTGGCATTGACGCGCGAACAATCTACGCCCATGTCTGGACCGAAAATGAGGAGGGGCTCAAGTGGTACGAAGCGCGGGGCTTTGCGCGCCATGGCCAAGAGCCCGTGAAAGGATATTACTTCAAGCTGCGACCCGACACAGCATGGATTGTGCGGCGTGACATAGCGACAGCGGGCTCTTTACCTTCTGCAAACCAACCACAACCGTCTCTATCATCTATTCAGCCCCAGTCAAGCACAACAATACCGGGCAGCAGAGGTGCGGGCAGCGTTCTCGCAGCAGCTGTCAACCTACCGCCCATATCCTCCTCTATGGCGCCCTCGCCATCCTCGTCTCCGTCCCCAGCGGCAGTTAGCCTTCAGCCCACGCAAGGGGGAGCTGCAGCAACCGTTACCAATGGTACCGGGGCCCCTCGCCGACCACCCCCCACCGCAACAACCCCCTCTTCCTCGACCAGCTCCCTCTCCTTCCAGAACATGCGGCCTGAAACGGAGTGGAACGACCTGCCCGCCGATATGGTTGGTCGGAACCAGCACCTTTCCCCAAACAGTGTGCCACGATCCAACGCAAGCTCCAGGAGTAGCTCAACAGCGAGGAAGAAGAAGGAGAGGGCTTACCCTTCCGCAGCTTTTGGGAACTAAATCATACAGATTGGTCTGTATTGTGTCTACGCATACCCAGCAGGTTTGGTAACGTACCCTATGGATAATAGGAATTGGGTGGTCCGTATTCAGGGGCTATAGATGTTGACCTCTCGGATCAGGTTGAATTATGGGCTTGTGGATACACATGAATAGACGAGAACGTACTGCATCACACTACACTATACCACACGAGCAAGGCTTAGTTAACTTCTTAATCAATTCAAGCCGGTCTCTCAACAGCGACGCTAGCTACAGGGTAGCTTTGAACACAGGAACTTGCTCTCAAGTCACCCGAAGAGACTGAAAGATCCGTCCCTGGGTGAGTAAGATGCTAGAAATTCAGCATCGGCTAGGTGCCGAATGCCCAAAGCAGCTACCAGTTAAAGTCATACATTCGCCGCTGTCCGCTAGCAGCAGCATCCGCCGCTACATACCAGAGTGTATAGCAAAGGCCAGCAAAGTCACGCCCTCGCAAGGACTTTCCGATTCACTCTCACATGGTAGAACAACACTTCTCAATGCCTCTTTCGATGGTGACGGGCCAAGACCATGCCTAGTCAGCCGTGGCCATTTCGTCATCCTCGGGGACGGCGTTGAGCTTGTGCTCCTCAGCCTTTGAGCGTATCTCGCCAATGTAGTCGGCCGCGCTCGAGTTCTTTTCCATGCCCGCGGCAACGAGGGCGATGAGAGCGGCACCGACGCCAGATCCATCCTTGGCGATGCCGATGCGAATGCGCTTTGCACCCTCCTCGCCAATGCCGTCAACGATGCGCAGCCCTTCATAAATCATATCCCGGAAATAAGGGTAGTGCTCAACCAAGCTTCCATCAACGCCAATGTCAATCGGTTCATCCTGGAACGCCGGGTCGTCCAGTTTGCCCGACTGCAGGACAATTGCCGCGATGGCAACGGCCGAAAGCCGTGCGGCGCGCCGACCGATGGCATTGGCGATTGCCTTGAACGCCTGCGCATCGTCGTGGGCGGGGGCATAGACGTGCAGTGTGGACTCGAGCGCCTGGCGGAGAGTCGAGAGCTCGGGGGTATTGTCCGCCGCGGCAACCGACATGATGGAGGTGTCAAGACCCCACTGCTTGTAGAGATCCGATGTTTCTGCAATGGTGGTTGTTGACACCCAATCGTTCGATGACGAGTTCTCATCCTTGAAGAATGAGACATTGGGATTCTTCAGGAGGTCGATAACAACCAGTCGCAGGATCTCGCCAAGGAACATGCCCGAGACGCGCTTTTCGTACATCTGAATGCCAGGGTTTGGACTCGCCTTGTCCAGTGCATCGTCCCATGGAGTGTTGGGCAAGACATTGAGCTGGTTATCGAAAGAACCCCACTCGGTGTTGATGACCATCTCGCCTGTAGATTGGTCGTACTCGCCTTCGAGTGGCTTCTTGATCTTGGACAACTTCTCCACATACGCGCCGTTCGTGCCCGTGCCAAAAATGGCACCCAGCATGGTACCATGCTTGCCCGGGGAGGTATATGACCGGGCCATGAGAGTTCCCACCGTATCGTTGACGAGAGCAGCTACCTTGACAGGCAGGTGAAGCTTGTCGATCTCAGCCTGCAGAAGGGCACACACGTCCTTGCCAACCGCATCGGGAATATCGAAGCCTTTCGTCCACCTTATGAGAGTGCCTTTGTTGATTCCGATCTGTTTGACAGGGAAGCTGAAGGTGAACCCCATGCGGAATGCATTCTCATCCCTGTAGCCATCCGGGGAGCTCATGGTCAAGCGCCGCCTGACATGTTGTTCGAATTGGTCTCCGTGGTGTTTCTGGAGAAACTTCTGGATCTCGAGTGCTAGAAACGCAAAGAGCTCTTGCGCTGTCTTTGCGACCATAAGCTCTTTGGGGATCGCGACTTTGCTGTAGGCAAGATTGAAGGTGGTGTTGCCATTGAGCTTGATCGAGCAGACACGGAAGTTTGTTCCGCCAAGATCGACAGCCATGTACAGACCCTACAATTAAGAGAGGTTAGCACCCGTGACTTTTCGTTTACGAGAGGATATTGAGACAGACCTTTTCTGTGCCGTTTGGCACCGCAGTGACGTATGTGGGGATCTGGCTCAGACTAGTCCCATCCTTCTCCAGACCCTCAGCTGCGTACTTTGTTAGCAGAGCCTACGGGCCCGTAGCGTTCGGACTCCGGCGCCTACCCATCTGGCGGAGGAATTCCAAAACACCCTTGTTGACATCCTCGTCCGTATACTCGAATTGAGCAACAATGCTCTTTGTCTCAGCTTCGAGAGACATGGCGAGCGGCTTCGATATGGGAGGCGTTTTTGGAAACGGGAGCGGGTTTTCGCAGATGGCTAGGTCCTCAGCAGTCGCTGCCCTGGGCGAATGCGCGGCTGGAGAATAAGCAGCTCTGGGGTGAGAAGGAATATTCGATATGGGAGAAAACAGAATTCTGAGGTCCGGCAGGAAGAATTGGAGCACCTGAAGTTGTTAACTTATGAGCCTAGAATGGGTGGCTCAATGTGTGGTGTTGGTGCGAGAAATTGGGGGATGGAGGGGCACAAAGCGGCGCCGATGCGATCAATGCGGGGTGCTCAGTTTGCCTTGCTGCGTGCTCCCTCATGCAGTAACTGCAGCAATAGACGACTTTGCCCGCGGGTTGCATGATGAGGAGGGAAAAACCTAAACTTACGAAGGCGAGAATCAAAAAGGCCAAAGAGCACACATGAACCAAGCTGAGCGAGGAGCCGAAGTAGCGGCGCGGATTGCTTTTTCGGTTCGCAACAGCTGGTGGGCTGATAAAGGCGCGCCGAGCGGCGCCTGGAAGCTCTGATGATGACGTTTTGACGGCTGCTGGGGAAGACAAGCCGCGCGAG
The DNA here is from genome assembly GCF_033297395.1 of Canariomyces notabilis. NCBI lineage: Eukaryota > Fungi > Ascomycota > Sordariomycetes > Sordariales > Chaetomiaceae > Canariomyces > Canariomyces notabilis. The sequence goes on from NW_027041823.1 coordinate 2,400,943, forward strand.
CGAAGTATGATAGGTCGGCGCGGTGAGCAGCGGGGTCTTCTGGGGTACCCCTCGGAACGAATGCAGCTTTTCGTGAAATTAAACGCGCATTCAAGCAAGATATCAGTGGTGTTGTGAGCTGTCGTGGGGATATGTTCGGCGAAATATGCCGTGATTCCTCGGCCGCCGGTTCGGTAGTGTTTGATCGGTCGATATGGGCCCAGACTTCGCTATCCCAGAAAGCGCAAATAGCAAAGCTGAGATAAAAGCCAACACGGAGTGAAGAGTTGAAGAATAGACGAGGATTGAGAATGGTGATGGGGTAGACGCCGCCAAATACCAGAATGGACGTGGGGGATTTTCCTGCAGGCATGGATCTCAGATCTGCGGTCAAGAAGATGGAGGCAGCGATTTACACCACCGGGACCACGTTCAGGATCTCGAGATCCAGTTGGTGAACCAGCCAACCAGAATGTATCCTGACTACAATTGGGCCACTATTTGAGTACCGGGTAGCGACCTCTTGAACCAGGGATTCAGTGCTTGATAACCGGCTGCCCGGTTCCTGGTGCACCTCAACAAATGAAGAGCCCATGACCAGCCCGGGCGGCAGAGAACCCCGCGGCTCTCAGAACCTTCCAGGGTGGGGGGAGGCCAGGATTACAAGAACCAATGAATTTCTTACCAGACTCTGCAAGCCCACCAGGCCCCACCTGGCAGCTTTGCGTTCGTGCGGTGGAGCTAAATCAGTTGTAATTACATACGGTAAATCCTGTACGAATATTACTCTGAACTTCAAGTTGCGTACTCGGTATGACTATGAACTGCAAACAGCGTTGTAAGGGAGTGGGCGAGATGTCCACGCAACGACAGAATCGAAATTAAGATTCTTATATTTTAACATCACCATCATGTACTCTCAACTCCAATATGTCAATACATGGTACACTATACAATACGTGGTATGTACTGTACAAGTGTGTACGTCCGATATCACCCCTCTGCTGGACATCTCAATGGCTAGCTCATAACGTTAGATGTGAGGAGATGGAAGCCATCGACGGACTTTGACTCGTACTACTGACCGAGAAACCACCTATAGCCGATGCACGCACTGATAAATAACCCGTCCAAACTGCAATGGCCACATACTCGAATATTCTTTCCTGTTGATCGCAAGGTTTACAGCGTGGATCATGGTTTCTCCAATGTCCCATAAAGCCCCAGAGTGATATCAAATCTTGATATGCGGGATATTGTTATTGTTAAGCGGCCGTAAAAAATCCAATGTAAGCCGCTTCGTGTCTTTCAGTGAGACTGCTACCGCTGCTTCCGAAGAGCAGGCGGGCAGTGGGTGCTCCGGACTAGGCCGCTGGCATTGGCGACCCCGATATGCCACCATCCACTGGCCAGCTGCCATGCATTTTCGATGATGACAGGCTCGATACGAATCAATGGGCGATTCAGGCCGACAACAAGCTCCGACACTTAAAAAGTCGGTGTGCCTAGATCTGAATATGTACTTGGTGCGTCCGTAGTCCCCGGCAGAGGTGATAAAAGAGTTCGAGTCCTAGGCTTAGGTAGTCGTCAGGAAACGGCATACATCTTGCATCCGTAGCATGCTGTCAGCACGTGGTTGACTTCTGACAGGCGGCCGGTCATTGGGGCCCCGCAACGCCAGTTCTGAGACATGCCATCGGACAGAGCCGCAACGGGACCTAAAGATGAGAAGCAGCGTAGTGTAACCTTCCATGTTAGCCATCTCTGTGGAATCATCATTCCGAATCTTCCATACTCGTGAAATGCTCGATCCGGTGCAAGCTGTCCAAGGTGGTTTGTCAGTGGACGGAAAGTTGCTGAACCGAAACAAATTCGCATCATCGCTGCGGCTGACACAGGGTGGAGCCACTTCCCACCGCCCCAACCGCCCAATCGGAAACTGGGTTCTTCGAGCTGCTATTGGCTCGTAATCGGCCAAGAAACGGCAGCGCCTCGAGCTGAGCCACATTCCGGCAGGCGGCACGACATTCATCAGTTGACAGTTCAAGTCCTACGAAGGTCCTACCGTCGTCACATGTCCCACTTGGTTTTAGGCCTCGCACGGCAGTCATTTACTAAAATCTATGTTCACCTCAACGCAGTTCAAAGTCCGGTTGTCTTGGAATGATCGTATAGGTATGAGTTGCCACGCTAATTACCAACCACAGTCAAACCTGCACATAACGATTGGCTCCGGAACGGCCAACTTAATCGTTAATCCCCGGTTATCGCTGTCCTGAGGTACCCACTTTCTACCCAAAATGGAAAGACTGAGGCTCTCGCCCGCTCTCACCAGCTCAGGAGGTTGGCATTGCGGAATGATAGAGAGTTAACAACTATAGTGCGACTGGGCCGCTTTCCGTGTACAATTCTAAGCCACTATATAATATTTAATATAAGGTCATCAGGGCCTAGAGGTCAACGAATATAACGATTTGTATGTATTACTAAGCAGAATATCTACGATTATCTTAATACTCCGACACTAACGATTTCCCATACAAATCCGTATGGGAAACAGATTCTGATCGTTAAACCCCGAAAATCGTTATGTGCCTAATCGCTATGTGCGGGTCTGACTGTACAGCAACGTCCATACCACAACACAGTCCATCTTACTCAAGGCCCTTAATCATAGCTTACAGGGCTTCCGTCCTGCACCTGTAGGTCGGTCTACTCTACAAGACTGTGAACGTGCCCCTAGGGCCCGCAAACAATGACAACCTAACTGAAAGGCAACTTACACCAGGTCAAAACCAAAGGCTTCGCGCAGACGGGCGGGAACCTCCAGATATTGCTTGATCATCCACCACTTGGGTGTGCTGAAACAGGTCGTCAGGCCCAAAGACTACCTGAGGCCCAACTACAAACCTGGCCGCTAACATGCATCACGCCACAGGGGCAACGGAGTTTCTGCCCAGGACTCAAGTTCCCCCGCCAGAAATGGGTCTGTACTAGTAGACTACACTAAACGCTTGGCCCACAGTATTAGCTGCGACCAATTGACGGACCTGGGTGCGAATTGAACCCAAGTTCCTGGGCCTCGTTGCGAATTCTTCCACTGATACATGCTAGATTTGCCTGATACCGCCGGGATGGATGAACAAATGGTGATTTAGGACTTGGACAGTTTGTGCCTTGGTGTCGTATAGTACGTAGGGTATACTATGCTTTACTGCTTGCTTACCTTCCCTCAGGAATTGGGCTGCCCTGCGGCCTGGGCCTGCATGCTGTGTGCTTTCGAGCCCAAAGAGCAAAGAGTGGGGCCGGTAATGTATTCGCACGATTCCTGTATTGTACGGAGTATAGTACAATACAGATATGAAACCTGCACGGAGCGGGAACTCTACGAACTACAACCATCAAGCTCATTACGCGGGTTGCCTACATTCAGTTCAGTTGTAGGGAAAGAAGATGTATGTAATATATGTAGGGAAAGAAGATGCACGATACTTACTGTCCATTTAGCTATCGACAGGTTTATGGCATAAGGTACTAGCTTACAAATATTGAGCCTCTTACACTGGCTGGGTTCTCTTCAAACACAGCTGGCAAAGCAGGGTGGAAACCCTCTCGCAGTTAACGGTTGTCATCCAGTACATAACAATATTGTACAAGGACTTCCATCAATTTCTGCCTTTACATAAAGTATTCTAGGCCCCCAGGTTTCAAGTTAATAAAAATCTGTAAGCTGGCTCAGCCCTACACCCCTCTTCTGCGTGGGATGGCTGTTGGAGCAGTCATGCAAGTGTTGGCATGTATTGTACTGTACATACAGTACAATAACGTTACCGTTTGTGTAACTTCACCAGCCACATCAGTGCCTGACCGTCCCGCTGCCCGCCCCCGTCCTTTTGATCAGAGTCCCCGCCATGCCACATTCTCCCAAGCAAGCAGTGCGAAGCACGCCCACACCTTAGGTTCAGTCCAGGACTCCAGGAAGCCCTGCGCCCCTCCCCACCACCCAGCCGCAGCGCGAATCCACCATTCCACCTGCAGCCCAGAAGTCCTACCCCCGTTAGGAAGCACTAATCAAATTCCCCCCTCCCCAGACTCAGCTCTCTCTCTTTCTTGGGTTGACCAGCTCGACGCCGCAGCCCGCCCACCTTGCCGACTTTCGCTCACCCCCCTCCCCTTCTTTCTTCCCTTTAATACTCCAACTTGTCCTGTCCTTCCCCTTATGAGTTCTTTGAACTCTCGCCTGAAAGGCTTTGGTTTTGGTAAACGCAAATCGAGCGCCGCCTTCCATCCCCAGAGTGGGAACGCTCCGAGTCCCAGTGTCGCCCAAAGCCAGACCCCGCCCTTGGTAGCCCCTCAAATACCGCCCTTGTTCCCTTCGCCGCCGGGTCCGGCCCCGTCGAGTGCATCCGACACGTCCCAATCGAGCCTCCCAATGAATCATCCAGGCGCTGGTCCTCGACCGCCCAGCTACTCAGCGACGAACTATCCTCCAGGTCCTCCCAACGCTATTGGCCGCACGAGCCCGCTCGCGAACCAAGGCCCGGCCCGAACTCCACCCTCGCAAATGGTTGGAGGCCCGCCGCCCATCAACACCGGCGCCCCTCCGGTCGCCGGGTATCCGCCACCCGTTATGGGAGGTGGCCCTCCTCCCGTTCCTGGCGGGCCGCCCGGGTATGCAGGCCCTACTGGCTACCCTCCCCCGCCGCCCCAAGCCGCGGGCCCTATGGCTCCGTTCACGCGGAATGCGGCTGCCGAGGTTGAGGGCAACAGCCGGAGTAAGGCGCAGCTAATTGTCGGCATCGACTTTGTACGTGGTCCTATCTTTGGTTTGTTGAAATCGGCCTTCTAACAAATCCAAACTGTGCAGGGCACCACCTTCTCCGGTGTGGCGTTTGCCTTTGCTACAAACAACGAGGCGAAGGAGGACATTATTACTGAATGGCCTGGTGCTGGCTCATACACAAAGCAGAAGGTTGGTGTGCACGCCCTTCAGATTGCGCGGTGTACGGCATGTTCTAACCCTCGACACTCGTTAGATTCCCACGGTCCTCTACTATGACCAGTATCAGAAAGTGGTTGGCTGGGGCCCAGATATCGCCGACGCCCTTGCGCCGACGGGATATCCCAAGCCTGGCGTGCAGAAGGTTGAGTGGTTTAAGCTTCAACTAATGCTGTCAGGCAACACGTACATTGACCCCATTAATCTCCCTCCCCTGCCGCCAGGCAAGTCCGAGATTGATGTGGCAGCCGATTATCTCTTCAAGCTCCGGCAGGCTATGCGGGCAGCCCTCCAGAAGACGCTGGGTGAGGTGTTTAACCGCGAGGAGAGGAACATTCGCTACTATTTGACTGTCCCTGCTATTTGGAACGATGCCGGCAAGGCCGCCACTAGAGCCGCGGCCATTCAGGCTGGTTTCCTCCGCGACGAGAACGACAACCGGCTGACGCTGGTCAGCGAGCCCGAGGCTGCCGCCTTGTTTTGCTCAAAGACCGGACTGCTGAACCTCAAGGTACACGATGCCGTGCTGATTGTCGATTGCGGTGGTGGTACCGTCGATCTTATCGCATACGAAGTCGAAGATGAGAACCCCTTCACCGTGGCCGAATGCACGGCCGGGTCCGGCGACTCATGCGGGTCGACCGCCCTGAACCGGAATTTCAGCAATATCCTGCGGACAAAGATTCGGAAGATGAAACTGCCTGATGGCTCTAAGACGGCCGGACGTGTCTATGCCAAGTGCATCATGGATTTCGAGAACCGGATCAAGGCAGACTTCCGGAACAATGGTCAAAAATGGGCCGTGGACGTTGGTATCGAGGCCGAGTTTCCCGAGGCGGGCATCGAGGAGGGCTACATGACCTTCACCAACGAGGAGATTCTGCAGTGCTTCGAGCCCGTGGTCAATCGCATTCTCGAGCTCGTCAGGAACCAGATCATTGCCATTCAGGCGCAAAATCGCACGCTCCAGAACATCCTGGTCGTGGGTGGTTTTGGTGCGTCGGAATATCTCTTTCAGCAAATCAAACTCCATGTACCACCGCAGTTCCAGTCCAAGGTCGTCCGGCCGATGGACTCGGTGGCTGCCATCGTCAAGGGTGCCGTCACGGCCGGCATCACGGAGCGAGTCATCACTCACCGTGTTGCCCGTCGCCACTACCTCATGGCTACGCTGCAACCGTTTAAGGAGGGCTATCACCCAGAGGCATACCGAGTACCGTCCCTTGACGGCAAGGACCGTTGCAAGTTCACACGCCAAATTTTTGTCCAGAAGGGCCAGAAAGTCAAGATTGGAGAGCCTGTCAAAGTGTCATTCTTCCGACAAGTCGCTCCTGGCGCCACGCTGATGTACGAGGACATCCTGTACGCCTGCGACGATGACGTTTGCCCGGAGTACACCAAGGATCCCAGTACGTCCTGTCACTTGATACTGCCCCCAGCTGTTACTGACATTGTGAGTAGGAATCAAGGAGGTGGTGACCCTTACGTCAGATCTTTCACGCAAGAACTTGGAGAAGGATTTTGAACGGATGGATACACCGCAGGGAACGTTCTACCGCGTCTATTTCGACATTTACCTTACTCTGGACGGCTCAGAATTCAGCGCCGAGCTTGTCTGCCAAGGTGAGGTCATGGGTCGCTGCCGCGCACGTTTTAGATAAGACGGAGTTGGTTGATGAGAGTTGTTGCTATTGATTTTGCACCGCACCGGATCTCCACAATGATACCTCTTTGAAAGTACAATGGGTAGCGTTTCGCATAGCGGGCAAATTGACGCTCCTACCTTGAAGAAACAAAAAACACAGATGGCTGGGTCTTCGACTGGCATGTGGTGGAGCCGGATCGTGAGACGAGGAAGATGCATCAGGCCGACAGCCCACGCAAGAACACGATTTGTATTGCCGTGAGCAGGATGATGTGGTGAACCGATTTTCACGGTTCAAGGCACGGTACCTTCAGCCTTGAGAACAAGGAAGGGAAGGGCACCTCCTAATTTGAATTCTAAGAGCACGTTATCTGTTTTTAGTCAGTAGATAGCCCGGGTGGTAATGCAAGTGCGATTCTTGTATCCATTCTGGAGTTGCTCGCTCTTCAGTAACTTACCGCTGCGCCCATCCTCTCTCACCTCACCGGCTGGTTGAAAGTGGCGGTTCTTGTAAATAAGACGAACTCGAAAATAGGATACGGGAAGTCCTGCGTCGTCTCGTTTCTGTCGTTAGAGCCACGACTTTGATCTGGGAAAAAATACACCCACTTAGGGAAACTTAGGGATCACACATGGAGGAGCACCCAAGGAGGAAGTCTAACTAGCAAAGAGATCCAATATATTCACATCGACAAAGATGTCAGGTAGTAGCGTACCCACCATCCAGCTAACGTGTAGGCGACCTCTCTCGCCGCTGGGTATCCCATCTAGAGTCTACATCACGCCAAAACAGTCCTGAGCCCCCTGAGCTCAACCCCTTTTCGCCTTCCTCCTTTCCCACTCGGCCCTCTCCTCCTCATCACTCCCGCTAAACTCAGCATCGTCATCTCCTTCGTCCTCCTGCTGCGCCCGGGACGTTGCTAAGAGGCCCTTGCCGCCCTTGACCTCGTCGACGGGGACAAAATCCCCCGCGTTCAGCGCTGCATACTCATGCTTCCTGATGAGCTCCTTCAGGCCCTCGTTTCGCGGGTCGACCAGCTGCAGCGGCGTCAGGCCGCCCTTGTTCTTGATCCTGGGGTTGGAGCCGGCCTCGAGCATCATCTCGACCAGGGCGTTGCCAAACTCGCGCTGCCCCTCGGGCTCCGAGTTGATCCAGCGTATCGCCGAGTGCAGCGGCGTGTCCCCCTCGACGCGGTTGACCGGGTCGCACTCGAACCCGGGCTGGTCCAGCAGCATGTCGATCACCTCGTAATTCCCCTGCAGCGCGGCCTCGTGGTAGAGATGGTTGCCTAGCACGGTGGTGGTCTTGTTGAGGACGGCCGCCGCGGCTTCTTCGTCGCCGTCAAACGAGGAGAGGATTTCCGAGAGGAGGTCGGTGTTGTTGCGCCGGCAGGCTTCGATCAGCAGTTCGGCGGTTGAGGCGCCCTGGGGCGGGGAGGGAGGTGTAAGTGGGGAAGCTTTGACAAGACGTGGACAGGAGGAGCGCTAACCTCGTGCTCCTCGTGGTTTCCTGCTTGACCAGCCATGGCTCTGCTGCGCGATCCGGATGTGTTGCGGTCAAGGCGCAGGGTTGAGTTGGGTTACGCCGTGCTGACTTCAGGCTGAAGGGGGGCTGTCCGGGATACGGTCGGAGGACGGGGTATCGGCGGGACCCCGGGACGATATGGCGACGGTTATGGAGGGAATGAAACCCTTCAACTTAATCTCCTGTTTGTGGTGAGAATATGTCAAGTCTGGTGTTCACAATCGCCTGTGTAGCGGCTCTTGAGTCCCAAGCGGTCTGAAGAATTGTAATTGGCAGCGGCTTCAGGAGGTGGCAGTGTGTCGCTGATGCAAGGCACGTCCGTCCAGCCTGACGCCGCGGTTTGTTGGAGAAAAGGGCCCACACGCCTGGGCTCCCACTGCGGTGGCGGGGCAGTGATCAGCGGAGATCATACTCGTAATTGTGTACGGAGTAAGTTACGATAACATGATATTTCGTGTATGTACGGTACTGTACAATTGAGTACACAGGTCCCAGTGCAAAATACCCCACCATTGTCGAAAGTGAGTATCACAACTTGAAGTGAAAGACAGATGAGAAATTATGAGAAAAATCATGGGTAATGAGAATAAAAGAGGAATAAGGAAATAGAATAATAGAAAAGATGAATCAATATAACTAGGAAGTCATAAGAAGTTGTGGAGCACGAGTCTCGAGATCTTCCAGTTACGCTCTTCGATTAAAGCGTTCTCGAGTCACTCAAAAATAATCTTCATCTTCAACCATCAAGACCGAGCATCAACAATCTTAAGCACGGTAGATTCAGCAATCTCGCCTTTTTTAACACCGAGCCAGTCAAAATGCCTACTCTATGTAAGTAGCTACTCCGTCCCTGTCTTGTCAGCCCTCAAATAACACTTCCCTCTCTGTCAAAAGTCTGTCCCAACTGTGCCACCCTCCTGATCCTCGCCCGCATGGAAACGGGCGGCAACCGACTCGAGTGCCGCACCTGCCCGTACGAGCACGCCATCTCGGTGCCGCTCTACTCGCGCAAGAACTTTATGCGCAAGGAGAAGGAGGACGTCTTTGGCGGGCCGGGCGCCTGGGATAATGCGCAAAAGGGCCGCGTGCAGTGCCCGGCCAGCAACTGTGACGGCGACGAGGCCGCTTTTTTCCAAGTGCAGATTCGGAGTGCTGACGAGCCCATGACTACTTTCTACAAGGTGAGCCCGAGGGTCTTTTAGCTGGAGGGAGAGTGATGGTTGACCTGGAGACAGTGCATGACCTGTGGGAATCGGTGGAGAGAAAACTGATCGGCTGGCGCGCTCAATCGGCTTGTGGCCAGGACGCGGGTAGGCTGGGCTGAGTTGGCTGAAGGGATATCAAAACAAGCATTGCAAGGAGTTCTTCGGAGTTGGGTCATGTCCATTGGTTACCAGCATATACAGAGGTCTATTCGAAACCTGTACGTCTTGCGTCTTTGCTCAGGGTGCCTTGCTGTTCGAACCCTGGCTTGCCCATGAGGGTCGCGTGCTCCAGGATCTCCTCTCCAGCTTTCTCCTGTTGGCTCTGCATGGACCGTTGGAGGCTGCGCTGTCCTGTAAAGCATGCTGCTTCCGCTTGTTGTAGCCTTGGTGGCGCGCCCAGCAGCGGAGGGAGATATGGCCTGACGTCGCGATTTCGCCGTCCCAATCGTGAGATGTTCTTGTCTCGCTGGACCGGAATGCCTTCACCCCTCGCGATGCCACTCCACGGCGGCTTTCATGCCCTCGACAATCAGACCCTGGGCAAGATCTGGACTAATGATCTCCTGTCGGAACTTCTCTTGCTGCAAGAGCTGGAGCATCTTGAGTGTTGCAGTGGGGTAGGTCAAGTATTTCAGATAAGGCGGCCGCGTCCAGTACTGCAGATAGTCGAGGTAGGCGACAAAGGCGGGGTTCGTAAGAAACTTGCGCGAGGCGAGATAGTTGAGGTACTGTGGGTTGGCGAGAGACTGGACGAACTGCCTGGCTGTTAGCCGCCTGACCGCAAGGCAGCCTCGGTTTGTCGAATACAAACCTCTAGCTCTAGCTCAAATCGCGAAAACCCGCCGTACTTGGGCTCGTCAGCTGTGCTTTCGGGGGGGTGCGGCGGATCTAACGCTGAGCTGTCTACAGACATGGGGTCAGATGTCATTGTGAAGGTAGCAGATTGGTGTAACTGGATGCTAAGTTGAAGAGCGAAATGCAGGTGATAAGCCGATCCAACGAGGAACGACTGCTTGGGTTGATGATGCAACAACCTTGGGTGACGGAGGTTGCTTAAAGAACCCTGTCCACTGTTACAGTACAGTACCCTGATCCTGAATGCAGGGCAATGTAGGGCGGAGCATGGGTGGGCACTGGGCAGCCGCCCCACTCCAGCCTTAACGTTAACAGCAGCCTGTCAGGAAGCACCACGCCGCCTAAACAGAATTTCAGCCACGACACCTGTAAAGTCCCTGACAGCTGGTATCAGCACCTTCATGCATTTGGGAATTCGCTCCCCTTATGCGATACAATTCCTGTTACATTTGGCAGGTTTGACATACGTTATCGATGCCGAATGAGAGACGCCGTGCTCGCTGTTCTTAATCCTACATTCTCGTGACTCGGCAGCGCATGTTCGCTGATTCGGGATCACATCTCCTTCTTCAAAGTTTATTAGCCAGTCATGTCTTCGGGAAACACATCGCCAGGCATGTCTGATGTACCATCAGCTCCGGGCCAGGAACCCATCCACACAGTCCCAACCCTCATATCCGTCTTCTTTAGACTCTTTGAGTCTCAGTTTCTTCTTGTAATCTTTAGCGCGCTAGCCATCATCTGGCTGGGAGCTCATGGCTCGCTTCGTAGGCCGCCCTCGGCTGCCCCCCCAAAACTCAAAAAGGGCGAGAAGCGATCAGAGAAGGAGAACTTTATGGAAGGGCTCACACTATCGGACGCCATCTGGTTTCCTCTAGCTCTAGGCGCCGTTCTGATCGGCCTTTACTACCTTATTCTGTGGCTCCAAGATCCTGCCGTACTGAATCAGCTCCTGCGGGCTTACATGTCTCTCATGGCCGTGACCGGCTTGGCTGCTCTAGCCGGAGACGCCCTAGACATTATGTCGAGTCTTGTCTTTCCTAGCATGTGGGCAGACCGAAACGGCCAGGTGCACTACATCGACCCGGACCGTCGCTGCCAGTACGTCATCAACCGCTTGACTGGCGAAGAGACTGTCGTTGAGGGCAAGCAGACTCCTTTCCCTGGCATCTTGTCCAACCTGGCCATCTCGCGAGACTGGAGTCGATTCTGGTGGGACGTGCGCCACCTGCTCAATGAGACTTGGACAGTTCGACTCGCGGTGCGCGGCAAGACCCTCACCAAGGTTGAGGTCCGTCTCAATGACCTGGTTCGCTTCACCATTGGCGTCAGCATTGCTGTCGCTTACCATTGGACTGGGTGGCCCGCTTTGTCCAACGCCGTCAGTGTTGCCATGTGCTACGCTTCGTTCATGTTGCTCACTCCCACCTCCTTCTCCATCGGGAGCTTGGTTCTGGGCGGCCTCTTCATCTACGACATTGTCATGGTCTTCTATACGTTTGTCTCTCCTGCTTTGGCATACTCTCTTTTGCAGCTAACTCTACCTCTAGTCCATACATGATCACGGTTGCCAAGAAGCTCGATGCCCCCATCAAGCTGGTATTCAACAGTACCTCGGGGGTTAGCATGCTCGGGCTCGGCGACATCGTCGTTCCTGGCCTGCTGATGGGCCTCGCTCTCCGCTTCGACCTGTTTCAGTACTATCATAAGCAAACCAAACTCGAGCCGATCACGTTAACCACCGAGATCGCTTCACCGGAGTCGGAAACGACGGAGACAACCGGAAAGACGCATTACCGCCGGGTCAAGGTTCCCTATGTCGATACCAGCGGCCAGTGGGGCAATCGCTTTTGGACCACACCACTGGGGAGATTGGTTCCTACCAACGAGGCAACGTCGCCCATTGCTGCCACGGCATTCCCCAAGCCCTATTTCTATGCCTCTCTAGCTGGCTACGCCGCCGGAATGTTCGCCACCTTGGCAGCGTTGGTTGTGTTTAACCACGGCCAGCCGGCGCTACTTTACTTGGTCCCTGGCGTAACCGGGTCTCTCTGGCTGACCGGGCTGATCCGGGGAGAAGTGAAGGACATGCTGGGATACACGGAAGATGGAAGTCTCGATACCGAGGATGTAGTCGTCGAGTTGGATGCGGATGGGCGAGTGATCAAGGAGACCGCCAAGAAGGCGCCAGAGAAGCCAGAGAAGGAGAAGCCTAATGACCAAGCAGAAGATGCGGAGGGCACGAGAGAGGAAGAGAAACCGCAGGGGAATAAGTCTCGCGAGTTGTTTGTGTTTTCAATCACAGCGCCTCGCTCTGTCGCCTAGGGTGGTCTGGGACCATGGTAGTGCGGGGTGTTCGTTGAAGTGTTCATCAAGTTTGGCTTAGCCTGAAAGTCCTTTGGCCAGCGAGCCTGGGTTTATAGAGTTCGGATAGATGGAATATACAGCCGCAATGCCTCAGTGTGTTCTCTTCCCATCTAGCCTGACCTACTGTTTCGGCCGAGTCTCATGTCACTCTGGGTTAGTGCTTATGCGCCGCCGTGGGAACCGAGTCGTCAAGGTTTGCATCTACGTCCATTGACCAACATTGAGAAGACCGAATCAATGCGACGGGTTTATTGCTATATGACTTCTCTCCACCATCATTGACGGAGTTGTAGGCCACCAGAATGCCACAGGCCAGGCATCTCCGTCTCGCCCGCGTATATACTTCGTTATACAAATCCGTTGCACCCGAGCTCAGCAAAGCCGAAGCAGGGTTCAGGACGGTCGGTGCCCTACTCTCGGCGTTATGAAGGGCTGACTTTGGTGTACCTCAACATCAACTCGGTCTTTTCTCACAGGCTTCAGGGTTGCCGTAGTGTTGCGTCTCCCCTGCAACACCAACCACCACCACCTTGGAGTTGTCTCAACACCCGCAACGGCTCGAAATAAACAAACGAAGCCCTTCCGGCGAATTCGCATCGCCTCAGGCCCTTACCGCAACACGGTCGCTCTTCCGGCGGAGAATCAACACCTCATCAGGCTCGTTTGTCTGAGACACAGTGGGGTTATTAGGAGGGGGTGCTGGTGAATGTATATTCTCCCCTGCAGCGGAGAAGGTGCATCAAGGACAGAGGAATCACGGGACAACGCGCCCCACGGGCTAGCTGCAACCGCCTCATTAAGACCGAACTTTAAGGAAGCTCAAGGTTCTCTTCCGGCGGGAGTCCGCAACGACATGGAACGGTTCTTCCTGCTTCGACGCCGGGTTCGACTTGGGAATGGCCTCAGGGCAAACACGGCGGAGCTGGGATAATGATTTACACGCTCAACGCGGTACATCGGGGTGGCATCCCGGATGGTCGACTTCGACGGTTGGCAGCAGACCAACACGGAATCGAACCGGGGAACACCCCTTCTCTGCGGAACGGTGCGCTCAACGCTTTTGGGTTGGATTGGCGAGGCTGCGAAGGAAAAAGCGGAGCGCGGATATGTCGCGGCTCTTTTCTGGCGCTCAACGTGTCAGGGACCAGATGGTTCTGGTTGTCTGATTCAAGGTTTGTCGGCCACCATTCGGTCCGGTCCGGCCCAGGCCCTAGCGTATGCAGTGGGTCACGGACATCGGGGATCGGAGGTCGATGTGGATGTGGGGCCGCCTGGTCCCGTCTGCGGAGCTGAGAAATTTGTCGAGGCTCTTGTTCTTGGCATCGTCAAGATCGGACGGTGGGGTTTGCAGATCCGATGCAGGAACGTCAATTGGGGATGGGAGACTTGACGATCGAGACTAACAAGAACCAAGAGCAGGTGCTCGCCTTCTTCAAGTAAGAGGTAGAGGCGATGAGGATAGGAAAGAGCTTAGGAAAATCACTACCTAGGGTCGTGGCTGCTTAAATAGATGGTGGGTAAGCCCTTGCATTGTACCTAGCCGAGTGAATTCCCCGCCAATGCGTTCCAGGCCCCCGGTTTCACCTCCCCCTCACAACACGCCTTGCATAAGCCCATGATAGCAGTGCCGAAACTCAGATCAATCCGAAATCGTTCGATTATCCTCCATCTTGAAAATATCGAAACTTAAGATACCAAGCATTTACACTTTTCCTGACAAACATTGAAAGACAAAAATCTCCAGGAGAAAAGCCGGCATGGCTTCGAAACCCAATCTCGTCCAATGGATGCTGGACACTCGCCCCTGGTTTCCCGAAGCAACTCAGACAAAACACCTCGAGACTCATGTAAGTTACTTATCTGCCCTAACCGTAACCCAAGAATACTAACCCGGATTGCCAGGCCCAAGCCTCCCGCGCATTGGCTCTGCTCCCGGAGCCCGAGCGCGCCGCCGTGCTCCGGTACTACCACGTCCGCGACGCCAAGATGGCGCTCGCCTCGGCTCTCCTCAAACGCTACTGCATAGCCCGCCTGAGTCCCAGCAAACCCCCCTGGTCCAGCATCACCCTCACGCGCGACAGCCACACCAAGCCCGTATGGGTCGACCCAGCCACAGGCGCCCGGCCCGTCTCGTTCAACCTGAGCCACCAGGCGGGCATCGTGGCCCTCGTCGCTGTTGCTGACTACCACCCTGTTCCCGTCTCCTCCTCTTCGGAGGGAAACGAAGAACGGAGAGGGCCAGGGAAGGAGGCGACGGTAGAAGTAGGAGTGGACATTGTCTGCACGTCGGAGCGGCGCCCGCGTGACCACGCCATGGTTCGCAGCGAAGGCTGGCCGGCCTTTGTCGACATGCACGCTGACGTGTTTGCACCCGGGGAGGTGAGCTATCTCAAACACCGAGTCTTGAGTGCCGTTCCGGGCTTGGTAACCTCGTCCCCTCCTTCGACGGAGCAGGTGACTGACGCTAAGCTCCGCGCCTTTTACGCGCTCTGGGCCCTGCGCGAGGCCTACATCAAGCTCACGGGCGAGGCACTTCTGGCAGAGTGGCTGCGCGACTTGGAGTTTCGGGATTTTCGTCCGCCGAGGCCCACGCCCGCGTGGGAGGTGCCCGCAAAAGAGGATGCTAGTGAGGTGGTGGGGACGCCCGAGATTAGGTTCCGCGGGGAAAAGGTGGAGGGTGTGAATATCTGCCTGCGGTCCATGGGACCGGACTTTATGATTGCCACGGCGGTGAGGACGCCGGGGAACAGGGACGACGGGCTCGGGTGGCGGCTGAGCGGGCCCTACGAGGTGTTGTCGTTGGAGGAAGTCCTAGACTTTGCCGAGTCTAGGTGACGCGAGGCTCCGCGAGCTCACTTCCATCGCGATGTGAAATTGTGCTCAGTTACTGCTTGAGTACCTACTATGTCGCTTCTCGCATGTGATACTCAAGAAGTGGTAATGGGAGTACTACCCGCCACGACCGCGGGCCCCTCTCCCACGCGAGCTACCCCGTGGCCTTCCGCGACCACGGCCACGCCTGTATGGCCTTTGCCCGTCGGCGCGCGGAGAGGGATTGGGCCCTTTCGGCAAGGCACTGCAGCCGGCACCACTGTTCGCCGACAAGTGTATATTTGGCGCCGTCGACGGGGGGCTAAACTTTGTACCCTCCTTCCCGGCTGAGGCGCTGATGACTATGTCGCCTGTTGCCACCGCACCGTTCTCAGGCCTGTCTCCTTTACCGCCTCTGCCGCCCCTTCGTCCCCTGCGGGCATGGCCACTGCGCTTGCGTGTCCGGGGTCTGTCCTCGATGGTAAAGGCGATGCGTTTGACAGGGTCGGTGACCATGATGTTACCGCCCAGCCCGGCAGCTTCAACGTCTTCGGCCGAGGCCGTCCAAGCCTGGAAGACGTTCTCCAGTTTTCCCAGCCCTCTCAGCTCTGGCACCCAGGACTTTATGTACTGGCCATCCTTGTCATACTCGAGGGCCTGCTTGACCGGATTGAAAATGCGAAGGCCGCTGCGAGGGTCGTTGCCGACGCCCGCCATGTACTGCCAGTTGGCCCAGTTGGACGACACGTCGTAGTCGACGAGCAACATCTCATACCACTCAGCACCATAGCGCCAGTCGATTCCCAAGTGCCTGGATAGAAAGCTGGCTACATTCTGCCGCGCGCGGTTGGATGTGTAGCCTGTGTGCAGCAACTCGCGCTGCGAGGCATCGATAAGGCCTATGCCCGTCGTTCCCGCGTTGAATCGCTCCAATATCTCGGCGGTAGTTCTGGTGCTTGGCTTGTGGTCTGGCAGTGCCATATCCTCAGCGGCAGATTTCCACTTCATCTTTTTTTGCTCCCCTGCCTCACCGTCTCCATCGCCGTGTCCGTCTCCCCTAAATCCTTCGACGCAAAAGAATTTGCTCTTGAACTTCTGATGGCACAGCCGCATATAGTCTCGCCATAAAAGCCCCGCTCGAAGGGCTTCGGTGCCTTCATGCTCGCCCCGGCCATATCCATCGACATCCTGAAGAGTGACCTCGGTGCCGTTCTCATACCCGACAAGGAATCGATGGACCTGCCTGGCAGTTATGCACCCCTGGGCTAGGTACGCCGACAACTTGGTGCTGGACTCGTCTTTGGCGAGTCCACGGCGCGCATTCTTGTAGTTTGCGAGGAAACCCGAACGAAGAAACTGTTTTATTCGCGCCTGCGCCGCCGCTTCGCCACCTCGAAAGGGATGAGCCGACTCAACATTCTCTGGGAAGCTGCAAGTGGGAATAGGCGGCAGGAACTGTTTAACCGGCTCAACCAACCTCGCTATCAGTTCTTCGCCGCTGGCGGGGATCGTGAACGGTGCGGTCTGAGCTGGAACGGCATCCGGCATCGGCGGCAAAGACCCCTTGACCGGCGTCGGTAAGACCGCCCTCGGATTTTCGCGGAGAGGAGCCTTAGACTTGTAGTATGTTGTGAAGATGTCGGGCAGTGCTTGTATGTCCTCCAGGCCGACATCCCGGCTTCAGCCCTACCGTTAACAAAAAGGGACATTGAACCACATACAGGGAGACATACTCGTCAATCAAGTACTTCTCGTCCTCCCACAGCCTGAACCCAGCGCCCAGATCACCGCACAGGTCGGCCACCGTCTTTTCATCATGTTTCTCCTCGGTGCCCTCGTGACTCGTCATCCAGATCGCCGCCACTTTGTACCCGTTCGTCGTCAAGCCTTCTGCTAAGCTCCGGACAACGTCGTCAATCATACCCACGCGTATGACCAGGCCGGAGCCAAGGGACTCGAGAGATTGCTGGAGCTCCACGACGGACTCGCCTAGAAACCTTGCCCGGTGCGGACCGCATCTTGGATAGTTCCCGAGCCGGCTTCTCGCGGGTGGGTACGGATTCATGCTCCCTTGGGAGACGAATCCTGATATGTCGATTTGCTTAGCGTGGAAAACGTATACGGGAAGGAGATGGGAGAATCCGTGGCTGCTCGTGCTCGCAAGGTGATGGAAGATGGGCTGGTCCGAGGCTCGGAGTTCTCGACGCATGACATAGATCAGAACACTGCTTGGGGTCGTCATGGTTGGTGTCTGACGGTTCGTTTAGGGGTCTCTTTTTTTCAATAGCTTTGTCAATTCAGATAGGGAGGCGGGAGTCGGCCAGGCAAGTTTAGAGGAAATGGCCTGTTCCATGAAGCTTGGGCCGGTCCGTTTCGAGGTTGATAGGGGCAATAGCGATCAAGAAGTAGGAGGACAAAACTAGGGACGGATAACGAAGGTAGTAGCAAGGGAAGTCTGCCGTTCTGGAGGCGGAGTATGGGAAGCTGAATAGGTCCGAAGGCGTCTGGGGAGGTCTGCTATGAAGAGACAAGCCAGCTTGGGAGTGGTAGCACTCGTCAGGGGTGTGCTGGTGAAAGGAACATTGACAACCCTGCTGAACCGAGCGTCCGGGTGAGGGACGCTGGGTGCCCAGGAGGATATGCATGCACGTATCACTTACATATTCGTACATGTACTAGTAGTTACTTGCATATCTACCGAGGTGCATTGCAGACGATAGCCAACCTGAACTACTCCTCGTCTGGCCAGAATACACCCAGCATCCTGTCACAACCTTTGACAACGGCAGGGACAAGAAGGCAGAGTCATACCGGATCTTGTGGAAGTAAATACTTTTCTCGAATAGTATACAGTGTCCCGTCTGTACACTACGGTCCTATTATCTCTCGGAGCTTCCATTTGTGCACCATCTGCCCAAGGTCGCCGATCTCCGCAAGAAGAAGCATGGGGGCCGTCAGCGGGTTCGAGCCAACGAGAAGCTCCGATTCCTGCCGGCAAACCTTCCCCGGTTCGAGTAGCCGCAGATGCCACTGGAACTTTGGGCCTGCAATATTTTGACTGGTTTCCAGAAAACAAGGGAGGCCTTCAGCCCCTCGTGGGAGTCAAATTAATGTTGAACATTGGTTAGACAGGAGGGCCGGAAGCCGTCGTTGAAGACCCCGTCTCCGGTTTGACATCCTTGTCTTCGGTTGCCATCTTGGCCTGCTTCTCGAACAGCGGCTGACATTTCTAGCGACAACCTCATGCCCTGGCTAGTGAGCCCTCCTGTTTCGAATTTATTGTGGTTGTTTTCGAGTCCTTGTTTGCTTCCCATGGCTCAAAGAGATTCCAGCGTACAATACTGTGCCGCTACCTAAGTAGCTATCGGAATTGCCAGCCCACGGCGTAGGGCAACGGCCCGGTTGCTACCGAGCTTGGAGGCCTGGAAGGCAGATTGGGTTCTACTGCTCGCCCCTTTTTCAAGTAAACAAACCTACTTCAAGGTCAGGTCGGCGTATTGTACAATATATTACGCCCACCAAAGAAGAGGTTGAAATCGCAAGCATCGCCGGGAAATGATGTTTCCGAAATATGGTAAGGCCCTTCCATGCGTATCAGGCTTAGTGTACAAAACAAAAAAGCAAATGGCATCTCTTGATGCCCCACACGAGAGACAAAATTCCACAGACAGTCTCCTCCGGGAAGGCTCGAACTTCCAACCTCCTGATTAACAGTCAGACGCGCTAGCCAATTGCGCCACAGAGGATCGATGATGGGCTGTCAGCGAACTGTTTGATCCAAGAAAGCGAGGTTGACAATGTTTGACGACGGCAGAGCTCCTCGCCGTCGTTCCAGGTAGGTGGGTGATGGGGATGGGGAATAGCGACTGGAGGAGAAAGGCCGTGGAGTTTGAATAAAGTTGGGAAATCATTGCCGATTTGATTGGCAGATTTATTGAGAAACGTGTATGGAAAAGTGAAACTCACCACCTTTTCTCCTTCCCTCTTTTGTCTTTTTTGATCCTTCGTCTAATGGAAATGTCAGATCGAGGTGATCGTGATCTGAGCCGTTGAGATCTTTGAAGTGTTAGGTAAGCATTCACCAACTGCACTGTATTGTGGTGTACGGTACTTTGTATTTGTAATGCTACCGGTAGAGTGACTTGGGATAGTGCGGTAACTTATGGGTGTAACATTACGCAACCCTGTAAATTTGAACGGTCTATCTGACACACATGATGGAAATTCGAGTGGACGGCCCGCGCGCACCGTGCCACACAACTGCCGCCCCACAATGAATTGCCCAACTCAAAGCGTCTGTGGTGATTGGTCCTTGGCAATGTCAAGTACCTAGGTACGGATATCAAAGCAAGTCTCTTGCGACGACGTCATGCAGGCCAGTGGACGACCTGACGTCGACGGGCTCCTGCACCTTTCACCTTTTGACGTATGTACAATACGTGTAGATTGGACGACCGAACCACACCACTTGACGCTAGTTTGCCTCAAGCCTGCCAATGGAATCCAGCACTCGCAAAATGCAGCGTGGCATGCCACTTGGATCCTCTCATCTACGGGTAACCCGCGAGGAATGTGAAGACAACCTCGAATCACGTTGCATTATGGCAACCGATGTCCTGCTTTGGCAAAGCTTATAAGTGGACGAACCCTTCATCCTAATGTTTATCTCTCTGCCATCCCGGTGTACAGTACCTTCGACCACAACCTGCTGTGCTACTAGGGAATTTTTAAGCCTGGACTAAGGTAGCAACGGTGATCTAGAGTCGTGTAACAAAGAGTGACTCGGGTGATTGCGTCACTGAGTTATCTCCGTGCTTGTGGGCGACCGGGCTTTGAAGCGTCCTACCATAACTGTTACTTTACTCGCAGCATAGCCCAATCTTGCTTTCACCGTCTTGCGAGCACCATCATCAGACAACAAGATCGCACAGGGACCAATCGTCCTGGAACTTCTGTCCTATAGTAAAGCGATCTCTCACAAGAAACCTCATGCACTAAGATGGCACGCTGTAAGTGATGAAATCCACCCTCAGAAACGACCTACCAGATCACTCAGCATCAGCACCGCCTTACTGACCTTGACCTTCACCTCTCCGATGCAGCACTCAACCTCGCCCCGTTCGCCCTGCTCCTCCTCGCGGGTTCGCTAGTGATGCTATGGTTCATCATCCTCTCGGGACTGACCCAGACATCCCCTCTACGGCAGACCTACTTCCTCCGCGCCGACACGTCGGGCATCCAGGACGCGAAACCCATCACGCAATGGACCTACTTTAAGACCTGCGGCCTCGGCAACACCAACTGCGGGCCCGCCCGCCCGGCCCTGCCCCTGGGCGACGCCTGGCCGAGCAACGCGCGCGGCGTCCCCTCGGAGCTGATCGGCGGCTACGGCGACGGCACCACGAGCTTCCACTTCTGGTACATGTGGCGCTTCGGCTGGGTGTTTTTCCTGCTCGCCCTGCTCTTCTCCGTCATCGCCTTCTTCGCCGGCTTCCTGGCGCTCATCTCGCGCATTGGTTCGGTCCTCGCCGGGCTGGTCTCGCTCTCTGCGCTCTTCTTTTTGACTCTTGCCGTCTCTTTGATGACGTATGTTTACTCTTTCCGCTCCCCGACCCCTTATACCTCTGTAAACAATTCAGGACTAACACGAAATCCAGCGCCACCTTCGTCCAGATGCGCAACGTCTTCCTGGCCAACAACCGGTCCGCCTCGCTCGGACGGTACGCCTTCGGCTTCGCCTGGGGCTCGTGGGCCGCGCTGCTGCTCAGCACCATCCTCTTTTTCATGTCCAGGCACAAGCGGCGCGACACGACGACGGACGGCGTCGTACCCGCGGAGCGAAGAAGGCGGGGCTGGAAATTCTGGGGCCGCAGGAGGGGCACCGGCGGCGTTGGCGGGAGCCGTAGGTCGTATAACGGTCGCCACGTGAAGGAGGAGTACGTGTGATCTGCGTATCTACGGTTTCTTCGTACCTACCTTCCTTTTTGTGAAGGCTTTTGGAATTATGTGAGGGTTTAATAGTCCATGATAATGCTGAGGAAGGCGGATGATGGCATCGTCTTAAAGTGAAAAAGGGAAGCGCAACGGCCAGGGCGAGTGAGATTGAGAGTAACCTGGCGTAGGCCGTGTTTTGTGTCTGGAAAACATCATCAACTCATTATTTTTTTGTCATCTCAGTGTCATTACTTACTTCGAGGGAGTTGTGGCTAGGGCCGGTTGTCCGTTATCACTTGCTGGGTGTATATCCTGTACCTGAGATGCAGATATGATGCACATGAATAATCCTCTACAGAACCGTCACGAATGAGACTCGTCTTCCTGTGCTTTTAGATGTGTGTTCAAGCCTGCTTTCCCATTCCATTCTGGCCCCCCCAAACCCCCAGTGCTTTCCATGCTGAGAGCAAGACGCTAATGCAGAGAGATACATTAGAGCACCTAAAACTCGCACAGATAGGCATGACCACCATGAAATATGAGATAGATACAGTAATGAGACAATGCAAAATCCCCGACTAGCCACGTGCGCCAAGTACGTCTCAAGCCAAATCCGAGCTGTGGCACTTTTACTCAAAGGCGACGCATAATGCGGTAGGAAAGACAGGGCGGCAAGAGATGGGCACAACGCAGGAAATACGAGAAAGGCCAGATCCCAATCTCCCTATAATTTCCGTTCCCCTCAAACATGGTAGGTCAAAAATGTATCTGGCCTCAGGCCCGTACAAAGGGACTCGACACCGGGCTCACCGAGTCCAGCGGCGCTGCGTGCAAAGCCGGCTTCTTTGCCTCGTCCTTGAGCAGCCCTTTCCTCTTGCGCTCCAACACCGTCCTGACCCACTCGGCAACCTCGTAGTCTCCTTCACCGACAAGACCAGAGGGATTATTCAAGCTCATTGAGCCCGTGGCATCGGCGAGCTCGTTCTCGGCAGCTGCATCCTCGGCCTCAGCGTCTTCGGCAATCGTCTCGGGCTTGCCGAGTGCCTTGATCCAGGGGTGCGTGAGCAGCATCGGATACGTGTGCCGCTTGGTCGGGATCTTGTTCAGGCACGAGCGGACAAAGTCTTGTGCCGCAGCAGAGTAACCTTCGCTAGGGAGGTCCGGAGGATCGCCTTCGACGATGGCCTGGTTCAAGGATACGGGTCAGCTGGGGCTGAAGATGACCTTCTAGCGGTGAGCAGGGTAACTTACACTTAGCTGGCTAAATATCGTGCTGGACACCTCGGGTGGGTACGGGTACTTCCCCATTGCGCACTCGATGATGGTCAAGCCTAAACTCCAGATGTCGCTCTGGACGTTGTATGTTCCGTTCGCGACGCCACCGGGCCCAGCCGCCATGGCGCCACCGCTGATGCGCTCGGGCGCCATATAGCTTTGGCAACCAATGTTGGTTTTGGCGATGCTTGCAACCAGATTGCCAGACACGCCGAAATCGCAAATCTTGACCTGCCCATTCGTGTTGACCAAGATATTGGTGGGCTTGACGTCGCGGTGGATGATGTTGTGGTCGTCTTTGAGGGTTTTGAGGCCCACAATCGTCGCAAACGTGATCTTCCGCAGCACGTTCTCAGGGATCCCTCCAGCGTAGAGCTTGTCAATGCTGCCGCCGTCCATGTATTCAATGCACATGTAGACGGCCCCTTCTTGGAAAAAGGCGCCATAGAAGTCGATGATATAAGGGGAAACGCACTCGTGTAAGATGACGAGTTCTTTGAGAATGGTTGTGAACTTGGCTTCATCTAGCTCAAGTCGGATTTCCTTCATTGCCATGATCACGCCTGTAGTTGTGCGTCCGCCGTTTGAGGTGCTTGCCGATGTGCCCTCGTCCGCTTCCGTCTCGGTCGACGAATGCTGCCTGAAGCCGCTCAAACCCTGACCAAACCGAGGAGCCTTTGGCCGCGCGTGGCGGACCTTGTATACTGTGCCATAATTCCCTTTGCCCAACTCATCGAGCACGTCTATCTCGTCCAGCGAGATTGAAAACGCTTGTCCATTTGCGAAATTGACTCCTGTCCGCGTGATTGTCGCCGCGCCATCAAACGTAATCCAACCCTTTTCTGCATCGATGTAGTTCTTAAAGTCGGTAAGTCTGGAACCGCGCCCTTCTCCATTCAAGGACGGCCGCTGCCTCGAGTCTTGACCGCCCATGTCTGGCAGCTTCGGGGTGCCAGAAGGTGACGGGGTTCCGGAACCGGGCAGAGCACCCAGTTTCATGGCTCTCCTCTCGCTCAGGCTCGGGGGTTTCTTTGCCGCCGCTGGAACGGCGGGTGCAGATTTCGGAAACGAAGACGGTACGGGCCGAGCCAAGCCACCCGGTAATTTCATGTTGGGCGGCATGCCGCCAGCCATGCCCCCGCCGACCGGGCCGCCCATGTTCATGCTCATACTTGTGGTGGCCGAGCTGGCAGCGCGGGCAGTCATATTCATACGTTGCGCCTGCAACGCCCTTGCTTTTTGCATGACGTCCGAAGGGAGACTGTTTGCGCTCGGCGGCGGCCTCCTCATAGTATTCAGAATGCCCGTGACACTCGAGCTGGGGCTCATTTGACTAGTACTCTGCGGGTCAGAGCGGCTTCGCAATGACGGAACTCGGCGTGGGGGCCCCTCGCTCTCTGGAGCGAAGGCGGGTGCTGTGTCGGAGCTCGAACTGGGCGGATCAAGGGGCGTGCTCGCCTCTGACGATGCATCAACCGAGCCCGGCGAGGTTGGATTACTTGGGCGGAATTCATCCGGTGTGCCCGGGTCGGAGCTGTGTTCATCGTCCATGGCGACTATATTGTTCGGGGAGGAGTTTGAATCGCTTGAGCGTCAGAGGATTCAGTACTGTACATGTGATGGGAAGAAATGCATGTCGTGTGTGCCCCAGGGATGTTTTTATTCGCGCGGGAAGCCGACTCCGGGTCTCAATGGAGACGAGCTTAGATTTTCCAGGTGGACCACTGGGCACGATGCCGACGGGTACGGTACGGCGCGGTGCTACTGCTTCTTCCAAGGCACAGCAGCACTTCGCTGGCACTCTCGCTGGTCACTGGTGCTCTTGGCGGACGTCGTGGGAGACTGCTCGGCCGACCGTTTCACTGCAATGGAATGGCTGGCGCAGAGAAGAATCTATGCATTTGTGAAGAAAAGCGGTCGGCTGGATGGGTATTAGGCGGGAAGCGGGATCGAGATCTCGAGAACGCCCCCCTAGGACGCCGCCTGTGCGGGTGACCCGGCGTGGAGTGGTTGTCTGCAGGTTATGTATCCGCGCTGTATCGTATTGCAGCAGGGTACTTTGTATTTCCGCAAAAGAACCGTTTGATTGGTCGCTGGTAGGCGGAATGGGTTCCGGATGGAAATAGGTTATTGTGCCTCGCTTCTGAATTTTGCAGCAAAAAGCTTTTATCAAAGTCGAAACAGACCAGGCTTGTATCCGAGTCTGAACTGTTGAGGCAAATCTGAAGTGGCGGCCACTCATAGGTAACGTTATGCTGGTTCGGAAGGGGCGTTGGAGACCTCGGGTGTACTTCGTACTGTATGTACAATACCATGTGGTATTGTAACAACGGGGCTTTTGCTCCGGAGCTTCGAGCCCCTCACTGTTGGTTGTCCATTTGCCAAGGATCGCCTGTGAATGTGTTACACACTAGGAACTTGTTCAAAATTACCCCGCCATTCGACAGAGGTACGCCATTTGGGCGGAGCATCACGAGGGGAACGAAGTACACAACCTACCCAGGTAGCTGCACGAACCGTTGAATACACTTGTACTTACAGGTGTATCTGCTCGCTTGCGATATCTACAATCTAACCGGTTTGCTGGATCCGGGAACTATACTACAGTAGTGTAGTGTAGAGACTGGAGGTGTAGGACCAGCGTGAAGCTCAGGATGCGCTGCAGATACTATGACGTCTGCGACAGGGGTTGCGTCCTGAGCTGGCTTGTGCGATTAACACACGGGCCACTGATATTGGAGGTTGCTACCGTCTTCGCTCAGCGCGACGATCATGTGCCTTTCCTATTGTCAGTTTGCAGAGAAGCCAGCCAAGGTATCGGTGATTTCCATGTTTTGGAAAGATGTGAAACGAACACCAACACGCGACTCAAGAGTCAATTGGGCAGGCCGAACGGTGATCTGCCCAATGATTTACTACCCTGCCCAAACATGTTCTGGAGATCCTCGGCTAGAGGCAACACAAGCATTCAACAGTGAACTGAACACTGGAAAGACAAGGCTCGCTTGCCGTCATATCTACGAAAAGACGCGTAAACTGAGGCATTGTCAGGCTGCAAACCCGCTTTTCTGATAAGAAAGCTGTGGCACTGGCCCGCATTCCTTTGCTTCTCACCAAATCAAAGCGATGTGGCAAGAGAGCTGACATGGACAAGGCCCTGATTGAACTCGGCGGTGCACGATTGAGAGGTGGCTTGAAAGCAGCTCTGATCATTCTCAACCGAGCGCCACTTGTTCTCCGCGGACTCAAGTTACAGACAAGTTACAGATATTGAACAGCTCGTTTTGCCCAACTATTGATGACCGTCCCTTGCGCTACGATCATGCACAGGATCGAGAAGTTCACAACAAGATGCTGCTGTAAAGGAAGTTCCCTGCAATTCTTAGTAGCTGCCGATGCCGTAGTTAGATATATTCAACCATGTGCGTTGTGACATTTAACAAACAGCTCCTAGGACTCGGGCACCTGGTGCTATTCTCTGCGGTGTCTGATCGACTATGGTATTTTCCAGTTCCTATCTTACCTACAATGCTTCTGACATCCGCTTCTTATAGTCTCTGGTTGGATCGGATTGTAAGCGCTGGAGCCTTAGGTCCAAAAAACCTATCTAGGCGAGGCAAAAGGAGGACTCATTCGTTGCTTCGTTGGGAGAGTTGTGGTTGTGACTTGTAAGCCTGAAACTTCCACGTACTGGTATCCAATTCGCCTGGCACTACTACTGTATTGTACTGTACAGTACTCAAACTTCATGGGCCCTCAAGAGGACTTTGAATGCCGAGTTGCGCTGCAATGACGCTTTGAGACTCGAGATGTGGTCTCTCTTCATCAATCAGCAGAAACACCCTGTCTGGAGTCTCTGGACTCTGGAAAGTTACGGAGGTACCAATTACCTCGAATACTCGAGCTCCTCGTTTGGCGCGTCGCCAAAGACTCCACGATAGCGCGGGCTGACTGCAGCCAACGGCACGTCGAGGCAAAGTCACGTTTTCAAGCCTGTTGCGCCTCGTCTGCGCCACAACCCATGGACGTGTCTGCCTGTAGCACCGGTAATCCGACAGTGCGGCCTCCAAGTTTACAGAATGTAGATGACGTTGAGGTTCAAAGATGCTTGGTAACCATACTGGATAAACAATACACATACCGTTCCACAGTATAATATCAAATCTTCAATGCAATGGCATATTCACTGTAAGACCACCTCGTTGTCAGATGCACTCTAGGTGCCCCTGCTGTGAATTCAGAGACAATGAGTGTAGCGTCATCATTCCGGTCCCTTGCGTTATGAAGTGGCATTTGTGGCCTGGCATCTGCAGCGGTCTTGGCTCTCTTTTCGGCGGCCTTGGCGCAAGCCCAAAGTTGCGCCGGCCAAGAATGACAACCAGGAGGCTTGTTACAGCAGCAACCACCTGGTGTGCATTATCTGCCAATCCAAGACAGAAACGGTTGAGAGCTACGCTTCTCATTGGCTTCGAGGCGTTTTTACCCGCGTACCGCACTAACACTCCTGTTATGTGCCCCCAACTGGCAGTTTGTTTCTTGTCTGGCTTGCATCACCCGGTCCCGAACGAGGACAATTGAGATGTTTCTTCGTGGAGGCCCTTTGACCGCCCCGGTCTGCATGGCTTTCTTATCATGACCCAATGTAAGCCCTTCAGCAATCGGGCCAACACTTGTCGCATCTATCACCAACGCCTCTCCTTTGTCCCCTTCGCCTGCCCTCTTGCGTGAAGAGTGGGCCATTATCTCATCCTTCGAGACACACGGACTCTGAGACTCGCCATCTCCGCAGGCATTACACCATTGCAGCGCATCGCATCGCACTAAGAATAACCATCCGGGAGCCAATTTCGGCTTCCTTGCGTTCTTCTACTCCTCCCCCCTAGCCTCACTAGAAAAACGACGACATCCAGCTAGACAACGGACACTTGATGGGTTTCTTCGGTATCCGGGCGCCGACGTCATTGCGGTTGACCATGTCCTCCGCCGGCGAGCCCTGGGACCACTCGGCGATGGCGCCTTCGCCCTTTGTAATATTCAAGAACACGCAACCACACGATTCGCATCCTCCGCTCGGCCACCTGATTCTGCTCGTTTTCGGCGCCGTATTGGAGGTTGTCTGTGTCAGCTTGCCCGGGTACATCATTGCGCGGCTGGGCCA
Source organism: Canariomyces notabilis (assembly GCF_033297395.1). NCBI lineage: Eukaryota > Fungi > Ascomycota > Sordariomycetes > Sordariales > Chaetomiaceae > Canariomyces > Canariomyces notabilis. The sequence goes on from NW_027041823.1 coordinate 2,428,696, forward strand.
CTTTGATGCCGACAAGCAGAAATTCCTCGCCAACCTCAATGTTATGCTATTCACGCCATGCCTGAGTACGTGAAGCAGGAAACCTCGGGTTTGTGGGAAGGGTGCGATGCTGACAATAGGCCAGTTTTTACCAAACTCGCATCTCAGTTAAACGCCGACAAGCTCGTCGAGCTCGGCGTCATTCCGGTCATCTTCGTCATACAAACGTTGGTCTCATATCTTGTCGCTCGAATCGTCGCTCGATGTTTCCGATTCAACCGACGTGCCTCAAACTTTGTGACGGCCATGGGCGTATTTGGCAACTCCAACTCGCTGCCGATCTCTTTAGTTATCTCGCTGTCGCAAACGCTAAAGGGCCTGCACTGGGACAGGATACCGGGGGATACAGACGATGAGGTGGCTGCGCGCGGTATCTTGTACTTGATGGTTTTTCAGCAACTCGGTCAGGTGGTCAGATGGAGCTGGGGATACCATGTGCTCCTCGCACCCAAGTCGAAGTACGAAGAATACGCGAACGCGTCGGCTGAGGAGGGCCGCCATCACGGAGAATCGCGGGGAGAAGGGGAAACTCAGGGTCTGCTCCAGAGCGATGACATCGACCAGGGAGACGAGCAGCCTTACGTCTGCCCGCCCAGTCCGACACATACTGACGACACGCAACTTTACGAGCCTGCTGGTCGGACTCCCGTGGGTGGAACGTCGAGGGCATCACCGCACGACTCTGAAGATGAGCATGATGGTGCGTGGAAGGTAGACGGGAAGACATACCCCAACAACTTGGGTGGTGCAAACGGTAGCCTAGACGACCATTATCGTGACGATCCCGACGCGCCTATCGACGGCATCCTATCTTTTCCACGCATTCGCGCCAGTGAGGAGTTGGAAATTCCCGATGGAATCAAAGGCATTCCCGTCCGACTCCGACGTGCCGCACGGAAGGCTCAGCTCAAGACCAGCAACTGGCTTAGCTCCACCGGCCGCCGTGCGTACGACGGTCTTCCAAGGCCGATGCAGCTCGCACTCACGGGCATCTATCGCGTCTGGTGCAAGGTGTACAAGTTCCTGTGGGACTTCATGAACCCGCCGCTGTGGGCCATGCTGTTCGCCGTGGTCGTGGCCTCGGTGCCTGACCTGCAGCAGCTCTTTTTTCGCGAAGAGTCGTTCATCAGAACGAGCGTGACCAGCGCCATCAGCCAGACGGCCGGGGTCGCGGTGCCCCTCATTCTGGTGGTGCTGGGCGCCAACCTTGCGCGCAACACGCAGCAGCACGACGGAGGGGTGGACCCGGAGGAAAAGGAGATCGGCAAGAAGCTGCTCGTGGCATCGCTCATCAGCCGCATGCTTCTGCCCACCCTCATTATGGCGCCTATCCTGGCGCTGTTCGCAAAATATGTCCCCGTCAGCATCCTGGACGACCCCATCTTCGTCATCGTCTGCTTCCTCCTCACGGGCGCGCCCAGCGCCCTGCAGCTGGCCCAGATATGCCAGATCAACAATGTGTACGAGACGGTCATGAGCAAGATCCTGTTTCAGAGCTATGTCATCTGGTGAGTGCTCTATACATACGGGTATGGATAACAAAGTAATGCTAATCGTCGTTGATAGGATCCTCCCCTCGACTCTGGTGTTGGTCCTGTGTGCGATGGAAGTGGTGGAATGGGCGAAGTAGAGCCTTCTTTTATGGCGCATTCTTGGTTTCGCAGACTGAGACCTGCTTTTCATTACGTTTCGTTTAGCACAAATCGCGACAACAACACTTGCACTGGCGGCGTTTATGCTTTTGGGTTTCGAATTATAGCATCGGTTGGCTTCAAGTTCATTTGGTGGACGTTAGCCTGGGTTTCTGCAATCTGCAGTGCCCCGCAGGAAGGGGAAACCAGCTGACCTTTTCAGTCACATGAGCTGTCTGAACACGCTTGATGGGAATTTTAGGGGACCATTAGACAAAAGTCCCCAGGGTAAAAACGAGAATGGGCAGCCTGGGCGGCAGTATTGTTACTTGTATGTGTATGGATAGGCCTGTATCATTAGGTAGTCGGGGATGGCGGGGCAGAAGGTGCACGATATTGACATTGGTGTCTACAAGACTGGCAAGCAGCCAGAGTGAGCATGATTCCGTATCGGGCGCAGTGGGCCGGTGTTGATACTCTACAATATGGCTTTCCATCTATCATCCATCATTCAGCCTATTCCTGCTGGTATCATTGCGGACCCAAGGGGCCAAAAACAACACACCTGCAAACCCCCCGCCTCACCGCGCACCGTTCACCATCACCTCACCAGCCTCCTGCCCGTCACCTTGCCCAGGTGCCGCGATGACCCAATCTCTCACCGCCCCTTTCCAGTCGGCGATCCTCACGTCTTTGATGCCCACCACAATAACCCGCACCTCCTCATCCCCGGCCGCAAAACGGCTTGTCCCTTGGTCAGCAGCAGCATCCCCGCTCGGCGGACCAAAGCCCAGCAGGTCCACGGCGCTATCGAACGTGTTGTTCTCGAGGTGCACGTCGCGGTAGTATTTCTCCTCGTCCGACCCGGCGGGGACCAGCCGCGCGCAGCCGTTGATGGTGGCGCTGATGGACGAGACGGCGCTGGTGTTGAGGTTGAAGAGGAGCGCGGCGAGGGACGAGGGCTGGTGATGTTGTTGTATTTGGTGGTGTTGGTGCTGCTGCGCAGGACGCTCGGGCGAGGTGCTACCCCCTGACGAACCGCCCGACAGGCGTCTTGCTTGGGAGGTCGGTGTGGGCCGGTGGGATACCCCTTTTCAGGGAAAAGTATATGTTAGCGGGGCTGAATCGCTAGGATGGAGAACAAGGGAGGATTGGGGAAAGGAAGGGTAGGGGAACTGGCGTACAATCGTGGACCAAGAGTGACACGTTTGGGTTTGTGATTAGGTTGGTCATTTTCTTGCTGGCTGGGTTTGTTGTCATGACGATGACGGGGGAGGAGGAAAACGGCGAGGAGGGGAGGTAGGTGTAGTTCATGAGTGATACGTGCGGGATGTTGTCGGAGCAGGTGGCCAAGTGGAGGAAGCGGGCGTTCTCGAGGCACTGGACGACCTCGTGCGGCAATGAGGTCGTCACACGCATGTTTGTGTCGCCGGCCGAGGCCTCATGGCTCAGGGGTATTCGCTGCTCCATAGTATTTATCGTTTTTGGAGGCGTTGATGGAGATGTGAAAGGTCCGAGTTTACAAGGGGATATGGGCGTTGGTTCTTTCGATCCTCGAAACGGGTTGTGTCTCTTTGCGAGCAAATGTCAGTTATGTCCCCGGGTGACCTGATGTCCTTGAAGTGTTGAAAGTATTCCAAGATGCCAATTCTTCGCGGGTATCGACAGCGTCTTGTCGGCATGTGGGGTGATGGGAAGATCGAGCAAGGGGTACGGAGGTACCCGTTGGTGGGGATCTTGGCTGATGCGGGGGCAGTCACCGACCCCTTGTAGGCTTGTTCTTGCTCCAGCAATGACGTTGTGCGCCGTGGGCGGCGTGCGGACCCTTCCCCCCATCTCAAAATCAAATAAAGATAACAACGGTACAGAGAATTGACGTTTTATATTGTAAGGTACACGATGAATTGGATATTCTATCTCTCCTGAACGAGGACGTCAGGATTCACTGTCAAAAGAGTGTTTGGAAAGGTCACGGGGCCAGTAACAGCTGAGGTTGGATCGCCTTGTCGGCTTAAAGTTACAGGGGCCGACGGCTACTATCGGTCTCGGCCATCATACTCGGGACAACCTGCAAGTTCTCATATTGAATCAACACTCCCAGGTCAAGCTGGAATGTCTCCGTTTCCTTCGCTTTCTCTACTGATCTTCCAGCCCAGCAGCACGTCAATGGGACGGTTAAACCTGTATTTTCTGGTTTAGCATCCCACAGAACAATAGCAGGTGCCAAATATCACAGTTCATAGGCAATTCCACAATGCGGTCCCTCAAACGAACCTCGCAGCGTCTTCGGGCGCCTCTCGGCTCCGCGTCGCCCGCCCGCCGACTCCAGCCACCGCACTCGACCACCGCAGAGCATGTCGCCTACTCAAGCACCGCGAACCAGACCCAAATCAACCCAATTAGGTCCCTCCTGATTGCCAACCGCGGCGAGATCGCTCTGCGCATCGCCCGGACCGCCGCGGCGATGGGCATCCGCACCACCACGCTCTACACTGGCGTCGACGCCGCCTCGCAACACGCAAAGTGCTCTCCCCACTCTCTCGCCTTGGGCGCTGCCGCGTCAGGGTATCTCGACGGGCCACGGATCGTGGCGCTCGCCAAGCAGCACGGCATCCAGGCGCTGCATCCGGGCTACGGCTTTCTGAGCGAAAACCCGGCCTTTGCGCAGGCGTGCGAGGATGCGGGGATTGTATTCATCGGCCCCCCTTCTTGCGCAATGGCTGACATGGGCGACAAGGCCCGCAGCAAGGAGATCATGACGGCCGCGGGTGTGCCGTGCGTCCCCGGGTACCACGGGCCGGAGCAGACGCCCGACCAGCTGCGCGCGCACGCGAGGGAGATCCGCTACCCCGTGCTGCTCAAGAGCGTCAAAGGTGGCGGTGGGAAGGGTATGCGCATCGTGCGGTCCGACGAAGAGTTTGAGGCGCAGTTGCAGAGCGCTCGCGCCGAGGCAAGGGCGAGTTTCGGCGATGGCGGCGAGGTGATGCTGGTCGAGAAATACATTGTGCGCCCCCGCCACGTTGAGGTTCAGGTGTTTGCGGACAAGTACGGGAACTGCGTTGCTCTGGGCGAGCGGGACTGCAGTGTTCAGCGCCGCCACCAGAAGATTCTCGAGGAGAGTCCGGCCCCGTTGCTCGACGATGCTATACGCCATGATCTCTGGGACAAGGCGCGTACGGCCGCGCTTGCGGTGGGTTATGTTGGCGCTGGCACGGTCGAGTTTATCTTTGACAAGGACACGGGCGAGTTTTATTTCATGGAAATGAACACACGCCTGCAGGTCGAGCACCCAGTCAGCGAAATGGTAACGGGCACCGATCTCGTCGAGTGGCAGTTCCGTATCGCCGCGGGTGAACGGCTGCCACTGACGCAGGACGAGATTGAGGCTCGCATCCACGAGCGAGGTGCCGCCATCGAGGCCCGTATCTATGCTGAGAACCCAGACAAGGGCTTCTTCCCGGATTCGGGCAAGCTGGTGCACCTCGTCACGCCTCGGACAAATGACGACGTCCGGATTGATGCTGGGTTCGTTGAGGGCGATACTGTTTCCGAGGCGTACGATGGCATGATTGCCAAGCTGATTGTCCGCGGTCGGGACCGGGAGACGGCCATTCGCAAGCTGGAGCTCGCGCTTCGCGAGTATGAGGTTGTTGGGCTTAGCACAAATATCGAGTTTCTCAAGCGGGTGTGCCGCAACAAGGCCTTCATCGATGGAGATGTCGAGACAGGATTTATTGAGCAGTGGAAGGACGAGCTCTTCCAGCCGAGGCATACACCCGACGAGGTGTTTGCGCAGGCCGCTCTGGGACTGCTTAGCTCACAGATCAAATCCGGTCCACCGCATGGCTGGCCTTTGGGTTTTGGCGAGGTTGGTGAGCTTAGCAAGAGGAAGTTCGCCTTTCGCGTCCAGCGGAGCGATGATGCCGTCGCTGAGGAAGGCGAGGGTGAGGTTGTGCAAGCCGAGGTATCCCAACATGGGAACGCACTCTACACTGTGTCGATCTCGCGGAGTAGTGGGAGCGCTGCTGCCGGCTCCGAGACGCCGACGGTGTATGAGAACCTCGTGTCCGAGCCTGCGCTCACGACTGCCACCAAAACAAAATTAACAACCTTTTTCCCTCTCGCCCGTGTCGAGTCCACCCTTGTGCAGGACCCGGCCGCTCCCGAAAGGCTGACCATCTTCCAGCTGGGCGAGAAGGCTGAGCTGAGGCTGGTATCGCCCACTTGGTTTGACAAAGCGCTCGGGTTGAGGGAAGCGGCGGGTAGTGTGGTGGCGCCGATGCCATGCAAGATATTGAGAAATATGGTGGCAGAGGGACAGGAGGTGGAGAAAGGCGCACCGCTTGTTGTGTAAGTCGCCCCGCGCTGCTTCCCGTATAAAGTCTCTAACCTTGTGTTCCGCGGGTAGCATCGAGTCCATGAAGATGGAGACGGTTATTCGATCACCGCAAAAGGGGGTTGTCAAGAAACTGGCACACAAAGAAGGGGTAAGTACTCTGCTAAATTTAAATCTCGAGTAATCGCCCATTGTGCTGACTTGGATTATAGGATATTTGCAAGGCCGGGACTGTGTTGGTTCAGTTCGAAGAGGCAGAACAGGGGGCTCAAGCGAACGATTCATGATTGCTGTACCTATACTATGTCCTTTGGGTTGAGGGGAGCGGATGCGATGTTTGGGTGCACGGTTTGATTCCTAGCAATGGCGTTTGGGCTAAGGCATTGAATGTACACGATGAGCAGGGTCTAAGTACAATACACATAGCATCCAAGAAGATCGCTCAGCATTGCATTCAGCGATATCAGCGAGACTGGGGACCGACCTTTATCAGATCGGGCGGATCAGGTGAGCGTGCTTCGTGAGTCCACATCAGATCATGATGATGCGGTAGACCAAACCGACACAGCAATCGAGGATCGGTGCTATTTATGTAAATGAAGAATCGCCAATTTCCAACGGACTTGTCGCCAACGCTTTCTCCGCAAATAACATATGGCTGCGAATTCCTTACTCAGACAAGCTCTGCTCCCATCTGGTCCCATGTTGCCTCTGGTGACAGACGGGAGTTGGGTTTGTGTGTTTAGTTGATGCTTGGGAGGTGGGGTGAATCCGTACAGGCCGTCCTTCCCCTGACCATGGTAGAGCGTCGTCAAGGCTCTGCCAAGGCCCCGCGCAGGGGTTACGATCGAGATCGACCAATCAGAGCGGCCGCGCACCTCGCCCATCCACCCGCCCGGAATCAGCGATCGGTGCCGTTGTTTCCGTCCCTGCCCCAGTTTTCACACCTCCGTTTTCAACCGGCAACACAAGAGCAGTCATGAACCCTAGGATACAACACGGCCGCCACATTCTCAGGGTAGCTCGTGGCACCGCTCCCGGATGGAGCATTTCTGCCCGGCGGCCTCCGACAAACCCATCGCTTGTGGCTGCTCAATTCCACCGATTCCAGATCCAGTCCTTCGCAACATCTCCCTCCCGTCGGCAAGAGCGGAGACAGGCACCACCTCCTCCCGAGCCGCCGGCTCCCGTACCAGAGACCACTGAACCCGTCCAAGCAACACCCGCGCCCCCGTCTGGCAGCACCCAGGCAGCCGAGTCCTCCAAGCCCCCAAAGAAGCGCCTCGCGCCCCGCATCATCTTCGCAGCCGTCTTCATCTTCATCGGTTCAGCCGCCGGCTCATCTCTGCGGCTCCTCCTCTCCCCGCCCAACCCCCCAGAACCCGGCACCGCCGAAGATGAATACACCAAACAAGTCCTGCGCGAGCAGGCCGCCAAGCTGCCGCTCGTGCAGCAGCTGAGCGCCGACCCCGCCTGGCAATCCTGGGACGCGTACGAGTCCTTCTCGCCCGAGCAGCGCGCGCAGCACATCACGGCGGGGGCGCTGGCCGGGTCCCGCGGCGTGGGCGGGTACCAGCGCATCTTTTACCACCCGGCCAGCGGCGAGTTCGTCAGCGTCGTCTACTTTGGGGGGGCCACCACGGGCTGGCCCGGTGTGGTGCACGGGGGTTGCCTGGCCACTATCTTGGACGAGAGCTGTGGGCGGGCTGCTTTCAAGCAGTGGGGCGGTAAACCAGGCGTGACGGCGAGTTTGACGCTTGAGTACAAGCGCGTGACGCTGGCGAATGGCTTCTACGTGGTGCGTGTGCGGCCGCGCGCAGAGGAGGACCTGCTTGAGAGCGAGAGGGGTAAGAGGCATTACAAGTGCTTTGTTGATGCGACGGTTGAAGACGCGGCTACGGGCACCGTGACGGCGACGGCCGAGGCGCTGTTTGTTGGCGGTCAGGGGAAGAAGAAGAAGAGCCTGGTTAGCTGGGGCGGTGAAGCGCAGGAGAGTCATATCAAGTTTTGAGCAAGTAAGTAAGTGCTTTGGGTTTGATTCGAGGTTTTAGATGAGAGAGCGTTTGTAGCATAGGTGTAACCGTGAGGCATCCATAGCGTTTGTTTTGTTCATAATCTAGATTCGAGGGATAGAAAGAAAGGACTGATAAGTATTGCAACAGCGCCTTTCGATGAAGATATCAAGCATAGGCCTTTCAAACTCTTTGCGGAAGATGTATGATAGTTATTCTGTCAAACCCACCCTATGCGCCGTACAAAATGCTTCATATGCTATGCAATCCCGGGGCCAGACCGCCCCCTATGCCATACCCGCAACCCCAACAGCACCACCTGTCCAGAAATCGCCCTCTATGTCTAGATCTAACCCCTTGAATCCATCCTCAACGACCCAAGAGCGGCCCTTTTCCGGCGTGTACAGCGCCTCACACGAACGGCCGACGACGAGCAATCCCGGGGGCCTGCTACCCTCCTGCTCAATCGCCTCCGCGACAAACCTCAGCGTCGTCCTGATGACGCGCTGATCTGGGCAGCTTGCTCGCTCAATGACAGCACAGGGGGTGTTGAGCGGCCAGAGGGTCCTCCTTTTTGACTGCTCTTGCTGTGTTACGATCTGACCCTCCTGCCCTTCTCCTGCTGTCTGGCTCCGCTCCTCTTCGGCTCGTTGTTCCTCCTCGTCGGTATACTTGGTCAGCTCAGCCACTAGCCCCTCAATCCGATGTAGGGCCATCAGAAACACCACTGTCCTCGACTCGACGTACTCAGGAGGCTGCGGCGCCTTCCCTTTCTTGCCCGTACCCGTGCAGACTAACACTTGGTCGGCCACGTCCCGCTGCGTGGGCGGGATGCCCGCAAACAGCGGTGCGCTCAGGCTGCTCGTGATGCCGGGGAGGACCACCACGCGGTCGCCCAGACCTCGCTCCCTGAAGAATGCGACCTCCTCGCCGCCTCGCCCGTAAATGAAAGGATCGCCCTGTTTGAGTCGGAGAACCGTCTTGCCTGTGCGTACCCCGTCCAGCGCCTGCTCGAGGAGCTCCTCCTGCGCGCGGTCCGCGTTACCTGGGAATTTGCGCGCGATGGAGACCGGCGTGCGCCGCGGGATGAGGTCGAGCACGCCCGCGGGGACGAGCTTGTCGGCTAGGATAATATCGGCTGACTGAATCGCCTTGTAGGTAGCTCGCGTGAGCAGGTCGGGATGGCCGGGGCCGCTTCCGGCAAGAATAACACGGCCGACTTGCCCATGACTCGCTGGGTTACCCCCGTTCCTCAGCGCCGCAGGCACCCCGGACCCCAGAATTGCTTCCACATCCGCATCCGTAATCGCCGCCAACCTCTTCAGAGGCCAGTACTCGCATACCTGCGCAAGCCACCTCATTCGCCTGGTCTTGGCCGCCTCGGCATCGCCCTCCAGAACAAGCCTATTCAACCCTGCCGTCTGCTCCACCGAGTCATCCACCCCCTCCTCCTCACCCTCCGCCGCCGCCGCCGCCCACTTCCCATGCTCACCCTCACCCTCACCCTCCACACCACCGGACACCCCAACCACCCCTTTCCTCCCTTCCTCAATGACCCTCTTCCGCAGGTTCCCAAGCCTGTCACACGCAGCGCCCAAACCAGCCGGCAAGCCCGCCGCAACCTCCCTCCGGATACGCCCAGCCAGCTTACAGCCCCTGCCATTAGTAGTAACACCAATTTGCAGCGGGCCGTCGATGTGCACACTCAGGAGACTAAAGGAGCACAGCGCGGGGCTGTCGACGACGTTGACGGGGATGCGGTGGCGCCTGCACAGGGCCGAGATGGCCTCAACACCACCACCGTCGGCGAAACCGGCGGCGGCGGCAGGGGACGTGACAAAGACGGCGTCAACAACGCCATCTACCTCTTCCCGGCCAAGAGTGAACAGATCCTCCCTGCGCAGGGCGCGGGCCAGGTGGGTGAGCTGGTTGGAGGCGATGAGCGCCGTGAGGGAGTAGTGGAGCTCATCTGGGGACGACCAAGTAGGGGCGATGAGGATGGGCTTTGCGCCCGCCGCGAGAGACGAGGCGGCGCGGCTTGCGGCGAGCGGGTTGGCGCCTACGATGAGGTGGACGTGGCCTGCGCAGTGCTGGGCTGTGAGGAGGGAGGTTTGGTGTTTCGGTGTGGGGGTTGGTGGAGATGTTGTTGCCATGGCGGTTTGGCAATTCGAGGAAGGGAAATGTTTCCTCCTCTGGAATCCGGTGTGTTAACTTGCCTGAGGGTGGCCACTGATTAGTAGTATGACTGATGTGAGGCCACGATGAGCGATATGACAGAAGAAAAGAGAAGATGTGACACGGATAGGGGTGGCAGACTCATAAGATTTATCATCTCCAATTACATACGGGAAGATGCCCTCGATCCGAAACTTCCCTTTAATAAGAGCGGCAGCGGTATTCCTTGATATCCACATCTCCGCTGCTAGCACAACTCTTCGTCAGGTACCGTCCATGGGATGCCGTGGGGATGTTTCAATCCTTTTATCTAAGTGTTTAGTACAAAGAAGATCTCCAGCCAGTCAGAGGCCCCGAATTGCGACTTACACCAGCTTGAGATCCCCTTGGTGGGCGCAGAATCTTTCTGGGCGCCGTTAGCGGCCGCTGACGCCATTTCATGTGCCCGGAAAAGCCTTTATCAGGCTTATCGCAGCGCCAGTCGCCACCCTTCCCTGATCCCCTAGGGGCTGGAACCTCCCTCACCTCCTAAACCAGTCGACTCCGCGGGGAACGCTAGCTGCACCGGAGATGCCTGGCCTTGCTGATCCCGGATTGTCTTATCAGAAGATCTGCCGAAGACCCGGGGGAAACACAACATGATGGATCTTGATCAGCTGGTGCTACTGTCACATAACATAACTGGCATGGGAGTCTTGTGAGACGGCTCTCATCTCGCTCGCAATTCCTAATTCCTCGCAGCTTCATTGCAAACCGATGACAGAAAAATAATAAAGCTTGAGCTGGCGGCAACAACTCGCATCCCCGGCAGCCGTTGGACCAAAACATTGTTACAACGGAACACGCAAGCCTCCATGACCATGTCGCCTCGACTATTACCTTCGCGCGCCTCTCCTAAGTCGTTGCGCCAACGCCTTTCCTAGGGTCTAAAACCCCTTCGGCGGTATCCATGGTGGACATCGATGTGCAGTTTCTCGATCGCGCGTCTTGTGGCAGTGTTTGCCTGGCATGTCGTGTATATAACCCGTTTAAGGAATTCGGCGCCGCGACTCGTGCAAGAAGCTGAATCCGAAAATATCTACATAGAATAGTAACCGGCAACCGTCGAACCCCTCACGTGTAAATCCGAATGCAGACCCAGCAATCGCCTCGGTCGAATAATATCGAAATGGGGAAAGTGAATTAAACTCAGTTGTATAACAATCGCAAGACGCCGACGCCTAGTAATTTGATAGGGCTGAAAGGGCTCGTCAAGGTTCAGGTGATCCAGTCGTCCTCGATAGAAAAGTCGTGGTCCGTCATGGTCCCGTCCGTTAGAGCTCGTGTTGTTGAAAGCCGTCAGTGCACGCTGCACAATGGCCGTCTACATGACGGTGCACTTGGAATCCTCTCGCTCTTTCTTAACTGATAAGGCGACACGAGCGGCCTCGGTGAAGGCCTCGTTGACTCCCCTGTTGCGCATGGCGGAACACTCCAGATATCGCAGGGCGTGGATGCGGCGGGCAACTTCCAAACCCTGATCGTAGTTGATCATCGGCTTCTTTTCCCGCGGGCTGCCGTCCTCGTTTGTCCCTTCTTCGTCCTCGGACGCCTCTCGCAAATCGCACTTCAGCGCCACCAGGACGAGTTTGACGCCGGGGCAGTTATCGGCGATCTCGCCCACCCATTTACTCTCAACGTTCTCAAGGGAATCCTTGCTATCCACAGAGTAGCAGAGCATGATCAGGTCCGTGTCGTCTGCCTCGAGGGTGAGCTTGCTGCCTGGGCGAGTTAATTGATGGAACAAAACTTACCATATGAGAGACTCCGTAACCTGTCGAATTCCTCCTGCCCAGCGGTATCCCACAGCGAAAGCTCGATGTGGACATTGTCGACAAATATGTCTACACAATGCGCAAGTTAGCCCAGGCCTGTCCCCATCCTGCCAACTATGATCTAGGTGCACACGAGACCGGACGCACCGTGGACGTAGTTCTCGAATACGGTCGGCTCGTATACGGTGGGGAAATAGCTATAGCGGTTGAGCAAGGAACGCATATCTCAGCTTTATGCGGCCGTGTGGGGCTCACCCTCGAGTGAAGACGTTCAGCAACGACGTCTTCCCACAAGCACCATCACCCCTGTTTCGGGACGCATCATGTTAGCGAAATGGCATCACATGATGGCCGCCTGAACTTTAAAGCCAATTCCCTCCCCATGCCAGAACTATCGACAATCGGAAACTCACAGCAAGACGAGCTTGCGCTGCACCGTCTTCGATCCTCCGAGTCCGCAAGGCATTGTTTGCGAGCCGAAAACGAAAATGCAGTTACTCGGCTGGTGCGGCCCAAGAGCAATGGACAAGTGAAACGGCGGAAGGTTTGGAGTAGGCGAACTGTTCTCGGAGTTCCGGCCGTCTGTCGGGGCAAATGCCGGGGAGGTAGGTGATGCGGTTGACCAGGCCGCGGAAAGAGAGAAAGAGGAAACGAGAGGTATGGCAAACGCCAACTGAAGTTATATACCACTAGAAGGTACGAGCGACCAGTGAGGGCGGACAGATTCACGTCAGGGACACAGACGAACAGGGCCCAGGACTAGGCACTCGCGAAGCCCCAGCGCTTCTGACAGCACGAGCGCAGAATGTGAAGATTGGGGAAGAAAAAGTGAACGTAAATCGCGGATGTCCTCTCAGAAAATATGCGGAGCGCTGGCAAAGGAGAGGAATGAGAGAAACGACGCAGAAGACGCACGAGTCTGGGGACAGATTGGAAGTCGGAGATGAAGTCAGCATCCTGGCGCTGGGCTACGAAGTAGTTATTCACTGCGAACGCACTGCTAGCCGGGGCCCACAAGCCCAGACTCTCGACCAAACAATCGCTGCAAGTTAGGCTTGGCGCCTTCCAGGGCCGGATTCGGCTATTGGTTGATAGTGAAAGGACGACCGTACCTACGACTACGACCGCATAGGGAAGTACGAGATATGCTGTCGTATTTGTTCGACTGCATCTGGAGTTGAGATACGAAGGTATTTACAAGCAAATAGGTAGAATACGCAACGAGTGTGGTTCTACCTACACCTAATGAGCAGTCATGGAACCATCCAACACCTAAGATCCCTTCACGGGTTGAAGCTGGCCAAGGAGGACGCACACGAAAGTATGTACAGATACCTTGGGCACCCTCGAAGTGTACATACATAACGGATCGTACCCTGCAAATGACCGCCGCGCCAAACTTCGCGTTCCACGGGGTCTCCTTGATTTGCTAGCCCTCAACGATCCTGCAGATCCGTTCGTCCCAGAACACTGGGGGTCTACCGTCCACTAGCTCGGCATTGAGTGCCAGAAATGCCTGCACGAACTAGGTGTATTGAACCAACCAGCTACTGTGTCCTCCTGTCCTCCATGCATGCAGGACTATTACAGAGTTGCTCCAGGGTATTAAGACGCTTCCTCTGATTCCAAGACAAATTTCTCGTCACGACGTGCATTCGTGGCATCAGAATTCTCACCTCCTCCCCACACGATCCGCAACCTTCAACTCGGCGGCCCTGCTATGCAGTTGATTCATGAAGCCCGCATCACCACCAAAGCGCTTGTTGCGCTCGCGCACTCGGGCGTCCGATTCCTGCGCTGCCCGCTCTCGCTCTTCTATGGCAGCAAGCCGGCGCTGACGGTCCTGGTCAAGATCCGTAGCAGCCTCTTGCATTGCAGCAAGCTTGCGAGCGCGCTCTTGCTCGGCCTTGTCCATATCTGACTCCCCATTGCTGGGCCGCCTCTCATCACGTCTGCTAGGACCAGCATGGTCCTGATTGCGATCTAGGTCCCGTCCGCGGGCTCCTTTGGGATGATAAGAGCGATCACCGCCAACTCGGTGCCCATTTGGCCTTTCAGTGGATCCCCGTGGCGGGCCATCACGTTCGGTTGACTGGTCTCTTGCACGTTTGCCATCACGGTTTGGAGAGCGATCCTTCTTGCGTAAGGGCGGGGATGAGGATCGTGAATCCCGTCTAGATCGTCCATCCCTTTCTCGGGGCCGGTCTGCCCGACCGTCGTCTGGCCTAGCCCATCTGTCACGGCTGTTCCTTCTTTCTCGGCTGTCCCGTCTGCGGCGACTGCTCCGCCGACCATGGCCGTTCCGCCTATCTCGCCTATCCAACGAATCCGACGACTCCGACCTATCCCGTCTCCGGTCCCTTGAACCTCTCCTCCACTTCCGCCGATCTTGCTCATCTTCCGAGTCGTATCTCCTTGGGCTTTTTGATCTATCTCTGGAGTATGACCTGCGCCGGCGGCCTCGCCTCTCGTCGTCGCGGTCGTCACCATGATGCCGATGTGATCGATGGTGGGAATGCCTATGTTTATGACGTCTCTCCTCCTTGTGCTTTGCCTTGTCTTGATTGTCATCGATACCCATTGATGCGAGGAGCTGCCGCCTCTTGATGGGGTCGTTCATCATAGCCTCGTATGCTTGCTGCTCCTGCCTCTTGATGGCCAGTAACGGGTCCTCCCTAATTTTTGAAGCTATATCCCGAGAATTTGTGACGGCCGCGGTCGGCGCCGCGGCAAGGAGGTCTTGGCTCGGCTGCTTCTGTAGTTTCTTAACTTCGTTGTCCTGAAGTAGCTTGTCGATGCGCCTCTTGCCGAGGAGGTAAGCTTCGTTCTCGGCCGCATCGCCAGCTTGACCGTCGGTTGGGCCAGAATACATCCATTCCACCCGCTCCACCCTGCGCTTGCCGCCTGCGGCCTCGAGCGCTTTTTGGATTTCCTCTTTGCGTCTTTCTTCCTCGATTTCCTGGAGGCGCTGCTGCAGCTTTTTTCGTTCCGCAATCGCTTCGGCCTCGGCCTTCTGTGTTGCGGCGACATTCCCCGAACGTTGGGGGTGCCAACTCTTTTTCATATTCAAGTCTCCGGAACCCATTTTGGCGGTATTGGTGCTGCCAAAGCAGCGCGACGATTAGAACAAAACTGGTCGCGAGGGCGAAATAGGGGATGGTTGACGCCACAGACGAAAACCGCGATTTGCTCTCGGGACTTTGCGACACTCAGTTATTTATCTTCGGCCTTCGTCCGCGATCTGATCCTCTTGATGCTTATTTGCAGTGGTGAGGCAGTCGCATTCAGAGTAGATGTAGAAGAGAAGAAGTGACGACGGGGTTCTCGATGGGGTTCTCGATGAGGTTCTCGATGAGGTTCTCGATGAGGTTCTCGATGAGGTTCTCGATGAGGTTCTCGATGAGGTTCTCGATGGGGTTCTCGATGGGGTTCTCGATGGGGTTCTCGATGACCGGTGCTTAGGTCGCTGGCTAAGCCGTTACATTACGTACTATACAAATTACAATACCGGTGCGCCGTGGCCCGTAACGAAATCAGTACGCCAGCTACGCTACGGAGTACCGTACCGTTACGAATAATTACCCCACAATCTCACCCCAGAATCCCCCAATCGTTAGCATCCCACCAACAATCGTTCAATCCACATCACTGCGCATCGCTCAGCCTTATCACCGCGGGTCTGCTTGCCGCTCACTCTGTTGAACAACCGATTCTTGGCTTCTTAAGTGAAGACTGGAATATCGATACATCCTTGGCACAACTTGACAGAGGCAGGCTTGACTGGCGAAATTTAATCATAATGTCGGACGACGATTTCATGCAAGCCTCTGATGAGGAGTATGACTTCGAGTACGAGGAAGATGAGGATGAGGATACCGGCGACGTCGACATCGAGAACAAGTATTACAATGCGAAGCAGACCAAAACATCCGACCCTGAGGGCGCGGTGGAAGAGTTTCTGGGCATACCGTCCTTAGAGCCCGAAAAGGGAGACTGGGGTTTCAAGGCCCTCAAGCAAGCTATAAAGCTGGAATTCAAGCTGCAGTGGTATCAGAAGGTTGGTCGACCGGCCCAAACTTGCGGCGGCGGTGATGGCCTGGATGCTGATGAAGTGACAGGCCACTGAGCACTACCGAGAACTTCTCACATATGTCAAGTCGGCTGTCACGAGGAATTACTCGGAAAAGTCGATCGACAACATGCTCAACTTTATCGAGAAGGGTGCAGACAACCCATCAGCAGTGCAGTGCATTGAGCAGTTCTACTCCCTCACCCTACAATGCTTTCAGAGCACGAATAACGAGCGCCTTTGGCTCAAGACCAACATCAAACTCGCCAAACTCCTCCTGGACCGTAAGGATTACCATGCTGTGGGGCGGAAGCTTCGGGAGCTGCACAGGGTGTGCAAGAAGGAAGACGGCACCGATGACCCGAGCAAGGGCACCTACTCACTCGAGATCTATGCCTTGGAGATCCAGATGTATTCTGAGATGCGGAATAACAACCAGCTCAAAGCTCTGTACCAAAAGGCGCTTAAGGTGCGCTCAGCGGTGCCGCACCCAAAGATCCAGGGTATCATCCGCGAGTGTGGCGGCAAGATGCACATGAGTGAGGAGAACTGGAAAGACGCTCAGAGCGACTTCTTTGAGGCCTTCCGCAATTACGACGAGGCAGGCGATTTGCGGCGGATCCAGGTACTCAAATACCTGCTTCTCACCACCATGTTGATGAAGTCGGACATCAACCCCTTCGACAGCCAGGAGACCAAGCCGTACAAGAACGATCCCCGCATTGCCGCCATGACGGACCTGGTCGATGCCTACCAACGCGACGACATCACCAAGTACGAGGATGTCCTCCAAAAGAACACGGACTTGCTTGCCGATCCCTTCATCGCCGAAAACATCGACGAGGTGACGCGCAACATGCGCACCAAGGGCGTCCTCAAGCTGATTGCACCCTACACGCGCATGCGGCTGAGCAAGATTGCCGAGAGCCTGCGCATCAGCGAGCCCGAGGTCCAGGACATTGTGAGCTATCTCATTGTCGACGGCCGCGTGCAAGGCCGCATCGACGAGCACAGCGGGACCGTCGAAATTGAGTCGCCCGGGGACGCCGAGCGCGCCAAGGCCATTGAGCGCCTGTCGTCCGCCGTCGCGGATTTGTACACGGCCATCTTCAAGGACGGCGACGGGTTCCGCAACACCCTGCCTGACCTCGCCAATACAGGGTTCGGTGATCCTGTGGCCGACTTTGGTGGAGGGTTCCCCGACGTGGGCCGGAGACGAGGTGGCCGCCGCGGCAACATGAAGAATATGATGAACATGGCCCTGCACTAAGCTTGGGGGGTGCCTGGCCAGATCTGGCCTGGGTATGTTTTGGCTTCGGCTCCGTTATCTTGTTCATGCCACTGAGCCAGATGACCATGATTATGTGCATTGTGCGAGGTGATGGGAATTGGGGAATGGACTACAGGACTATGAGACAAATGGCTTTGGGACTGGCAGAACCAGGCGGCTCATATGCCTAGATAGAGCAGGTCACTCTCAAAGACCAACGACAGAGGTGAAATCCACAAGGCATCGGGCAGCACTTGGGTTGGATGCATGGGACGAGATGGCATCCAAGGGGGTTCCCTGGATTGCTTTCCCTGCCGTCTTGCGCAGCTTGCTCAAATACCGAATGCCTTCACTTACGACCTTATCTACGTGCCCTGCTTCCTTCGCCCGTACCGTGACTACATGGTTGAATCGTACCAGGTAAACTTAGGAAGCCCTACCTTGCCGGATTGACTGGTACATAGGACGCTCTCCGTGATCTCATCGGACGACGTGGACGTCAATGGCCAGGTACAGTTCATCTAAGCATACTCCAAGCCACTCCATGTAGGCAAGCAAGCAGGCTTTGAGCCAAAATAGGCTTGGAAGGTTACTACTGCACCCCAGCTGTATACAACGGTTAGTCCGATTCGTGTTGTCACTTCCAGTTAGACATGAGTCTATGGCGTCTGTGGGCTTGTGCACTTGCACCTATGCTCTGAGGACCAGCTTCAAAGTTGGACTTCCATGTCTATGAAGGCTGAACGGGCAAACTGATATTAGGATCAATATACGGAGTAGCTACTAACACGTCATTCCCATCGGACCTGGGACCTGACGGCTTAGCCTGGATTCAAGGCCGAGCAGACAGACAACCCTCTCCGTCTGATGTCATTTGTTTCATATCGGTACGACTCCCTGGGAAGGGGTGATCGCGGGAATTACCCGCGATGAGACCAAGCAGAACGACACTGGCTGCCCATCCACGTCTGGCCTGCTGTGTAGGCTGTTCTGCTTCTGCCGTGATCTCACAGCTCCAAATGTCCCGTTCGAGGGATCGACAGAGATGGGTATATGAAGCACCGGGCCGTCCGTGTGCGCGGTATGATCTTGAGTGTTCCATCCGGGTAACCACCAGGTGGAGATCAAACTGGTTTGGAAGGTTTACCGTAACTGAAAACTGCATGTGTCATGTCAACCTGGATGATTCTGAATGTGTGTAGATCCTTGCTGAGGTTCTGTATAAACAGATAGGCGAGTAAGGGACAAACCGTTCTTTGCTTTATTTCGTACTTGGATGGCAAGTACAAGTAAGTACTGATTTAGTTAGTTTCAACCAGGCGTCGAAGGCGTACCGTGTTTGTCTTTTGGGTTAGTCGATCTCCTGACGAACGTACACCGGTAACTACATGTATAAGCCGACCTTGACGTGTCAAAACAAGCTAGTGGTGCTTGACATGTGGTTCATACTGTTCAGGCTACATAGACCGGGAACGTTTATGCGGGATGACTCCGAGTACAGAATCTCGACGCCACTGGCACTGCTGCTGCATAGGTGGCGGCTCGGGCTCGCAGCCGCGGTGACGAAATAGGTGGGTGCTGCAGCTGTGTCTCCGGCCTCATCGGCAGCAGACATAATTGCTTGGATGGATGACGGCTACTCCTACACTACTTGCCGGGAGATTTGATAAACCCAGTCGATCGATTAACTGGTAGAACAAGCGCCGGCAGATGCGGTTGTCTCCCGGACCATCTGATCGATCCACAGGTACTGGCGATCAGTGTATATGCTTCCCGGGCTGGAGCAGTGGGCATAGTCGGCTTGTAGTCCTTGGGTGGCTCGGATCTGCACATATCGCTCCTCGGTCCAATGGCTGACTTGGGAGGGGTTTTTTGTCGTTCCGGCCCGCTGCGAGAACGGCCTCGCGTCCTGCCGGGAGGAAGCATTGCAGATGCTTTGCAGCAGAAGCCGGCAGGCAGTGCCTCATTACTGTCGGCCGCCTCTAGATTACACCGCCAGGGCGGAGGCCGGGAGGTGGGCGGAGGTCGGGAGGAACAGCGAGAATATGGCAACTACCTCACCCACTAAACACACAATCTGGCCCTATATTTGTCAGGACTGCATGGTCAATTGGTGGAAAGGTCACGTACACAAGCTCCATCCCTTGATGAGAGCCGCCAAACAGCCCCAACGGCTGGCGGTTTGCGTATCCCGGTTTGTGGGACCATGATTCACCGCGGGACTTGGATGTGTTTTAGCTTGTCAGATCTTAAGCTCCAGGAATATGGATAGCATATTAGTGTGGGCAGGGGCCGGCACAGAAGATACGGGAGGCAGTTTGATCAGCAAGTGGGCCGCGGTTCGGCCCCGGGCCCGGCATCATGCCCAATCTCTGCCATCAGCTGCCGCCTGGCAGCATTGCACACCTGAGGGGGGAGCCAAGAGCGCCCAGTGAGGTTGAAGGACCTATTTCATGAGATATTGGACACGTTAAGCGATGGCATCAATCCGCCGGGATGCACGGTAGTTGTCGCAAGAGGGCCAGGGTTTGAATGCGCGGAGGCGGGAAGCCACAGCGCCAACTCGGGAGCGAAAAGAGTCCTGCATGATGTTTTGCACCGCAGCACGGACAGCTTGACGGGCAGGCGGGCGGGGAAGCGGGTAAATCAGCTCGGACAGGAAGGTTTGTGGCTCCCCCCCACCACCCACAATCGGACGGTAGGTAACTTGAACTGAGGCATGCCTGCCAGTGTCTGTTGTCAAGGTTTGTGTGTGAATTGTGCGTCGGCAATCGGGAGCTGTGCGACGGTCCCCGCTGTAGTAACATATCAATCTGTACGGTTGCAGGCTCGCAGGCCATGCAAATGACGATCTGTAAAACTGCCAGGAACATGAGGGCGTTCCAAGGTTGTGTGAAGCGGGATACATTAGGTTGGCTGGGATATCCCGTCGTTGTTGGTCGACAGTCCAGATAACCAACGTGACTACAAAAGGAACTTGCCGGGCGGACAACTCTCAGCGTCTCGGATCCCTGTCCGAGACGTGGAAACACCTATCTACATACGGTACCGTTAAAGCGCTCAAGGCGCTGTGGACTTCCCTCCCCTACATAAAGTTTATTGCCTACCTACCTTACCTTACTTACCGATGTAATTACCATCATCGGACAAACGTTTGACAGCCATGGAACTCAAGGTCGTTGGTACGCTCAAGTTTGTGTCATGATACTGCCCATACGTAATGTACATGTACTGTACAGTACATGAATACAACGTACCGTACCAAGCTCCCAAGTAAGGCTATAACCCCAATATAGCAGCAATACCAGGACAGAAGCTCGGGGCCTCAGCCTCTGGGTATCTGATACACAGTCGTCGAGACCTCCCATCGGACGATGGCAATCACAAGACATGCAGCCCAGGTCGGCCAATCTCGATACGGAGGGGATCCCATACGGAGTACGGAGTACACCACTAGCATTAGCTGTCCTGCTATGACAGACGCCGCCTGTATCAAGCTAGCGTGCCATATCTGATTGGTGTTGGCACGCACACACGCGGCAGGCAATGTCAACTTCTCGTGGCCAAGTTTCGCTAGTGCACTCGGCTTCCCATGTCTGATGGACAGCGACCGTCGTTGGTGCCCATGGCGTGGGTGGCTGCCGGCGGCAGACTACAACAAGGGGCTCGGTTGGCCGAACGAGGTTGGATAACCGTTCGGCTACTCAATCCGATTCGCGCTGGCAGAGAAGATGGTGGCTCCCCGGGGCCGTCATGCCCGTGAATACGCCACACCCCACGGCAGCAGACCGCAGACCGCGGGGTTAGTCTGCTTGAAGGGGGGATCAATATAACGGTGCCTTAGGTAGCCCATCTGAAGGGCTGCATGAGCGGTGGGGAAGGGGCAAGCAACTGCACGAGCTTGAGGTTGGAAATCTGTGGGGAAGGGGAATGTGACTTCCCTTGATGCGCAATGATGAATCGTCGGGCACTCGGGTGTCGAGATTGCCCGGGCTTCGACTATGGCGAAGGACGCGAAGGGGTCGTTGTGCAATGCAGTGGAACTGGTGTGGTGTGGTGGCATTAACGTTACCGGAGGTCGAGAGAGAGGAGGTGATCGAAGCAGTCGAAGTTGAGAGAATGTCTCTGCTAACATCGCCAACCCGACACGGTTAGCGCTCCTCTGAACCATGGATGTCATTACTCCGTACAGACTTTAAAGTTACGGTATCTGCATTGTGAAGTTGCGACCCGTATGTATGTCCACCCTAAAGACATAAGGCACTTTAGCTCGACGCCGGCAAGCACCGTGGTCAGCACCTATGAAAGGTTCTGATGCATGAAATTATTACTTTGGTAGCACTTAAAGAGAGACCGTGCAAAACTGCTGATGGGGTGGCTCTGGGTGGATGTGACCGGCGCAACCCATACCTACCAAGCTAGGGCCAACTGCTGAGAGTGGTGTGGGGCTGCCCTTCAGAGCCGGACCCCACCTCCCGGGTCCACGAGCCTGGGACACAGCACCCAAACCAATCATAGGGCCCGGATTTTGGTCCTTGACTCCTAAGCAAATCCAACAATCTTTGGCCTCAACGAGGTTGTGACAACGGTCTCTGCAACTGCAGAGGACCAACGAACATGCTGTATCCGAGCGGACCATTGGGAGTCAGCTCTCCGACTTGGCGTTTTGACCCTCTCCGTTGCCTGCCGCTACACAAAGCGATCCCATGTCTGCTCGCCAAAGCAAGAAAATTGTCGCAAGCATTCGAGCAGATCGCCAATCCTGGTCCCAAAGGGAAGCGCAGTCTCCCACCGCGAAACGGTATGATTAGCGGCTAACTTGTGATTAGAGAGTCGGCGCAGCCAAATCAGCAGTGTCACCAGTACAGCGTACTGCACATACATACATACCCCAGGTTCCCGTGTATTGATATTTGTGGTCGCCTTTGTGTTCCACAGAGGAACGCTGCACGCCCTCTACCTCTGTACCCGTTGGCTAGAGTTCGTATGCACTTAACGGGCCAACTCTAAAGAGTTGGGCACAGAATTCAGGGACGGCTCAAAAACCAGGGACAGCTAGTGCAATATATAGGATTTCCATACCAAGGACTAACATTCCAAGGGTAGAGCAACCTGCCTCTCGAGCAATACTGTATATCTGGAAAACCAAACATGACCATTAGATCCGCCTTAAGGAGGCGACTCGAGTGATACCTATTTTGATAGGTTGTATCCTATTCCTCTATAGTTTTTAGCGAATTTTGGTATAAAACTGGTGTTCTTACCTACATCTCAGTCACAAGAACACTCGATTTGCACTAAGATTTAGCAACTTTCACCAAGAACTCTAGAATAAATAGGATGCAACCTACTAAAGTAGATATCATTCGAACCGCCTTTTCAAGGCGAATCCAATGGTCCTGCACGTTTTCTTGGAAGTGCAGGATTGCCTGAGATTTGCGCATACGACTGCCGGTTCTGTTAGTGATTGTAGTGGAATGCCATACATTGCGCTAACTGTCCCTCATTTTTGAGCCGTCCCTGAATTCTGTGCCCAACTCTTTAGAGCTGGCCCGTTAAGTGCATACGAACTCCAGCCAACGGGTACATACACCATGTTGCACAATCTGTGCCACAGGGCGACCACCACGAAAATTTTACTTTGGTTTTCATGCTGAGCTTCGATAGACAACCGACAAGGACGGTGAGTGGCGGGGCCAGAGGGAAGTCAGAAAGGTTGCGACGGTGTGCTATGTTTCTCGGCCGAATGGTCAGCTGCCAGCCCGGTTGCCTTCTCTGTGGTTTGCGGTGTGATGCCTTGATGGTAAGTTTACGGCTCGAGCTGAACTGTGGTAGGTGTCAGCTTGATCTTCACACCCCAGACCGCATCTACCGTTTGGAGGGGACATCAGGGACCACCATCTTCGATGCTCGACCAGAGAAATGCATAATTCGGTATTGGTACTACGCTGTGGACTAGAAACCATGACCGGTTGTACACTAGTTAAAGAGATCCCGGCCCATACGTGCTGTTGGTATGTATTTACCTGGGATGCCACGAAGAGACATATTTCCTGCTGGCTCGGGATACGAAGCGCTCATGTCTCTGCTTTTCAGCGAGTTTCTCTAGGCGGCCGCGAGGAGAGGCCTGCCTGCCCGATCCTATGGCCATCTGCGTCGTATCTCCTCGGGGGTCTCTCATCAAGGGCCATGGCCCGACCTAGCAGGATGCGGCGCAGATGGGAACCAGGTCGTGCCCGGATCACTGCAAAGCTAGGGTAGGGTTTGGGGCTGGGAGTCTGTGAACAACGCCCACCTCACTCAGGGCCAAAACCCTCCCCTGGAAAAGCCATCGGGAAACGCCCACCCCCCTGTTGCTCCCCCAGAAATTGCCCGTTCGGCGGAGTGGGCCCGGCATACAACGCTGCGGGACAAGGATCATTAACTGACACACTCTTTCGCAACGCACATTAACTAACGTAACGTTATGTTCACAGCAGAGTACCTACATACTTCAAGCACCAGCATTGTATCAATGCAGAAACTGTGTGTCGCTACGAGCTCGAACTCAGTGGGGGTTTGGACCTGTCCGTCGTGACCATGCCGGCTGCTGGGTGGGCAGCAAGTACTGTCCTACCTAAGTCTCGGCGGGCAAGCCGACGCTCTGCTCCAAAGGTGTCAGCACCAGCAGTCCTAGTGTAGGAACGATCAGTAAAATGCCCTGACGAAAAGATCACTGCAGTAGTGTTGGATCCGTATGAACTGGGGAGGGATCTAGGTTCAAATGTAGATTTCCGTTGGGAGGCCGGCGACCCTGTAAGTTACACCAAGCTGTGCCCGAGGCACGCAGCATCCAAGCAACAACGATTCCAGGATCAGGGGCTTTCGAGAGATCACTTTGCGGGATCACAACAGGACAAACGTTACACAAGCATGGTACTGATGAATGTATACAGTACACGTTAGCATAGTCTACCACAAGGCTCATCACGCATTTGCGAGCCTGGTGTAAACCTAGAGGTCACTGTAGTGCATTGTCTGTACTGTACGTATGTACACGTAGACAATCTGCAATAGGAGCTCGGACCGCCTTGCCCCTTGTCTCATTGAGGTTGCCTTCTTCATGGACGTCGGCAGCCGGGGCAGCCCGCAGGTAACAGTCTCATTGGGTCAAGCATTTGGAAACCCGACATTGCTGCGCTTGGGCTGGCGGGCCAGTGCGTCTGGCACCGGCAGGGCCAGAAGATGACAAGCCAGGATTCGCTCCGATGATTGTGTTGTTGTGGCCGTCGTGATGCTGTTGTAGATTTTTTCAGCGGGGGGAGAGCGCCATGGGCGATGAAGGCTGCAGTTGGCGTGCCGCAGAGACGCATCTTGTGGGCGGGCAATGGCCAGCAGCCGCTACAAGGAAGCCGTAACTGACCAGCGCCTGAACACTGGTTGAGGTGTTGCGTGAGGGTAAATTGCTGTTAGCAATTGGAGCTGAGCTTAGGTTGCCCGAGGCCTGGGACGGACCAACCTGAAAGCGGCTTCCAGTGCCATTGGATTTGTTTGCTAGGTACGGTAGGTACATACCTTAGATCCAGGGTTCCAATGCAATGCTTCCAGGTTGGTTAGATAGGTAGATGTGTCCCCACCCGACCCTGTGACAATCTGAGGGTAGCGGAGAGTACGCAGGCAGCGTAGTGTTGGTGGTATCTCTGTCGCTCGCTTACCCTGTCTCGATCTGGGTAACTTACGCTGACTTTCCATGCTGTAGCTGTTGTTCCTCCGTGCTATTATTACCTGCCCTGCCCGGCTCTGCTGCTATCTCCTCCTCCCTCCTTCCTCCCTCCCCGACCTCCATACCTTGTCTTTTGCGTCTTCGGCCTTCCCAGGCTCTGCTGCCTGTACGCCCTAGGCCGACGTAGTTTGGTCCTGGTTGTGTGTTCTGTCGCTGCAGTCCGTCTGGTTGTGAAGTCGGTCGTTGTCTCGTCAGGTTCGCCTTTGGTCGGTAATAATTCGCTACTTTATCATATTTATTTTACTTTATTTTTCTCTTTTCCCTGTTCGCTCGGCGATCTGTCCTTGGAATTCATAGCCGGCAAGACGCATACAAACGACGGCTCGGTACATACATACCTTATATACAACCGACGAGCTGGCACAACTTGCACTCCACTCTCATGCTCCCTCGAACCAACACGCAGCAGTCAGATAAGAACAGACCTCTTTTCTCGTCTGCATTTTGTTGATGGTCGCTGGTGTTGTTGGTGCTGGTGCTGGTGCTGGTGAGGTGATCATCTGCTGCTGCCCTTAAAGCGCGAAGGGCTTTCGGTCCGCAGCTGCTTGTTTCGCTGTGCGCATTTGGATGCTCCAAGGACTGGAAGTTGCGACATTTCTCCCGCCCGACCTCCGACACGCTACCTTAGCTTAAATTCTTCCCAGTGACACGGCTGATCGTTGTCATCCGGCATGTTCCAGCCCGAGCCCGCGGCGTACATCCAGGTGTCAACCGGGTACGCCATCCCGCACAGCGTGTCCGATTACACGTTCGAGGAAACGCCATTGCGCCTGAACGACGGGCGAGGTTCCGGTGCGCTGGGAACAGGCCCCAGTGGTGCAAATGCCCTGCTCTACGCGCCGATGCTCAGTGCTCCTGCCGGTAATCGTGTGCAAGTCGGCCCCGCACCTTCTTCACCCGGCTCCTTCAACTTCAACCCCACCTCACTATCCGCCGCACCCTCGACAGTGCCCGCACCCTCTCACCAGCCAGCCCCATTGCCCATCCTGCTCAAGATGGAATCAAGCGCAGACGAGCTTGTCGCCCAGGAGGCGGCTGCAAGGGAATACCAGCCGCAGCTTGAGGTAAATCCACCCGATCTTTTGTCATTTGGTGACAGCCTGTCCATCTCAAAACCCCGCGCTCACCAGACCCTCGTGATGCTCTCTGCAGGGACCGCTTGTCGGCAAGAAAACGCCGAGCACAGCAATCACCGAAGAATATGCCAAGGCGGACCCGATTTATGTCCAGAAGACAATGGTGGGTGACTGACGCAACTTCTGACTGGGACCTGGCGCTGTGCCGCTGACATGGCTGCCAGATGTTGCCCCAAACGTACACGCACTATCGTCAAATCCAAGGAGATGGTAACTGTGGCTGGAGGGGTAAGTCAGACACTGCCGCTCCTGCGTCGCATTTCTTGACCATTGGGTGCTGACAGCGAACCGGAAGCAATTGGATTCGGCTATTTCGAGACGCTGATCAAGACTGGCAGCAAGGCCCGGGTTGATGCTGAGAAGGAACGGATGCAGGCTCTCAACGCCTACATTGAGACCGCTGGGGGTGTGCCGGCCTATGTGTTCCAGGACTTCGCTGACGAGACGTCGTCGCTCCTCGAGAAAATGTCCGAGATGATTGGCAACCCGGAGCGGGCAGCCGAGGAACTTCTGGAGGCCTTCAACACGCCCGACGTCTCAAACTCGATCATGTACCACTTCAGGCTGATGGCGAGCGCGTACCTTAAAGGCCATCGTGCCACCTATGGCGACTTTATTAGCACCGGCACGGGTGTCGATGGGTACTGCCAGGCAGTTCTCGAACGACACGGCGTCGAGATCGACCATCTCGGGCTTGAGCTCCTGGTGAACGTACTCCTCAAACCCATTGACTTCGTTTTGGAAGTGGCCTATCTCGATCGGAGCCCGGGCTCCGAGGTCAACATTTATCGTTTCCCTAAGGAGGCAAACAGCCAGCTCGCCTCGGACCTAGGGCCCACCATCCACCTCCTTTACCGTCCGGATCACTACGACATCCTTTATCCGCCCGAACCTGTCTCCCTGCAGGTCCACCGCGTGACGAGCTTGTCGCAGAGCTACGAGATCGCCAGCACTCCCGCGGCTCTGCACAGCTATGCCCAACTCAACTTGCAGCCGCTAGCCTTTATTCCTGGATTCGATGCCTCGCCTGCGGGACTGGCCCCCATCCTCGACACCACCTCCGCGTCGCCACTCACTACATACAGCCCGAGCCCGGTATCTCCCTGGGTATCAGCACCGTTTCCCGACCCGGCCCTTCAGGCGACCTCGGCATCGATGGCGATTCCTCCGCCCGCACCGCCGCTGCAACCACAGACGCACCCTCTGCGATTTAGTGAATATTGTCAACTGCCAGAGTATGTCGAGAACAACACAAGGAGGGAGCCGACGTTCCAGACGGCGACCTTCAAGAACAGCCACTTCAATGTGGCCCACTACAATAACCCTAATTTCCAGCCAGAGGAGTACAAGCCCGAAGCTGATGATCACGACTCACCGCCGCGGGGCGGCGGACGGAAGAGGGGTAGCGTGTAATCACTTCAACAAGAGGGCTGGCTGTGCCAACCAGGATCAAGCAGTTCGGTAGGCCCATGGTTTATTCGGCGGGTGGTCAAAAGGCATAATGTGGACGGATAAGCGAAGCGAGACCGAGCAGCACGACAGGCAGGGCTGGGGACTTATGACATGTTTTGACGACCTCATACAAGGCCTTCCTATGTCTCTCAGGCGGTGTCATTGGCGCAGTTAATCCATTTCAGCTCTCCATACCCAGTTTCGATCGATCAACGTCGCCGCGGAATCAGGAGAGGAACTCTGCATTTCGCGACAACCTAATCACTACTTCCAGAACCAGGCTGGATTACTCAAGGCATGGATGCATCTCCTCTCTCACCTCACCGGGCTGCATTATCTTTCAATGGCGATACGCATCATTATGGGTCAGTCAGCAAAACAGAAGACGGCGGAGGTTGTTTGTCAATTCTTTTATCTCCAAGATCCCGGCTTCTATGGCTGTACTTTCAAATGCAGGTGATGGAGAAGGCCCTGTGTCTAAAGATTCTCCTTTTGTCGTCTTTTCATTCTTTGCACTTTTCCAACACTGCATATCCTAGGCGGGCCAGAAAAAGGGGGGTCGATTAGGGGCGGCACCGTCGAGGTTGGGTTGCATAGGGCAATGAAGCACAAAATCAAAGCGGGGCGAAGCCGAGACAGAGTCAATAGTAAGGGGCTGCGACGCCCTCAGTAGTAGAAATGGGCGCGGTGCATGGCACAACTACTTCTAGATAGCGTGGCAGATGGCGTGCATGTTGCTGCCGCTTGCTGATGTGTGGACCGTGTGAGAGGAGGGAAGCAGAGGCTTAAGAGAAGGGATATCGTATTCTGGTCCCTTGTTGTTTATTTAGGAGTTATCAATGGAGTATTTAAGACGATCTGTGTCAGGCACAGCATGCTGTATGAAACTAAGAGTGCCGACTGCCAATTCAGGACTTGATGGAGGAAATGGAGGGCAAAGGAGAGACTAGGATTCTTCTCTACCTCAGCCAAGATCACTATCACTATCGTCTATAGGCTCCAATTCAAACTTGGAGAAAGACGAGTAAGTTATTCCACTAGTAGCTGTCTCTCGTTCCGTGGCGCAAATCAGAGGAGCAACATGTGGCGGTCTGGACGCATGGCACCCTGCAGACTGCAGTCCGGCCATGCATTTCCATGGTTCCCAAAGGCAGGAAAGTCTTGTTGTAGGGGACGGTCCAATACCACTCGCTGACCGTGTCTTTCCGTGGACACCTCGACTCGGGTGTATGAAGGTCTAGACCATTTGACATTACATCCAGTCCTGTTGTAAGTGCGGAATACCACGATAACAACCGA
Organism: Canariomyces notabilis; assembly: GCF_033297395.1. Lineage (NCBI taxonomy): Eukaryota > Fungi > Ascomycota > Sordariomycetes > Sordariales > Chaetomiaceae > Canariomyces > Canariomyces notabilis. Next base: position 2,457,691 of record NW_027041823.1, read on the forward strand.
CTGTACTGTACCCTTGACTACATAGGTAAACATCAAGAGTGATAGCCGTTTCAAGTTCTATGTCCTGAAGGAACCTAAGCATTGCTTTCCCCTGATAAAGGTCAGTGTTTTTGATTTCTGCGACGGGTTACTGCTTGGGTCTGAGGTAGGCTGGGCTTGCAGATTCAAACCCTCTGCAACTTGTTTTAGCTGAAGACAAGTGATGAATTCGTACCTAACTCAGCTATGGTGTTTTGATTTCGTGCCCATGCCAATAGCTGCGAGAGTGGAAGATATCAGTCTCAGGCTTCCGTCCACGGGGGAGATAAGGATTCCGAGGCCGGAATAAGTCAATCATACAGAGCATTCATGATTCAGCTAGGTTAGCCACTCAGACACTGTTCCTTAGTATGTTGCCTGGTTCTTATGCGCATACCTTTGGTGATTCGCACGTGCAGATGAAAGACGTTTCGCATGTCTCTTTGTCCTGAATCCATGCCTTTCGTTATGTTTTAAACTTGACTCGTGAGCACTTTGCTCGCGAGATGTGGTGGGAATGGGGTTCGGATTTACCCCTTTGTCGAGAACAATAATAATCGGCAAACTCCATACTATTGTCATCACGCAGCCACACAGGTTCATGTGTATAGAGAAATTATCCCGAATAAAGCACACAATGTACTGAGCTTAACCTGCCCTACTGAAAATCAAAATGGAGTGACAACTGATGCCTTCAAGCTTGAATCTGGATCAATACACCTACCTCTACCTCCGCAAGCACTTACCCAACCCCCCTTCCCCAGCACCTCCCCATACAGTCCACATCTACGAGTCGTACCGGCCCAAGCCGAGCCGCACCCCCGTGCCGCCGGCCGATGCCAGCGCCGCCGCCAACAAGCTGAACCCCTTTGAGTTCTTCTCAGCATCAACGGCGGCCGTGGGGGGCGGTCTCGGCGTGTCGGCCAACGGAATGCGCATCCTCCGGGACCTCAGCCCGGAGATCCACAGGGCCGTCGTGGCGCAAGGGTTTCCGTGTGACTGTGTCATCTTTATGGGCCAGAACGGGTGGATGCTGGGCAGGCAGTCGACCAGCGACAATGGCGGGATCGAGGGCCCCAAGGGCCAGGCCGAGGTGTGCGTCAGCTCGACCAGGCACGGGCTTTGGGCGTGTCTGATGGCTGCTATGCCTGAGGGTGCGGTGCAGTATCGCAGGGTGTTGAAGGTTGTGAGGAGGGAGGAAAGTGGGAAGAAGGTGGTTGTCTTTGCGGATGGGGGCGAGGAGGAGTGTGATGTGTTGATTGGGGCCGACGGGGTCAAGAGTATGGTGAGGAGGGCGTTGTTTGGGGATGATGAGGAGGGGGGAGAGAAGTACCGTACTGTTTATACGTGAGTCATACATTGGTCTTGATTTCTAATGCTGGAGGGATTATGCTAACACTCAGGCTTTTGAACAGAGGAGTATCATGGGTAGGAGGCATCGTCAAGCGCCCGCTACCGCCAAACGTTGCCGACAACAGAGCCATTGTCACGGCCTTTGGCCGCAAGGGCCTCTTTGCCTATTCCAGCGGCTCGCCGGCCAGCTCCAACGAGCTCATGTGGCTTTCCGCGTTTGCCACAGAAGAGCCGCCGTCAAGAGACAGCATCACCATCAAGGAAATTGCAGCCGATGTCCGGAAGCGCTACGGGGCCTGGGGGGATCCCGTCGTCCGCGATATCGTCTCCACGGCCCCCATCGAGACCGTGTATCCCATCTGGGTACTGCCAGACCTGCCCCACTGGGGACAAGATGGCATTGTTCTGGTTGGCGATGCCGCGCATGCCATGAGCCCGACTACAGCGCAGGGCGCGTGTCAAGCCTTGGAGGATGCCCAGGCGCTGGCACTCCTTCTTTGCGAGACGCTCCGCAAGGCGTACGACTCGGGGGAAAAATTGGACAAGGGTGCAGACATCTGGCCGCAAAAGGAGCGAGATGCGGTGGAGTTGAGCATACGACTGCTGTTCACCATCCGGTCTCCCCGGGTGTCGGGGATAGCTGAGGCAGGCAGGCAGTTGGACAGGAAGAGGAGGAATCTGACCAGGTTCAAGGAGTATGCAATGTACTTGTTCCTTTGGCTGATGTTTCGCCTTTCGAGTCTCGGCAAGTGACGCATTCTCTCTACACCCCGACCCATTTGCCTGCCTCCTTTTGCTAACAACCTCTTCTAGTGAAACTGTTGACAGGAGACTCTGGCAATGAGCTTTATGGTTGGTCGGCAAAGGAGATGATTCGGAAGGCATTGGCGGAATCGGACTCTACAGTCTAGACCCTGAGGCTTATCATGCGCTTTTGTGAAGCCTCCATGCAGTGCCCACCACTTGTCATGCATATGCGTGTAAGTGGGGGCTGACCACCGATATCTTGAGCTGGGAGGAGCGAGGAAGTGCTACTGCAACGACTCGGCCCGATATGCCTGTATAACGGAAAGGAAGAAAAATAGAATGTGCGATATTTCTGGGAAGGCCGGGGTCTGAGAAGTTGTATTGTTATCTAAGGCGGGACAGCACCATCGTCAGTAAACACTTGAACCCTCAGAGAGCGGCACCCCAGGGTGCTAACACCGGCCAGCTTTCCGCAACGGGAAATTATGGTAGAGTCCATAGCGCATTGGCATGTATGCACGCTGTCTATATATGTCGTACCTAAGTAGCTATAAGGTATTAGATCCATCAAACGTACATCGACAACTCAGTAGGTATTGCACATACATATGCGACCCCTGCTATCACCGTATCCCAATAGACGTCTTGTCTCGCTCTGTCCTGCCAGAGAGGACCTCAACCACCCCTTCAAGAAACTCCACCTCCCGCTCGACACTGGCATCTTCACCAGGTTCAGCCGCGGCCAACAAATCACCCATCAACCGCACCGCTTCCTCCACGCCGACAACATCAACCCCATCAAGCCCCAACCTCCTCGCCAGCTCCTGCGCCCACGCACCCGCCACCACCGCCTCCCTTCCGTAACCCGCCGGCAGATACTCGCTGTTCTCCTCCTCCAAAAGACCAGCAAGCCTCTGATCAACCTCCTCCACTCCACCACGCAACTCCCCCGCGACACTAGTCACCGTCTTACCCTCCAACCCGCAGGCCACAATCCTCGCCCAGGGGTTCCTCGCCTCATCACGCACCTCCTCAGCCGCGGCGGGGAAATCGACGTTGACCGCCGTGCCGAGCGCGCTGACATGTCTGCGGAGGTGGACGCCTAGCGCGGCAACCTTTGCCATTTCTTCTTCTTCTCCTTGGTCTTGTTGGGAGGAGGAGGAGGAGGAGGAGGAGGAGGAGGAAGTCTTGACCCAAACCCCAGGCTCAGCATCGCTGGTGAAAGCGCGCAGCCCAAACAGTCCCGCCAGCACCGCGACGGTCGTGTCCTCGAGCAGCCGCGCGTAGCAGCGGACCGTGAGCGGCTTCTTTCTCCCTTGGGTACTGGTACTACTCAGATATGAAGCCCGCAGGTCCAGCACCGGCCAGAGCACCGTCTGTCCGGGGCCGTGGTAGGTTGTTAGTCCGCCCCGCAGGGAGTAGGCCACTTCCGGGGTGAGTGTCGTCGTTGGGTGGTCATCCCGGGAGTGGATTTGCAGCGGCGAGGTCAGGCGGGCGGTCTCCTCGGGCGTGAGCGGGGCCGTTTGGCGCCGGCCCAGGGTGTAGATGGGACGCGGGGTGAAGGAGATCAGCGTCGGGGCCGGCGGCGGACGCTGGGATGATGATGATGATGATGATGGGGCATCCTTGAAGTCGAGGTGCTGGCGCCGGAGGTGCTCTTGCACGCGCGATGCGAGGCTGTAGGGGATGTAGCTTGAGCGAGCGGGCAGGCTGGGGAGGTGCAGATGCCGGAGGCGCATTTGTGTGTATGTACAGTACAGTACTTGATGTTACAGTACTGACCAACCTGCTACCGTCCCCTAGCGTGTATGTAAGTACCGTGAATAAGGGGTTCTCCAACCCAGCTTGGGGTTGATGTGTAGATACCGCCGGTGCCAGTTGCTTGCCACTGTCAGCCTCGAGGAAACGGCACCTGCCGTCTGATGTTGTGATTGATGATCCCTTGTATTTTGCGCGATGTGGAGTTCCTGCAACGTTAACTTCACATGCCACATAAGAAAGCCATGCAGAGAAGTACAGTACAGTACGCTATAGCGTGATGTTTGCTCCTTTGCTGCCAAGATCGAGCCCAGATCGGGATGGAAAGGGTCTGTGTGGGCAAGGATGGAGGTTACTGTACTGTACAGCACCCCGTATCGTTCCTGAAAGACCACAGAAAGAGAGTGGGCCCCGGTGTTACAGTGGATCCGGCGGCAGGGCTCCATGGCTCCGCAGCGGCAAAGGCCGCTGTCAATTGCAAGGTGCAGTTCTTGGCGCTGCCAGGCCCGCCTTCATCTTTGTCTGCGGGGCCTTTACAAACGTCCTTTATGCCACAGTTTGACCACCAATCGGGGCCCTGTCAATGTGTCACTCTTGCGTCTTGAAGATACGGCGGCACACAAATGCCTCGTTGAAGTGCACCAAAACGCCACCAGGTGTCAGCAACATCTGTGGACTGTTACATATGCTTGGAGCTGGCTTGTTGGTGTGCGGGCGCGGATGTCTTGTCTCCCCGGCTGGCTCCCGTTGTCCAACACCGTTCTGCATATGTACTTCGTATGTAGGTATGGATACGTGGAAACCTGCGGGCTGGGAGGGATTGAAGCTCGTAGACTCGGCCTGCAGGTGTTGCTACGCTGCAGGAAACCTTAGCGGTGCGATCTCTAGACTCTCCAGGTTCCGTTGCGACCTGCCATCAACGGTATAGAGGCCCACGTAGTTGTACTGTATCTACCTTGGGTTAAGAGGTTGCGCAACCATGTAAGCTTGGAGCGGCATAAACGGCACTCAACCCGTGCAAGTGATTTCAAGGACCCCGAAAATCCAGGATGGCAGCTCTTACGAAAACGGATCCGAATAGCAGTGACTCCCAAATCAAATAAAAGCTCTGGGGTTTTTGGTAATCCTTGGGTAGTAAGTAGTACAAGAGCGGCATAACGTACATACATCTCAGCTATGTATACACAATCCCACCTGCCGTTTTATTAGCTCCGCATGAACTCGGCATCCTCCTTGTCATCGGGATCCTCCAGCTCATTGATGCCCATCTGGTCCAGCAAATCATCAATCTTGACCCTCCTACCGCCCTTTGTCCTCCTCTCCGCGGGACCGCCCTTCCTGGACTGCTTCTCGCGCGCGGGGAGAACGCCGTACTTGGGGTGTACATTGATCTCAACCACCTTGTACTTCTTCTTGCCGGCGGCAGCTTCCCGGGCTCGGACACCATCGTCGTCGGGGACCGCGCCGGCCTTGCCAAGGCGGACATTGCGCAGAGTCCGCGTCTTGGCGCCCAGGGCCCACAGGTCGCCCCAGCGTGCCTTGCGGGCGTCGTGGTACGCCTGCTTGGAGAAGGACCTGGGCACCACCCAACGCTCGATGGTGCCGGCGGGCGTGCACAAGTCCAGCGTGACATGCCCCTTGCTCTTGATCGGCGCCAGAATGTTGCGAGGCAGCGAGAGCGCGTGCGGTGGCGTCGACTGCCGGCCCTCATTCGTTTCGTACCCGGCAAAGGCACGGTCGGCGGCTTGGGGGCCCTGCAGGAAGAGAGGTGCCGATGACGGGTCAGCATCAGCACCAGCACCAGCACCAGCTGCCACGTCAGCAGACGGCGAGTACCCCTCTGGGTAGGCGCCTCTGCGCACCGCGAGGTAACTGAAATTGATGTCCTCATGGCTGTGGTGCGAGGCGCCAAGCACCTTCTGCAGGAAGGGAGGGCGGATGAAGCGCTGGCTGAAATGGCAGAAGTCTTTGCGGCCAGGGCTCACACCCGGAGTGTGATACATTGGGCACTTTGCGTGGTTGGTGCAGGGCGCGATAATCATGCCTGGCTCCCGCACACGATCTGATGCGGCTTGCAGCTCCTCACCGTGTGGCTCCGTCTTGGGCGGGATGATGAACTCGTCAAGAATGCGGGAGCGCACATTGGCTACCGCCTCGAAGCCACGCGGATGTCCCTTTTCAATGACAATGAGCACGCCTCCTTCGGGGGAAAGCATGGTCCACAGGTTGTCCAGGAACTCTTTCCGCTTGAACTCCTTGTCTAGCGGCATCAGCATGTGGGATGCGATGATGACATCGAAGACCTTTCGTGGCGGAGGCGCGCCGCCAGAGTCAAGTTTCCGCTCAGAAGCCTCGACTGACTGCAAATAATTGGGCAAGCGGGGTAGGAAGGTCGTGTTGTGCAGGAACCGAGAGATACGGTGCCGCAGATTGTCGTTGCCCACGATAACCGTCCTCTTACTAGGGGGTTCCGGGTGTGTGACTTCCCCGTTGTCACGGAGAACGTCCCACTCCGCCTGAAGGACGTCTTGCCAGGCGGCCAGGCCTGCTCCACCAGCGCCGACATCAAGCACTCGTGGGGGGGTCCCATCCTCCCTCGTCAGGAGGCTCCGCAGCCAATCTTCGCCCAGGCGCTTCCGTGTCTCGACGAGTGTGCTCATTACCGATGCGTACAGACCCGGGAGCATGGTGGCAATGAAGGCATCCGCTTCGATCTCTGACATCCTGTGGTGCCCTGCCTCCAATTGCAGGCCTTTCTGTGGGAGGTTTGCTCTTGACTTTGGCGTGGCGGGCCCGTAGGGCAGCCCTGGACCTCCCAACACACGCTCCGCTGTCTCCCGGATATGTGTCGTGTCGGTTCTGCTCAAGAGAGTGCTAATAGGCTCGATAAGAGTGGGCTTGGGAAGTTGCAGTGTGCTCGGGTAGGTCCCGAAGCGGCCCATTGTAGTGTACCTATGTAGCCGTGAGCCCCTTGTACCCTCCAGGGCGGCAACCGAAAAGGAGGCGTCGGGCTCGCCCTCATCCTCGTCAATGTCCTCTTCTTCGCGCGGTTCATCTTGCTCAATGATGTTCTCCTCTTCATGAATCTCCTCAGCCGGCAACAGCGAGGCCGCTTCAAAGTCGCGCTGCAGTTTCTGGAGCGCGATGTATTCTCGTCGGTTATTGGCCTTGACGTTGAGGTAGTCAATTCGGCCGTCGGGCGGATCCTGGGCGCCGGCAAGGGACTCGAGTTCTTCGCCAAGTTCGGCCGGATCGAGGTTTTCACTTGCTTCTTGCGCCTCTACAGTAGTTGAGCGATCAATGGTGTACTCAACCTCCTCATAATCGCCACTTTCCGTCTCTCTCAGCAGGGTGTGTCCCGGGGGTGGGCCATCGTATGCATCAGCCTCTTCTTGCTGTTGGCGGATGCCCACGTCCTCGGGCCTCGTCTCGCGTAAGGGAGGGCCATATAACCTCTCGTAGACCTTGTATTCCTCGGGGGTCAGGTAGTCGGGCGGCAGAGTGACGCCGAATGTTTGTCGGGCCTGGCGCACGATGGTCTCGATATCTTGGGGGTTCGAGTCGCTAACAGTATTGCTGTCTTGCGTAGGGCCCTGCCTAAGCCGTCTGGTTGTTGAGAGTTGCCTTATAGAATTTGGCCGCCAGGGACGCGCTGCAGCGGGCGCCGAGGCAGCTGAGACGCCTTGGATGCGCTGGCGCAGGAACGGCCGAGCGCTCGTCCTGTTTCCGGGGAGCAACAGAGCATCATAAAAGCTCACGAGCTGCGCCCGGCACCCAGGACACCGATTCTGCATTTTCCCAGCTGAAATCATCATCCTCAGCCCGGATCACAGCCTGTGCAAAAAATTTGGTGAAAAGAGGCGACTTTCATGCGGCCCGAGCTGGATGGTCTGCGTTGAGATTCTCATCGCCTGTTCACGTGACGACGAATCCCTGTTCAGGGGCAACAGTCAAGTTTACTGTGAGGAGCAACCGCTAGTATTGATGATTCGATTGCAAATGGAAATTCTAATGGGGTTGAATTGAACAAGACTAGAAGGTACATATGTATACATCTATTGCCGAGCAAAACGTGCAGTGTGCGAGAATTCCATACGCCCTGAACTCCTAACTTGCCCCATCCATAAAACTCATTGATAAGGGTCGGACAGCCCATCATGTGCTGCCCAGATCGGCCATTGTCTTGAACCCTGGCCTCCCGGCCGGTCGAGTCCCTGACCCCATTGGTGCCCTCGGCGGAGGAGGAGGATTGTTCTTGTTGAAGGGCGAGTTCTCAGCCGCCTTGTACGGATCGAGCTGTACAGCATTGCTAGTTAGCCCTTCATCACACCCTACAACCCCAAAATCCCACGGATATCTACCCACCGAAAACAGCGACACAAAATAAAGCCCAAAGAAGGCGACCAGCGCATCCAGAACCCCCTTCAAGCTCCACCTCGCCGTCATCAACGCCGACGGCCTGGCCCCTCCCAGCGTCACTCCACTCCCGCCCAGCTTATGACCCGGCGAAGAGAAGACAGCACCGGCGGCCCCAGCACCAGGCCCGGCCAGCTTGACGGCCTTTTCGACGGCGGCGGTCAGGGCGGGGGGGTTGGCGCCCTGGATGGTGTCGATGACGGAGCCGTTGCGCAGGACGAGGAAGGTGGGCATGGCGCGCACGCCGTACTGCTGGGCCACGTCGGTCTGGTTGTCCACGTTGACCTTGCAGAACGCAATTTTGCGCGGCTTGGAGTATTTCACTGAGAGCGACTCGAAGGTCGGCGCGATCATCTTGCACGGCCCGCACCAGTCGGCGTAAAAGTCGGCGATGACGATGGCGTGCGAGCTAAGAACCTGCCGCCATTGTGCTGGTGATGTGATGCTGATTGTTCCGCTCATTGTTGTGAAGGTCGGAGTTGTGGAGTTGACAATGGGTTTGTGTATATCGTCTGTCTTCGGTCAGAAGAGTGCTGGTAGGCAGTCGTTGGCTGCATGGAGGGGTGAACCGACGAGGTGTCCTTTATCCATAGTCAAGGGTTAGGGTTCCTGTACAGGTACTGCATGTGGGGTCTTCTCTGAAGTACAACGCTGAGCGCAACTTCCACTGATAAGAGGGCGGTGTGATTTTTGTTCCATTCTGCCGACTTTCAGATGGTAATTGAGCGCTGGCAAAGCCTAAGAAACATCCATATTTCTGTGGCATTTAGGTTTCCCTGCTGATCTTTGGGTTCAGTTCCTTCTTTCTGCTCGACTAACCATGCCTTCGTATGAACATCAGCCAAAAGTGAGTACCAATCCTTTTTGTCGTCGTCCCTGGACGGAGCGACTCGCGACCGCTGCGAGCAAACCCCTTGAAGGAGTGGAAACCCATCCTCACAGACTGTGTGAGCCAATAGCTGTATCTTTCAAGTTCTGGTATTGCGCTGGCTTGGCCGAAGAGGACGAATACCGGCTAACTCGTACTTCAGAAACGCCGTCTGGACACGGACGACGGCGGGACCGGTCCTGCTACTGGTTTCAAGGCACCGTCCCGGTTCAGGCCAGGGGAGCCCAGAGAATGGACTGTCTCAGTTGCCGTGCCTACCAGCATCATCACAGAGTAAGTCTTTCTGGACTGCTCAGGACCTGATTCGCGCCCCTCCTAACCTGCTGGCAGTTGTGCGACACGCGAGCAAAGGACCACCATCGTTGGTCGTATTGCGCGTGCTTTGGCCATCTTCTCCGTAGATGAAATTGTCATCTTTGACGACAGCCCGGCGGACCAGCGTAACGCAAATGTTGATCAGGATGCATACACTGGGGATGTGGATCCGGCGCACTTCATGGAGCATATCCTAAATTACCTAGAGACGCCTCCTTTCATGCGAAAGCTTCTCTTCCCTCTGCATCCAAATCTGCGATCCCTAGGCTTGCTTCCGAATCTTGAGATGCCACACCATCCACACAAGGACGAATGGCTACCCTACCGGGAAGGGTTGACCCTTGAGGTTCCGCCAAAGGGGAAAAAGGGGTAAGATCTGCCCCTGGAGACTGCGTCCATACAACACCTACTAACTGTCCCAGGACGGTGGTGGATATCGGAATGCCCGATACCGTGACCATAACCGAATCGATTCCACCAAAGACCCGGGTGACGCTCAGGATGCCTGATGACTCATATCGGACGCCCGAGCCGGTGCATCCAGCCATGCCAAGGACCGAAGCAGGTTACTATTGGGGTTTCAATGTGCGCAAAGCCCCATCACTATCCAGCGTTTTCACTACCAGCCCTTACGAAGACGGCTACGACATGAGCATCGGCACATCGGAGCGCGGACAGCCCCTGTCAAGAGCGTTTCCTGATTACCAGCCGGCGAGTTTTACCCACCTCCTGATCGTTTTTGGCGGGCCACGAGGGCTGGAGTATGCAGCCATGAACGATCCAGAGCTGGGTGAGATGGGGATTGCCGGATCGCGAACGAAGGAGTTGTTCGATCACTGGGTGAATGTGTTGCCGAACCAAGGCACCAGGGGTATCCGGACCGAGGAAGCACTCTTGATTGCCCTGACCGCACTCAGGAGGTTGTGGGATATGAGCTGACATGACGTCCTCCCTCATGCCTCTCAATCGTCGATAGTTCAGCGTGGCGCTCATCTTCAAGCAGGCTGGGCTGTTGTGTTGCACCCTAGACTAATATTTCACAAACTATTAAACCCCATGGGGCTACTGTACTATCTCGCTGCTTGGTTTCTCACGCTGTTGGATCCTGGCCAGTGCTGCCCCCCTGGTATGAACAGCCATTACCATGGCATCGTCCTTCCGTTTTGTGGTTGAATGGAACGAACCCCGCAAAGGCGCTGCAGTTGGCGGCATATGGCTGCACAACCGTCACGATCCGTCTTAGGTTATCACGGCAGGCTGCCTTCGACTTCTGACATGCTTCGGCACGCATGTTGGCTGGCTCGGAGAGTTAGTCTGTACTGGAAGAGTACTTGTGAGCACAAGGGGTTTCTGTGATATGTTGCAAGCCGCTATAGACCTGCTGCTAACCTCACTGCATGGTTCTGGAGTGAATCGGACCGCAGCACCACCGGCTGACATCCACACGCTGCAGATCAACTGAAGACAGCTTGTTCTGATATTTCGGCCAGTCACGCTCGCCAGCACACGCATGCGCACGTGAAGGGTGAACCATGCAGACGGATATTGAGCCATCCATCAGCATGCTGACAGCCCTTTCCTTGGTCCCCGCCATCCGAGCAAGCGAAATCCATGGCGCGATCGAATTCGGTCCGTCCTCGTGGAGTTAACCACTGTCGTCGTCCCCTTCGCAGAAATTTGGGGGCTGGTGAGTGGTAGAAAGCGGTGGGTGTGAACCAAGTGTAAGCTGGATTGGAAAACGAAGGAGTGGACGGGGTATGTACTGTACTTCGGAGGATGCCCAGGTGAATCTCGCAGGTTGTTATGCTGAGCGAAGGATTTACTGGAGCAAGTTCACCTCAGTGGCTACGGAGTACATACATGCACTTACAACTCACCAAAGCTGACCGATTACTAGTACCGGATACCCGGGCCTCGACACCGACATCGGACTTCCGTCCCGTAACCGTCTACAAGGTTCACATCTGACTTCGAACAAGCATTTTCTTCCTCACTAGTTCTTCTCCTGAAAGCAGGGAGCAGAGTACTAATCCAAACCATGTACTGAATTGTATGGTACATGTCACTTACATCCAGGCACAGACAGGAACATAGACCCGTGATACGTCTCTGGCAACCTTTTCACGCTCGCGCAGCTTACCCCCCTCGGTTTTGGAGGGCCGGAAAAGAGAAGAGAAAGGGTGGTCGGCCAGCAGTAAGCTGGAGCAGGTAACACCCGACAGTCCGTGTACCGTACCCAGCTCCTCGGTACCGGTCATCATCAACTTCGCTTCCATTTGCAATATTTCCGAGCGCCCAAGGATTTTTGCCATCTTATGTGCATATACGGTACCACGTAGATAGGCAACGACATCGTCCACCGACAGCAGAGCGGACATTCAGCACTCGGCCAGCCAGACAAGAAGCGGCGGGAACATGAGAAGCCTGGGTAATTGCTCCGATGTCTTGGGCTTTACATGCATATCTACACCAAAGCTACAAACAAGGTCAGCTCATAACATCAGCCATGAGTACTCCCATCCTTCGGACACCATGGCTGGACTGAGTCCAAGTTTGTTGTACTCAGCTCTCGTCCCCGGAACCCCAGGGTCTAGAAACTCCGTAACCCCTTTCCACAACTTGGCTACGATGCAGCCTCGAGGCATGGCCCGCTCACTGCAGGGTCGGGTCACCTGTACAACTCGCAAGGATTCCGAGGAAGGGTGTGGTCTTGAACTCTTGATGGAAGGATTGTGTGACAGTGTGAGTTATATCGAGGTACTTCGACTGGTGGTGTATTTATGTACATACCTATTGACAATGCATGGTTGGTCGAGTCTCTCAGGACTGCCTTCGTCTGACACCGGATATTCCGATTCAACGGATGATGAGCGAAAGACGGTCTTTTGAGTCCGTCATGGGCATTTCGAGTGCCAGTCGTTACTAATGGAACACTCCCGTCTAAGGTCGCTGAGTTTGTAGGTAAAGTACCTAGGTATGTGTGCGGATTCGACATCCAACTTGGTGAGGATGATCATTGCTATCGTCTATTTTCCGTAATCACCAGGGACAAAGGCAAAGGATTCGCGAGAGTAGCGTTGAATCTGCTGTGATGTACATACACCAGACTCTATATAAAAGGGGACACAGTAGGCCTCCCGGAGTGACGTATGGAACCTGAAAACCTCAGGGGAAGGCAACCCCCTGACAAAATAAACCTACGACTCTGGGAGAGCCAAAGTCGACTCTGATGCTGCATGAACTGCCTCTTGCACTCGCATGATGCATTACTATTTGTCATGACATTGCTGAAGATCATGACTTGGAGTCACAGGTGGCATGTAAAGTTGCAACATTGACAGTTACTTTCTCTAAGCCGTGTCAAGACGACGAACAAAGTAGTGCATATCATGTTCGGACTGCTCGCCGGATTTACTATCCTATGTTGCCGAGATGGCATGCTTTCTCTGGGGAGCCGTAATAAATCATCACATTCGAGGCAGCGTTGGTTCAAACTGCATCTTTAGGGGTGACCAAGGCGAGCGCAGGCCCCTGAACTATTGGTCTGTTGGTGATACCTATTATATAGTAGTACGCCTCAACCGACTCGCCTGCTTGTGAACTGACATGATGAAGCGCCAGATCTGTATCAAACTCGCCATATCCAACTCAAACCAGACTGCCCAACCACAAGCTGCAACATCCGGAGCGTCATGTCCCACTATCAATTTGCTCGACAATATGATGCTTTGTCCACAGGTCCCACGCCTTGCAATTTCCCTCAACATCCCTCGGGATCTCCATCTGAGCCACCCATTTCGACTGGACAATGAGCGAAGAAAAGAAACCGCCAGAAGCATGCCATGCAACATGGCAGTGGAAGGCCCATACGCCTGCCTCTCCGATTAGCTTTCCAACACATGCGGCATTAGCTTGAAGCGGTATGGCATGGTGTTGTTCCTCACCAGGGTGGCCATCAAACTGGATCACGAGGTGACCATAGGGCCTAACAATCTGAACGTCGCGCCTGGTGGGGTTCGTCGGACGGACGATGGTGCCGTCCCATGCGCCGGGGCCCTCGTGGAGGACGTAAAAGTTGTGCCCGTGAAGATGCATCGGGTGTCGGGAGCAATTGTGTTAGCCAGGGTCTGTCCGACCAACCCTCTGAGAGACACATCGGCTATGTAAAAAACACTCACTGGACCGGTGTCTTGTTGTTGACTATGATCCTAATAGATGTGTTGCCCTGGTAGTCGATGACGTTCCACTCCTCCGGGTAGCTGAAGTTCCCATCGTTGGCGAGGAGGAGTACAGGGTTGTTGTAGTTGGCCCTCATCGAAACGCCGGCAAACTTCCACAGTTTTACGTCCGACTCGTTCTTGAACTGCTCGATGTCCATGGCATGCGTAAAGGTCGGTTCAGGGAGCGCCATGGGATACAGCGGCTCCGTCTTTCTGAGGTCGTCATTGGCGCAGGCCACGGCATTTGGAAGATCCCAAGGTTGGCTGGTAGGGATCTTGTTTGTGTCGGCCCGGTCGTAATATACGGCAGCCACGGCGATGGGCTGGTTTGCCGGCGCGCATGTCAGGGTCGACCGCATCCAGAACATGGCGTTGGAGCGGCCTGCATTGGCGGTTACGAGCACATCAGCGCGCTGGCCCACGCCCAAAGTGACAACTTTTGTGTTGTACGGTTCGACTGGCACGAAATCCTCCGCGATTACTGTGAAAATGTGTTCATCAATCGAGAAGCGCTGGATGCCATCGGCACCCGAGTTGATCAGACGGAGACGGTGCGTCTTGCCTGTGCGAAACTTGAACCTGGAGATTCCGGCATTGCTGGTGCAAGGAGTGTCGTCGCCAGGGGCAACCTTCGAGCAGTCAAAGTTCATCTTGCCGTTGATCAAGTTGTTGTCCGAGAAGACCATTGCGCTAGCATTCGGTGCAAGCATTTCCTCGATAATGTCGAAATACTCCCTGTGATGCCAGTCTGCGCCACGGATCTCCTTAGTGGTTGTGTTTCCGGGAACCTGATCGCAACCAACTCACCACTCAACATGACCGGGCCAAGGTCGATATCGTACTTTGCTTGCGTAGGACCGTGGATAACAATGGGGCCAACGATGCCTCCAGCGTATTGCCCTGAGTAATGGGCATGATACCACGCCGAGCCGTACAAGCTAGCAACAAACTCATACCGGTAGCTTGACCTTGGAGGTATGGGACACTGAGTAACACCGGGCGCACCGTCTTCCCAGGGCGTTTCTTTGTGAAGGAAACCGTGCCAATGAATGGAAGTCCCCTCCTCGGGATTGGTGATGTCGTTGTGCACGTCGACAACAATGGTGTCGCCCCAGTTTGCCTCAATCAGGGGTCCCGGAAAAGCCCCGTTGACAAGAAGGACGTCTCTTTGGTACCCATCAGGGGCAATGACACCCCGGCTCACAGTGAAGTCGTAATGCCTAACAACCCCAGTTCTGGGGTATTCAGCATAGGGGTTGTTGCAGCAGTCGGTCAGGCTACCCCATGGATAACCATGGGAGAGCTGGTTGCTTGAATCACCGAGGAAAAAGGAGAGGATGGGACTCAGCAAAGTCCCCAGGGTTGAAGCCCTGCGTTCATGTCAGATTAATATCCTGCAGAGCGCTCGTCTGGTATGCACGAACCCGTTAGTCTGAGTCTGCGTCAGAGTTGCCGTTGCGCCGTACATCACCGAGATGGCAGCCGCGACAGCGCAGCGTACGACGCCCATGACGGGCGAGATGAGAGACGTATATGACTAACCTAGGCCAGCATCAAACGAATGACTGTGAATGAAGGCCGGAGCACGGCCTAGGTCGACCAGACTGCTGCGGTTAGACGTGGTACGGACGGCTAGCTAACAGCACGTCATGGAGAGGGGAAGGAGAGGAGATGAATATGACAGAATAAAAATGCTGTAGGAATCTCGTGAGGTGTCCCTGGTAGCACCGCTTGTGCAAGACGACAGACAGCCATGGGTTGTCTCGGGGTTGGATCGACTTTGATAACGTTACCGTACCTGCGTCGATGATTTCGAGACATGTACATCTCCCGGGCGCCGCGTGTAGTCAGAGGCAAGAGCCAATACGCTTGCCTTCAACCTCACTGCTATCGTCACGGTGGTTAGCTGTCCCCCGAAGTGTCAATCGTGTTTCTTTTCTATGAGCCGATCATAGCGAGACGCGTCAAGCCCAATCCTTTAGACTGCGCCGAACGGAGCCTTCCAAGCCCGTTGAGATGCCGCTGGGGTGAGACAACCCGGGAACCCGTTGGACGGGGGGATGAACGCCTCTGGAATGCTTGGGATCCTACCATCACGAGAGCCGGCCCCAGGAGCAAGGTTTTGCTGCAAGTCCGAGATTGAGCGAGTCTGGGAGAGTGGATTTGGAACTGGCTGCGGGACCGCATACAGTACCACACCCGAATGTAAATGAAGGAAGGGTTGCTCAGCATCAAGCATTCTTGCCTTGGTTGGTTTATCGTATATTTGCCAGGAATCCTACACGGGTGACAGGAACGTAACTCCTAGTCTTGATGCAAAAGTCGCAAGGAGAGAAGCCTCAAACCGAGCTGGTAAGAGGATGATAGAAAGACGGTGGAAGACATTGTGAAGTTGACCCACCTCGGCGGAGTGCTGCATCCAACGGCCATCAGAGAAAGGAAGGGGCACATCAGATGATCATTGACCTCAAGAACAAGACTTCTGACCGCACCATGCCCAAGTTCAGGCTCGGGCTTTCGGAGTATGTCTTGGATGACGAAGACGATTTTGTGCTGGAAAAGTCAACGAGACTGCTGCCGGCGCCGGGACCCTTTGGCACCACTGCTGACTCAAGAGATGCAATAGCGATGCCGCCAGCACTTCCTTTATATGCAGTGATCCTTTCGCCATGCGTGGAGGTGGAGCCATTTTGCTCGTGGAACGGAGACTCGATGCTGCTCGGGTTTCTCCCCTGAGAACCTCGCTTTGCGTGCGGCCGAGCAACCCGTCCAGAGACATGGGGACTTAGATTTCTCCTCAGCGTCTCCATCAGTCTTAAGGGAAAAGATGGCTGTTTCTACTCCTGGATGACATGCATTGATCTCCGGATCAAGATTGACGCCACTGCCCTGCTCTTCTGTTATCAGTTCCTGGTACCTATTTACTTATTAAATAGTAGGCTATAGGCTTTAGTTACCTCTATAGTTCTTTTCTGAGGGAGAAATAATGTGTCGTACAAAGCTTCCCCATCCAAGGCCGTTGCCGCGAACTGCTCATGCGAACCGGGTGTTACACCCTCTGTCTGTCCGCCAGAGAATGCTGTTCCACCTCACCCAGACTGCAGCGCTCCATGGCTGGTCCGGATGGCCACTGAGAGGTACAGATAGCAATTTGGAAGTCTCGGCATTGGCGATGGATCCCCCGGAGAAGTGCGGATTGAAACGCCGGCTTTTGCTAGGTTATCACGAGTTTGACCGGGTCGAGCGCTTGTTTACTTAAGATCCTGAGGGGCCGTCAACTCGTCCAGCGCGATTGCACCACTCTCGGAGAAGATGAGCAAACGTTCTGGTCGGCTGCGCAATATCTAGTTCCGCCTCTTTGCAGTGCGGGCTCTGTTCGCACGAGGAGCATCGTCGTGCATTCCGAAGGCACCTGATTGTCAACGTTGCGATGCTGGACCAAAGTACTGGCACCAGAAGCATAGCTAAAGCATTTATTAACACACCATCTGGAGAATCGAGGTCTATGCCCTCTAAAGGCCGTCCCATTCCACCCTGAGAGCGAGCCGTATGTACAACCTATGGAGTTTCCATGCGCTGACCGAGTAAGGGGTATAATCTCGATCGAATGGCAGGTCTTGGATTGCAATTGTTTAGTTGTCCGCACGACGGGCCGGCGGATACGGGCGGAAGGCCTGCGCGGCCATGATGATGGGCCGCCTTTGAGCACGCAAATAGGCTTCCTGGACCATGGGCGAAGCATCGGATCGAATCACACTGCCGATTGACATGAAAAAGCTGGGCAAGGTAAGAGTGTCAGCCATTGGAGAAGCCGCTCAATACGCCGAAACGATGGCTTACCCAAATGTCGCCCCAGAGCCCAGCATGTATTGTCCCAATGTCCGCATAATACCATTTGGCCCCGCTCCGTATCTGAAGATATTAACGGTTCCTGGAATCGAGTCAGACCTGCTTCGTCGCGAGCAAGACTTGGCCCTCTGCCATACCAAAGATGAAGCCGATGATCACGCCCACCGCTGTGGGAGAAAAGACAAGATCAGCCATGTGCGAGGCGCAACAGGAACCGACTGGTGGGAAAGGGGCACGTACTGCCGCCCATCATGGCACCCATCTTGACTGCGACGGTGTCAGCGCTTCGTCTAAGCTATGGCAATGCATTCTTTCGTGCATACACTTGTCGAAGTTCGACGGCCCGACCGCACCGTGATGGCTGGGAGGAGGAGGCATTATGGCAGGCGCAAGTCTTGAAGCGGCGCGGGATGTCAGGTAAGGTAGCTCGGGTAGCTAGGTGTCTTGCAAGGTTTGTAGGGAATGAGAAAACAAGACGCAAGTGGGTTGATGATGGTACCGTATTGTACATATGAGGCCTGCAGCTGCAAGCCAAAAAGTTGCCGCGGGCAAAATATCCAATCCCTGGCCGCGGGATGCGCGGGTACGGGGACCTCAGCCCGGGCAGTTCGGCGGCCCGCTAGAAAGCGCTGCAAATTGGTGAACAGAGAACCTGGAAGTCGATTCCGTTAGCGATGTTCTTCCCCAGGCCACAACTAACATCTGACTGTCCGTTGACTAACGGTGCCTTATTTGGTATTATAGTCTACAATGATTTTAGTCTCTAGGTAAACTTCTCTTGCGTACAAAGTACATACATCAGGCATCAAGCCATTCTGTCATTTCCCTGGCCGTCAAACTTGCCCAGATACTGGGTTACCTTAGCCTACAGTACATCGCCTTATGGGGGCAGACACTCGTGCTCCATCTTCATTGGATTGTTTCCTTCTTACACACCAGGACTCACGTGACAACGCCAGGAGTGAACTCAAGCTCAGACAGGCCACGCCAGAGCATAATCATTGTTTTTGATCGTATGACATAGGGATCTGTGAATGCCAGAGTCAGCATGTCTCGACGCATGGTGCGGAGAATTGAGTAAGTGACCAGAGCAAAAGGGGGTTAGGGGGCCCGGGGGGTTAGTTAGCTCAGTCGCCACAGACCTGATGGCTGCACCAGCAAATCAAGAGCGAGGAAAGAGGAGGAAAAATGGAGCAGGACGTGGTCCGTCCGCCGTCGAGTCCTGGACTCCAGCAAGTTCGAGGCGCGCAGGCCGCTCTCTGGCCCCAGAGCGTCCGGCTAAGCGCCTCCAGAGCCCCATGGCCTTTTACCAATCGAAAGGTCGCTTCAAAATTCATCAAACCTCACTTCTCCTGTGTCGTCGCATCCTAACTGTGCCCCGTGCTTGCCACCAGCGCGGAACCGACCGAGACGACTGCATCGCTGCCAGCAGGTGCGTCTTTGACTCCTTGTGCAGCCTACCGTTTCGGCGTCAACTTCCTTCCGTCCTTTCGCCATATTTTCCTTGTGTGTTCTTTTTCCGTGTCTGTCGCGCCCACCCCTTTCGACAATCACGAACCTGGATTGCGACGTCAGTGCCCATCTTCAACTTCGACGGACTCCACCCAGCCCTTCCGGAATACCACTGAATGCTGAGATTTCGCCCCACCACGAGAGAGCAATCATATTGCTGCTGCCGAGCGCTTTGTTGAACGGGACACGCATGCGATCACCCTAGGGAGCACGCCAGCGTCTGCTCGCCTGCGTCAGCATCTTCCCCCCTGTGGTCGGCAGCCACTTCGCTCGCCCATCTCGTTCGTCGCGCCTTCCTCATGACTGCCGTTGCAAGTCCTCCTAGCCTCGCGAATCTCAATCGGCCGGGATGGATTAATGGGGGTCAGAACTTGAATTCTGTCAACGCGGACGACACTAGGGGACTCACGATGTTCATGCCTCGCAAAACCCTTCAACGAACACACTCTTCCTCATCGGTGTCCTCGACATCTTCCAACTCGTCGACATCTACCGTCACTTCTAATGCCAACTCACAAGTAAACGGCGCCTCGATGCCCGCGGCTGGAGACGCGAACGGGTGGCAGAATCCGACATCCCGAAAGCGACCGACCGCGAAGGCGCCATGGCCCAACGGAAAATCAGACGAGGCATCCAACTACCCCAAGGGGCCAGGAGGCCGCGGCCTCATGGCCGTAAATGGCATCAATGGCACTTCATCCATGCCCCAGCAACCGTCGATACTCGCGCCCCAGAACCAGCTCGTAAACCAAGGCGCTCCCGGCCGTCCCGTCGCCGATGGTATACCTCCGCGACAGCCCGTCCTCTGTCTGCTCTCACTCAATGGCAGCTTCGAGCGCAAGACGATTTCCGTTCCCTTCTCCCCCGAGACGCTCCGGATCGGACGGCAAACCAATGCTAAAACGGTTCCCACCCCGGTCAACGGGTACTTTGACAGCAAGGTCCTGTCGCGGCAGCATGCGGAGATATGGGCCGACACCAACGGCAAGATCTGGATCAGAGACGTCAAGTCCTCAAACGGTACATTCGTTAACGGGACTCGGTTATCGCCCGAGAATAGAGAATCAGAACCGCACGAACTACAAACCCAGGATCATCTCGAGCTTGGAATCGACATTGTCAGTGAAGACCAAAGGACAGTAGTTCACCACAAAGTTGCTGCCAAGGTCGAGCACGCGGGCTTCATAACGCCTTCCACAAATGTGCTGGACATGAATTTAGGGGACCTTGATCCGTCCGGCAATGGCATGATGCTACCCCTAGCTGCCCCGCCAGCTAGAGGAAGAGCTGGCAACCAGCCCTCGACTGCGAATGCCAACCGTGTGCCGCCTGGCAACATGGCAGGTCAAGTAAATACGATGGCTCATCAACGACAGTTCTGGCTGAACCCGATAACGACCGAGCACATTGTTAAGAAGCTCCATGTAAGGAATCTTTCAAAGGCCGTATGTGAGTGGTACTGACACCTAGATACAGACTGAAATGCGCAATGCGCGGTTGCAGAATCAAGATTTGTATCGGACCAGCCAGTTCATCAACGCCCTCTTGTCCAAGGAAGACATTAAGAATGCCGACAAACCCGAAGTCCCTGAGCCTCCAAAGACTCACTTGCCCAACGGCAACATCTCGTTTCGATCGGATGGTGGCAAGACCCGCTTCTCGGAGCCGCCAGCACCGCCGCCGTCCCAGCCACTCCCCGAAAAGCCCGACGCAGCTCGGCCGGCGTCCTCTGATGTGCCGTCGTTGAAACGAGCCACGACAGAGCGGCCGAAGCCGGCTGGTACCTCTCCTATCCGGCAGGACAACAGTCTTAATCAGATACTTCTCCTAACCGAAGCGCTTAACAATGCTAACAGGGAGCTTAGCAATCACACTGCTAGGGTTCGAGATCTCGAGGAGATGTTAAGCAAGGAGCGCGAGGCTCGGTTGCATGCCGAAGATATGATGCATAGGATGGAGGAGAGCAGCCAATCCAAGATGAACGGGTCGGCCGATGCCCCGTTAGTCAACGGCCACTCCGAGCTAGACAAGGCATTCGACCCTCCGGCGGAACAAGGCCCACCCCCGAGCTCCGAGTCCGCGTCACACCCCGCAGCCCCTGAATTAGAGACGGCCCCACCTCAGCCGGACAAGGCCGAACTCCTCGCTGCGGCATTCCAAGCTCGCATAGACTCTATGGCGTTGGAAATGAGCAGCCTGAGGGAGCAACTAGAAGCGTTTAGACTGCGGGCGGAGAAGGCAGAAAGTGAGCGGGACGCCGACCGCAAGACCCTAGCCGAAATGGTGTTACAGATACGGCAGCGTGACGAAAAAGAGAAGAAGCAGGCCGCCGAACGCAAGTCACGGTCGGTGTCCAAGGGCCGGCGGCGCCCCCCAAGCCCGGACAGACATCCGGAGGAGAAGCCGGCTTCAGAGATGAATGGCGCCGCCGTGGAGGCGGAAACGCAGACCGGCAGTCCAACAGAAGGAGTCCTCTCCGACAGACCCAACCTCTCGCGGGCCAATACCATCAAACCCGGCGGGGGCGCACTGGCCGTCCAGGCGCAGCAAGACTCAGGACTAATACAAACGCTACCCTATGCGTCCATGATTGGGGTTGTTCTCTTTGGGATGGGGCTGATGGCGTACCTCAACGGCTGGCAGCCGCAGCCGAGACTGGACCGTTAGTTGAGGATCGGCATATAACTGCTGGGACTCTTGAGAAATATGGCACGGCCGGGCATGGCAGGGCGATACATTTCATGTGATTACGATTGAGAACAACCCCGGTACTTTCTCCTCTTACCTTGGGCATGGTACTTTGGTGTGACGACGACGAATAACCTGACGGATTTACCGACGGCTTAACAGTTCTTATTTCCTTTGTCCTTTCTCTAGGCATATTGCCATCCAGCGGTCAGTTACATGGAAGAAAACACCACAGCGTGCTGTCTCTCGTTCTACATTGGTCCATCGGCCGATCCTCAGTCAGGCTGACTACCTGTACATTCCTACTTTTTCCTTGGCGTTTTTTAACATATGTATCTGTTGGAGTTTGACAGGCTGGGACCAATCTGGAAGGTTCGGAGGGCGCGCTTATCATTGAGGGCAGGATTGGCGTTGCATCCTTTCAAATCAAACTTGGATTCTCTAAGTATACGGTGTCTTGCTAGGAATCACTGTGAGCGCGGAAAGAAATCAGCGGTTACTCGGGTCAGCTATTCTAGGTTGGTGAGTGAGGAATGGGACTTGCATTGACTTGAACTGAGTTGCCCTATATCCTATAATGACTAGGTCTGCTGCTCTCCAGCCTCGGACCTGGGCAGACGTAGCAAAAGAGGTTCCTGAGTTGATCCAGCTCCTTTGTCTTGACGGACTCTGCCCCGGGGATTTGGCATGCTTTGAACAGGGTCATTGAAGCTTGTCAAATTGCGGAAATCATTCAAACAACTCGTTCATCTTCTTCGAGCACGTCTGAAATCCAGCATCCTGCTACCCTATGTATACAACCGAGCGCTTGATCCTACATTTGCTCCATGAATCATCGAAACTACCTATGAATGGGGAAGATACTTGATTTGGGTAATAGTGGTCTATTGAGAGTAAGGGTATAGAGGCAGGTATGCCCACTCTAACCTGGCTTCGCTAATACATCCAGATATCTAAGGTACTCTTGCCTCTGTGACTACAGCATGCCGGAAGGACAGCTGAACAGTGTGTTAGTTTCCGGGCGCAACCAAACCAATACCTGCCTACCTAGTCGCCCAAAAAAAAAGATTCGTCACTTGGGCAGCAAAAAGGTCAGTTATACCAGGCACAGGCCGCACAAAATCAAGTCAGTCTCACCCACTGTTTACTCAGGCGGGCCGAGTCCTCTTGTCGAGGCCACAAGCAATCACTCAACTCACCGGATCAGGCATCTTTGGGCCCTCACAACATTTACGGGTTGCCGTCCCTGTCAGTGTCAGGTGCGGGTCCTAGGTAAGGTCAGTATCAGTCCAGGGCACAAGAGGGACCCATGGATCACTCTCCCCGAATCCCCCGAGGACTAGGTATGTCTCGGTTTCTCCCCGCCCCTCCTCTCCTTCTCTCCACTGTCTCCCGCCGCCTTTCCACTGTGTCGCGTCCAGTGAACGAACCTCAAGTGAAGTCCGGGTCCGGCCTGGTCCAGGTGGCTTGCAACAGTCGCACAACTCAGCTCCAACAACCCCCACCTACTTCTAGCAAGAAGGGGGTATGTCTCTGCCTTCACCAACCAGCTGTCCCGCCCAGGTACCCTCAGGCCCATCCGGGTCAAGCGTGGCGCAGCAGTGCCCGTCGGGTCCGCCGCCGTCGCCCCTGGAATGCGCCGCGCAGGCCCAGCACAGAAACTCATAGCGCGAGTTGCCCGCGCCACAGTTGCAGCACGCCCACTCCCTGTCACGGGGGACGACAACCACCTCCTCACCATTTGTGTTGTTGTTGTTGTTGGTGGTGGTGTTGTTGTGCGGAGGGAAGGGATTCCGCATCGGCCCGGCCTGAGGAAGGGTTGTGCGGTCGCGGTGGAGTGACGTGCGCAGCACGGCAAAGTCCAGGGCTTGTTTTCTGTTTGCGGGCTGCATCTCGCGGTCGAGCCCGGATTCTAGAGGGAGACGGACCGGGGGGTTGTTATTGTTCTGGTTGAACCTGGCGGCCAGGGCCTGCTGAAGCTGCCATTGCTGGTTGCGAATAGGGATAGGTTGTTGATCAGCCCATCGGATAGCGGTAGACTTCAAGTTCCTGGTTCGCTGCTGGTAGGTTGTCAAGTTTTGCTGAGGCGGTGGTGCGGAAGCTTGTCGGAGAAGTGATGTAGTTGGTGCTTGTCGGAGGATCTCGAGTCCCTGTGTCAGTAGCGATGGCGGGTTCCGTTCCTTCGCTGGCAGGACAAGGGGCAAGGGCGGGTTCCGCTTGTTGAGCTGCTGCTGCCGCTTGAGGGCCAGCGTCAGGAGTGAGACGGGCGGCTGGATCCTCTGTGTCTGTGTTTTCGGTTTGGCTGGGCATCCGGGCACTGGTGGATCATCTGTCAGCGTGGTGGATCGGGTGTCCTTCCTGTGCTTGCTCTTCTCCCAGTCGCTGTCTTCGCTGTCGTCGTGCTGGCTTTCGCTGTCGCTGTCGCTGTCGAACACAGACGGGTATATGGTGCTCTCACTGGGGTTGGTACGAGGCTTTTCAACCTGCTCGTCTTCCTCGCTGTCACTGTCAAATACAGGTGGGTATTTGTCGGACATTGTGACCTTGGTCGTGGAGCAAGAGCAAGGCAGGAAGGGGACCCTGGGGGAAGTCCCCTTGATATTCGTGTCGAACTCCTGTTGTGCAGTGTAAGTATCGAAATCAAACTGAAGACTCCCTGTGCTTCACCTTCGGGATTCCAGATAGCTGTGCGTTTGACAAGAAATGTTGGTTCCATGGTGCTGCCTCTCCATGTTTATATGTGTGGACTGGGTTGTGGTATTGATAGCTGTTCGGAGGTTGGGTGTAACGAGTCTATTCTGTAAATCAACAATAGCAATTGGCTTGTTCAGGTCGAAATGCGTCAAAAATCTCATCTTGTTCGGTGGACCCAGGACAGTTTACATTGTTGAATGTGTATGCTTCAAGTTCCCTACCCGTAAATTATCTCTTCCCTTACGCTACCCGTAAGTTACACCCTGACTCTTCTCTCCTAGACTGTCACCTTCACCTTTCGTCGGTATTCCCTGTGACCATCACATTGGCAGGCCGGTATAATCGCAGACGCCGACATAATCCTCGATGTCATTGCCACCTGGGAGACAGTGAACTCTACCATAGAAGAACAGCCGTCCCTTCATTACACAGCAATAGCAGCCCCCCAGTAAAAAATGGCGAACATCAATGCTGCTGTTGCTAGTATAACTACCCAAGATTGTCCCATGTAAGTTTTTCTGTCCACCTTCACCTTTCGATTGTGAGGCCATTGGTACGTAGCTTATACCCTTCCGTGTTCTCCTGGCGTTGCCCTCCTCGGGAGGAATTGAGGTTCGAATGGGAGGAAGTTTCGGATACGCTTGAGCCTGCGGACCCGCATATTACGGTATAGATGAGCCCCAACAAATACACGTCACAGGTGGAAGGTCACATCTCTGTGACTACCTATTGTTCCTGTGCCCGGTGGTGGAGTTATGATACAAGTGAACGACCCTGAGACCCAGCGGCGGATTGTTAAGCCGGGCCACGAGAAAGTAGCAGAAGACTCGGAGGTTTGGCTGGTGAGGGACACCTAGGAGGACTCCCGCAAATGATCTTCAAGCTACCTCTCGAACGGACTCTGATACTGTCGTCCTTTTCGTGCTTGGACCAGGGGGAGGTGGTAATTGGTGGATTTTTGATGGACCATGAGAGAGGACATGTTCTGGATTCTCTGTCTGCCTTCACCTTTCGACTTGTCGGCGATTTGCTAGAGCGCTTCTAGTTCCTATTTTCTCAACGTTGCCCTCCTTGGAGGAATCGAACCGAGGGCTTCAGTGAAGAAGCCAAAGATGAGGAACGCAACTTTAATACCACGTACCCACTCGACCACTTCTCCATTACCCGTAGGGGGTTGAAAGTAGGAAGGAGGACTTGACTTATGTACCCAAGTACCTACCTACCCAATGCAATCCAATCCTCTTTTTCAAGAACCCCGGTACCAGTAAGGGCCACCTAGCAACAAGTGAGCCAAGTCTTTCTAGGACCTCAAAGTCCTCTTGATCAGACCAATGCCATTCTCGAAAGCAGGTGTAAGCTGGTCCCCTGAATGTACCCTTTCAGTTGAACATAATACGCTGCCGAGGAGATGGGGCTCCATGTTGATGAAAGCTAGAAAAGTCACGTTGGGAAGATATTTTCAAAGAGATCTCTTTTCAAACTGGAATAGAGGTTGAGATAGATACATGGTGACATGTAGCTGATGTATACTCAGACCACCTAACCTAAGGTACCTGACACAACGAGAAACAAGCAGTGATGGCCGTTTAGAACCGCGAAAGCGATGAAAGTCCGTCCGGTTGTCCCCAGCTACCTAATACCATCAACGTTTTCATCATAGCACTCCTATTAGGCGAGCCCGTGTTACGACTCTGTAATTGAGAGTAGAGATCGGCGTTAGCGATGTGAGGTCTTATCTTCTGAAGTACCTAGCATCAAAACTCTCCAGTCGTTCGAGACAGAAGACCTTCAACACAATCCGTCTGATTGTGCGACTGAGTTTCCCTCACAATGTCTATCCCGCTAGCAGGATTGATTAAATCCATTCGAACACCATTCTCATTAACCAGATATGCCATGATGGTCTTGAACTGGTGTCCCTGAATTCTCACGGTCTATAGCCAGGTTCTAACTCTGCTATAGCGCGGCTTTGGCTGCCGTATCAGCGCTATTTGCCTTGATCCCATCTTTAACGCCCTCTTCTTTACTAGCTTCTACCGGTCCTCCCCTGTCATCTGGTTGCTCCTTGTCGGCCGCTTTCGTCGCTACTGGCTCGCTACTCTGAGAAGTCTGCGGCACCTCCTCTGGCCCCTGATTCACCACGCCCTCCTTAGGCGGCGCGCTGCTCCTCTTCTCCTCGGCATCCTGATCCTCCTGCAGATGCAGCAGTTCACCCACTTCATCCGCCAACTTGCTCACCTCGTCGTGCAGCCCAGCAACCCTCTTCTTCGCCCCCTGCAACTGCCGTTGCGCCTCTTCCTCGCCAACCAGCTCGCGCCACCTCGTCTCCAGCTCCTCCCTCCACCCCAGCTCATCCGCCAGCTTCCTCACCCCCGCATCACAGTCGCCCAGCACGAGCACATCATCCGCGTGCGAGCCGAGCGTGCCGACACGTTCCAGGTTGAACAGCACCCTGGGCACCGACTCAGGAGCCAAATTCGGCAGGCTCGCAAACGGGTGCACCTGCAGACTAGTTCCCATAACGAGGATCAGATCTGCCTCGGCCGCCATGCGGGTGCGCTCAAAGAACAGCCGCGGCAGCGCCTCCCCAAAGAAGACGATATCGGGCTTGACCAGCCCGTCACACTCGGGCGCGCGCTCGCACCGGGGCACCTTTCCCGCGCGAACGTGCTCGCGCATGGGCGCGTCGCCGAAGGGCGTCTTGCACTCGATGCAGCGCTGGGCGGCGAAGCTGCCGTGGGCCTCGACGATGAGGTCGGCGGGGATGCCCGCGGCGCGCTCGAGGCAGTCAATGTTCTGCGTGAAGAGCTGGTGCAGCAAGCCCTTGGAGGCCAGCAGGCTGATGAAGACGTGCGAGACGGTCGGGTGGTAGTTGCCTGGGTAGAGGTCCTTGGCGAGCACGTAGAAGGGGGCAGGGTTCTGTCGGAAGAAGGAGAGGTCGAAGACGGCTTCCGGCTCGGGCAGGTTGAGCGAGGCCAGGTTGGCGTAGAGGCCTGTTTCTGGAGAGCGGAAGTCGGGGACTGGAAAGAAACGGGGGAGGGTTATGTCAGAACGTCATCTTCAATTATGAGTGGGGCGAGTCACACTCAGATGAATCATGAGTGAGATTGAAGGTGAGATAATGAGATTGTTGGACACATACTGCCTGCTGCGGTTGAGATGCCTGCGCCCGTCATGACAACGATGCGTCGGGCCCGGCCCGACTTGATGTACTCTGCTACAGCTGCCACGCTGCGCTCTGACAGCGTCTGGGGAGGGGTGTCGTCGTCTACGACGGACTGTTCTTGGCCCATCCTGCGTTTGTTGCGCTTGTTGCGCTTAGGCTTCACTTTTGGCTTTGGGCGCTTTCCTTGAACCGGAAAGTCGTGCGAGTCTTCAGAATGGTCGAAGTCGTCAAGATCGTCTGAATACTTGCCCGGGGCACGCGGGCGTGACCCTGCTCCGTGTCGACGCCCTATCTTGGGGAATTGCGGCTGTGCAGTGCCGCTGAATGCTCGCGAGGAGGGGTTCAGGTGAGAGACTGGCAATAAATTGCTCGGTATGGAATTGACGACTTTGCGAAGGACTGAGGGTGGCAGCTTGATTATGAGGGAATGGTTCAAAGGCAGAGGGAAAGGGCCAATATCAGATAAGATCACCGAACCCCAGACAAGCTTGGAGTCTCAGTTCAGTTGTTGGTCGCTCCTGTTACATCACACATCCTGCAACTGCAGGTGGGCAGAGATTGCGAGCAGTGGCAATTTTGAGGGTTAGGGTTTTAAACTTATGATCTCACCGTCAGCAACCTTCCGCATCGCCAATTCCCGAAGCGATCAATAACTTTGACTTGCAAGGGCACTGTTATGGGAACCCAAGCTCAGCTGTATTAATACGACTCAGTTTGTCCTGTGGGTTGCTCACCTCATGCAGCGTACCTTCATCTTACTCCTGAATCGATCTTCAGGCCCATCATGATCCATGTCGGATGTTAACCGCGATTTCAAACGCTTTTTTTCCTTACTTCTCAACTTATGAATACATAGTACCTTGCCTTAGGAATTTTGTGTCTGATTTGCAACCTGAAGCGCGAATTTGAATAGCAGCTCAAAATTTTTCGTCGAAGCAACTGTCATGATGTGCTATCAGGCTATCGTTCATACCCAGCTGGTAACCTAGACCGCTGGATAGAACGAAGGGCCATTTGCCATCGGTTATAGGCACGATGAAGGTTTTGTTTGACCTCATTTGGCCAAGTAGAATACGCTACAAACCCATCTTAGGTATCCACGGTACCTTAGCTAGGGGTAAGTATCGTAACCGAGGATGCCAAATCCAGCGAGACACATAGTGTTCCTCTAGGGCAGCCCTCGCCCCTTTCTCGTCGCCTGTCCCACCTCAGACTGCGTCTTATCCTCCGCATAGCGCTTATACGCCTTGATATACATCTCCTCATCACTCCACGTCGCCTTGACGCTCTCGCGCTCCACCACCGCATCAAACCAGCGATACCATCTTTCCCAAACCGCCTCATCGTCCCCTCTCTTCCCCTTCTTCGGAATCCCCACCCCGCCCGGCTTGTAGTGGTCAATCAAGAACAACCTCTTAGCCCACGGCGCGAGCATGGCGTCGACAAGACTGAACTTGCTGCCGAGGAACCACGGCCCTTCCGGGTCAGGGCTCTGATCCACCATCTCCCCGGCGAACTCCCTCAACCCCTTCAATAACTCCGCCCGCGCCTCCTCAATGGGATATCCCTTGTCCTCGGTATGCTGCAGCAGCCGGTAAAAGCCCGGGACGATCCGCGTAACGATGTGGTTGCTCCACAACCTGCACCGCGCGCGCTCATAGACATCCTCCTCGGGCATCAACCTGCCTTCGTCACCGCCAACGTACCGCTCATCGAGGTACTCGCAGACAACCGTGCTCTCATACAGCGCTTTTGTCTTCTTCTTCTTCTCCCCCCCGTCTACTCCACCACCTGGTCCACCTCCCTCCTCACCTCCGGCCGAGGAGTAGTCTTCCGGCACGAGCGTGGGGACCAACCCCCTTGGATTCAGCGCCATGAACCCGGCTTCCTTCTTGTACGGGTTGATCTCGATGTACTGGTGGGGGATCTTTTTCTCGGCCAGGACGATCCAGGCGCGCTGCACAAAGGGACAGAACCAGCTGCCGTAGAGCTTGAGCGGGTGCGAGGCGCTGTGGGCGGCCGCGAAGGCGGCGGCGGCGCCTGTGGGGTGGGGGTCCAGGCCTGTGTCGATGGTCGACATTTTTTGTTTTTTAAGTTTTGTTGGCTGTGGTGGTGATGATGGTGATGATGGTGATATGATGGTGCTGTGGATGGATGCGGGATGCGGTCCAAAGGAGATGGTAGCAGGAGATGCGGCTGGGAAATCTAAAGAGGTATCTTCGGTTGATGTGATTCTGCAGACGAGGAAGGATATCTGGATATGCGGGGTGGAGATGGGTGAGACCCGCCTGTCAGTCTGCCTGGTGGTACCTTGATTCTATATGAGCTATCCAGCACAGAAATCAAAGTTAGCAATATTCTATAGTGGGGCGGTACTGGGACCTCTGATCCTGGGCCACCAGTCGAGTCTGTAGCCGATGACGTGCTATGTGTCGCAGAGGCGGGGGCGATGTCACGGTCTAATAGGTAAGGTACTCATGGTTGTAGTGTACATTCATTGGTGCAAAGCGTTCAAGACGTCAAGTCTAACACACCATGTCCCTGACCGGCTATTGATTGAATCGCTCGTTAGGTAACCTTTGAGTGTTGCCGCTGAATGCCCGCCTCGAAGCTGGCCCCAGGCGACTTCACACAAGCCCACAAGCAACATACAATGGGTTCTGAAGCGAATCATGACGCTCAACCATACCACCGAACACTAGTGTTCGTGGTCTCTGTTGTCATAGTCTCCCTCCCGTGATACGCCGGTCGTGGCGCCTCCGGTATCCTACCGGGGCCAGCCATCGGCGGGCCAGGCCGCGGCGGCGAAGCCGAACGCGGCATCTGTGGCGACGGCGGAATCCCCGGGGCTTCGGACTGGGTAGGCGTCTTGACCTCATCGAGCCACCTGGATACCGGCTTTGGCGTCCTTGGGGTTAGAGGTCCTGCCAGCGCGACATAGGCTTTTTCGTCCATGAACGCCGCCTGCGGTGGTTGAGGAGGCGGCTTAGGTGTCGAATTGAAGGCGGCCTGCATGTTATTCGTCCCACCGTCGACCGCATACGCGGCTTTCATGAGGTCATCCATGATCTTGGTGTTCGTCTTTGCAGGGTTGTGAATGCCTAACCCGCCAGGAAGGGGACCGGAGATTTCGGGTGAGTATGGGCGATCGTCTAGCTTTTCCCCTTTGAATGGACGGAATGGAAGGAAGGGAAGGCCACGATCGCGGCGCCATTTCCTCCAGAAAAAGGCTGCGCCGATCATTATACCGATGAGCGCTGTATGACGTTAGTAACATAGCACAGCAATGCGCTGGAACCAAGACATACCGAGGACTCCAATTACGATGCCCGCGGCGGCCCCAGTGTTGATATTGCTCTGCTCTACTGGTGCGGTCGTACCGAGACTTTCCCCCTCGGGCTGGCTGGATTGACGGTCAACGGGAACAATCGTGGAGACATCGGATTGTACAGTATCGGTTGCCGGAATGGTAGGCGAAGGTCCGATTGCTGCCGGTTGGGTCGGTGTCAGTATTGGCTCAAGACCTGCGGAGCGGGATGCCGACTCGGTGATGGCGGTTGTCGGCGTGGTCCCAACGAAACCCGGGAACGGCGACGTGGTCGGTGACGGTGTTCCTGAGGCGGGAAGAGATGAGGTTTCATCCGCCGACTCTTCAGCGTCTGTGTCGATATCTTGAGGATTCTCAGCCCCCAAAGCGACGCCCGGTATAGCTGGTGCTCCTCCACCAGGCTGGATTATTGCCCCAGCGTTTCCAGGAGCTATTATTCGGACTCCTGAACCGACGCCAGCCGTCCCGGTACTAGCAGGCGGAGGAACAGTTGTAGTTGTGGTCTCGTCGGACTCGTCATCAGATGAATCTATGGCGCCGCCCTCCTCGTCAGACGAGTCCGCCCCGTCGTCTGCCTCCTCACCACTCTCATCGTCGGCATCTTCGGCCTCTTCTTGGCGTCGAGCGAGCCTCTTAGCCTCGATCTCCCGACTCCTCATCTGCAGCCAGGCGTGGTTCCGCCGGCGGAGAGTCGGACCTGTCAGCCTCATGGTTTGGTCGTAGGATGTCCTGCTAGCTTGGTCTGGTGGTGGCAGTCTGTACTCATCGGCCGGCCTCAGCTTGGTTCAAAGGAAAGCAATGTACAACGAAAAGAAGCCTCCAGGACCAACAAGAACCAAACGCCGAGACTGCAGACCAGCTGCCCTTCAGAAAGTACCGGTATGCGAACAGAAAAGATGAGAGGGACAGAACGAGTGTGCCCAAGACCGACAGTGGCGCCAAGGCGAGCATTAAGAGTCGTAACACTCTTGCACTGAGAATCAGGGACAACCTGGACAGGGAACCACTCGCGCTTGCCCCTTCCCTGACTTTGACTCCAATCCCGATCCCACAAGACGCCATTTTGCGCAGTCGATTCCCCAGACCCTGTTAGCGGACTCGTAGAGAAGGAGACTCCGATTTAGGCAGTGCTCGGCGTAAGTCAATGCAGGCTCCCGTCGCAGCTGTGTCCCGGGCGCAGCTGTCTCAAGCCAAAATGTGGTGGAAGAATAACCTGCCAAGAAGAGACGTAGCCAAAGGGCAGCATCTGGTTGTCGATAAGCGTTTGATCGGATCCCGGCAGTGGAGACGGAAGAAACCTGTGACGCCGCAGATGTGTGGGGCGGGCGTCGATCTGGTTTCACTGATTGGTTCTTACCTTGCAATTCGACTGCCCTGCCGCCGTGCCGCGTGTGTGCCTCGCTGGCTCTTGATCTTTACGGAGCTCGAGCACACGACCTGTTGCCTGCATAGGCTGCGCTTCTTCGCTGATTTGAGAAAGAAGCAACTTAGAATTGTTACAGTACAAGACATTTCGCGCCCTCAGCTATCCAGAGCAACCAGACGCTGTCAACCCTCTCGTGTTTCAGTTTCAGTGTGAGCCAAGCTCCCGCGGGTAACCTACATATCGATCAGTACCATGGGCAAGTGAACGTCGAGGTATTCGCCCCTTGAAAATCCGATTGCTGAATTAGCATGTTTCAGTCACAAAACACAGCATAAATACCAGGCAAGTCGAACCGAAAGCAATCAAGGGTAGTTAGAGCCGAGAAACTCTACGCTTACGACACGAATCATACTCAATAGTTTGCAAACTTCCAACTTGCGGTCCGCAGACGCATACGAATAGTATCATCCGCTTTGCCTCCCGGTTCTACTTGAAGGGAAAGCGGGCGGTTCCGAATCAGATGCTTCGAAGAATTGAAGGACATATATCATCGCTTAGCAACGCATCTATCAGCCAGTCATATGGCCAACGAAAGCAACCTTTCCAAGGCCAGAAGAAGGCCACTTCAAGATTTGTTTCTCAAAGCCGTTGTGGTTCAACTTCGCTCATTCCTAGTGCTAAGCAAACAAGAGCTGCTGTGAAATAAGCCGTTCGAGTCTCCGAGGCCACTGCTCATTCCCCTGGACCCTTATCATCGCAATGGTTCTCATCGCTTTTCAAGGGACCCCTGAAGGCCGAAGGCATTCTTGCCCGATCTTAAGTTTTTTTGTTCATAATGTATCTCTCTTTGCCAGCAATCCACCTTACCTAACATTCTCGTGTATCATTCCTAACCAGGTGCCACGTCGTTCTGGCAAACCCGAATTGAACTTCAAAGATACACCCATCGCTCAAAGTAAAGACTCGACGGTCCATACAGTCTCCCCCTTGTTTGTTCGTTAGCGCCTGACTTCAAGACCAGGGTCAGCCCTAAGACTTTAATTTCAGCACCAAAACGGCCAATTTCCCACGGAAAAAAGGCTCTGAAGAGAATAGCCTTCTTGAGTAATGCTAGATACTCTTTTTTCTGGCATTAAGTTAATCGGTCTGGCTGCTGAGAAGTATTTCTCTGGTTTCTGGACAAGAACCCCTGTCGAGAGTCCTGCGCTAACAAACAAACAAGGGGTGAACTGTACTCCTCACCTACTTTACCATACCATTTTCAGTATAGTTTCCGCTCATAGCTCAATTCCGCTCATTAGCCACATTTCAGTGGCTTTACAGGGAGGTTTGTGGCTGCTTTGAGCGGGATTGGACCATGAGCGGAAACTATACTGAAAATGGTACCTTGACTCATGAAAACCCACAATCTTACGGGACTGCTAGCCTAGGTAATCTTGAAGAGTCTTATGGCTTCGGAATATTTCTAACCTCAATCCTCCTTTTAAGACTCGCCAACACTAGCACAACTTGCTATTGATAAGAGCTCTAAATTGACGTAAAATCAAACTGTTCGGCCTGGTGGTCTAGTGGTATGATTCTCGCTTAGGGAAAACCCTACTGCTTCTGTTGCGAGAGGTCCCGGGTTCAATCCCCGGCCAGGCCCCTGAGTTTCTGAATTTTTTTTTCCCCCTTCAACTCTTTTTGGCATGACCCTTCGAGCACGTAAGGTAATCACTTTACTTCGATTGTCTGCGACTTGTTGTTATCGTACTTGGCTATATTGGGCGTAGTGTCTTACTCGCATATCATCTCCTGCCAGCAGGTTAGAACCGTTAGGCGATAATTTGATACACTATCTTGTTGTTTAATGGTATTCACAATTCTCAGATAGTGGCCTGATATCGTACATTTCTCGCCCTATCCTAATTCGTGCTACCCCGACCGCCCTGCCCTTTGTTCGGACCTGATGCGATGCCTTGGCTCTGTCCACCGCTTGCTGCGATGTTCTCCAGTCCAGCACCTCTCTTGTATTCTGGCATTGGTGCAGTTTTGTCGGCGCGACCAACCCGAGTCGACTGACGGTATGTGTTAGTGGACTTATAGTGAGGTTAACTGTGAATGTTGTGGCTTACTGTCTCTTGCCCAGCGCCGTGGATGATATTATGGCCAATCTCGACGGCGTTGTGTGAGATTGATTCCCCCTTGTCAGACATGTTGGAAATTTTTGAATGGCCGAATTCGACACTCTTCGACTTCCGGAATATCTTCTTGGTAAATTGTTCGATTGTTCTCGCAGTTTAGTGTTTTGTGTCTGGGAAGGTGTCAACGAAGGTGAAGAGACCCTTTAAAGGTATAAGACGCCTGTATGACGTCATGGCAGTTCGACGTCCGGAACGTCATTATGGAGGTCGCGATACATGACAGCTAGGGGGAGGAGAACCCACAGGATGCCTCTAGATGATGGATTCATGCGGTGAACGATCATCCGACCACCGAAGGGGCACCCAGGTTGATAGTAGACGACCCGACGATCATGAAGTAACCCGAACGATACAAGACCGATTACGGTGACCTGCAGGCCTTCCTAGCGTTCTACACTAAGCATCCCTTGGCACTTGCTTACTGTACCCCACGACCCCCCCGGCTTCCGCTGCATGCCACTCGCAACCACCTTGAATTTCTGGGGACTTGTGGGGAGTATCAGCACCGGGGTCAACCTCAGGTAGTCAACTGGCAGAATGCGAGGCTGGCTCATGACCCTTTACGCGATGCCAATCATCCTAACGGCCCTCTACCAAAGTAGATTCGCCGTTCCTCGCGCCTGCACATCATCGACTCTCGTTTCCCGCCTGCCCTCATTTTTTCAGCTTTCCCGCACAATGTCGAGCACGTTCCAACACCGAGACTACCACATCCCGATCACCCTCCCCCCTGGCCTCTCCCAAGAAAAGCTACTCAACTTCCACCCATTCACCGTGAGCGCAACCCACCCCTAACTGTCTTCAATCTCACTGACATCTGGCATGTTACCTCAAGTCATGGCTCTCAACCCTGCAAGCCTCCCTCTCCCTCCAATCCACCAACCCGTCCCACCCATTCCACCCCTCTCCGTACGCGCTGCACTCAATCACAGTCCAGTCGTATGACCTCTTCGGGGGCACAGACAACCCCCGCCTCGGCTTCGTGAAGCTCACGGCGGCCGTCTCCAATGCCCAAGGCGAGACGCTCCCCGGTGCTGTCTTTCTCCGCGGCCCGTCCGTCGCGATGCTGGTCATGCTCATACCCGACGACATCGACCCCAACAGCAGCGAAAAGGACAATGACGACGAGAGGTACGTGGTCATGACAGTGCAGCCGCGCATTGCGGCGGGAAGCCTGGAGTTTGTTGAGCTGCCTGCGGGCATGGTGGACGAGGCCGGGGACTTTGTGGGCCAGGCGGCGAGGGAGATCCGGGAGGAGCTTGGGGTGGAAATACCGGGTTCGGAGCTGGTCTGTTTGAGCGAGATGGCTGCGCGGGGAACGGAAGAGGGTGGTGATGGGGGTGGTGGTATTGGGAAAGGGGATGGGAACTTGCCCAACGCGGTGTACCCCTCCCCTGGAGGCTGCGATGAGTACATTCCAATTTATATGCACGAGCGCAGGGTCCCGAGGGAACAGTTGGGCGAGTGGACGGGCCGGCTGACAGGGCTGAGGGAGCATGGTGAGAAGATCACGTTGAAGCTGGTCAGGATGAAGGACCTCTGGAGGGAGGGAGCCCGGGACGCGAAGAGTCTTGCTGCCTTGGCGCTGTGGGAAGGATTGAGGAGGCAAGGCAAGCTTTGAGTAGGAGGTGAGTCCCGTTAGCTTCGTGATATGGCCATTCCATTATGGTTGCGGATTTATCTCCCTGTTTTATCTAGCCCGGCATGCCCGACCTCTACCGTGTCAACGATTTCAGCATCCCTGGTTGCCCAGTATTTCTTCAAAGCTTAAACCGCTTAGCGATTTCGATGCCCTCAGCGAGGTTGGCGATGCGCGCGTCAATGGCATAGCCTTCAGCTTCCAGCTTGATGCACTCTTCCCAGAGTGCGTCCAATTTGACAAGGAAGACTTCGATGAACTCGTTCTCTTCGAGCTCAGGCTTCAGGTCTTGGTTCTCAGGGAGGCTCATGTCGACGCTAACATGAACCATGCGGAGGTTTGTATTGCAGAAGCCGGGATCTGCCAACATGTCAGAAGAGGCGGGACGTGGGTGGATCAGCAAGGAAGTACTAACCATTGAACATTACCGGTGACATCTCTATCACCTTTCCAACGTAGCCGGTTTCCTCCTTGAGCTCTCGGATCGCCGCCTGCTCCGCCGTCTCACCTTCGTCTATCAGACCAGCAGGAAGTTCGATGACGATCTTGTCCAGGGGCGGGCGATATTGCTTCTGAAGGACGATTTCCGGGCCTGTGGGGCCATTGTTGGCTTCCGAGACTTAAGAGGTGAAATTTGAGTGGGAAATACCTGTCTCCTTCTCCAGGATGGCAACGATGCCAACGCCGTCAATGTCACTCCCCTTGGGCCTCGTTGTCCGCTCGGCAGATTCCCATGTTCGGGTGACACCTTTGGGGTCTATATACGTTTTCCTATGTTACTTGTTAGACGTGGTTTGCTTCCTTTCCAGATGGTATGAGCTTGTGCGACCCGGACTTACTTGACCAGTTTTGTCCAAACCGCCTCATTCTCATGCTAATCATTATTCCGAAATTGGTTCCTATTCCTTCTGCTCGGTGCCGTGTTTGGCTGCCGGGAAAGCGACTTACGAGAGGATCGGTGGATATCACCTTGGCTTCACCTTCAGCCATAGCTTCGCGGATCCTTCGAATTGGAAGCACGGTATAAATGTGTGATGCTTTGAGGTACCCTGAAACTTGAGCCACTGTTTCTTCGTGGTAATTTTGTTGAGGAAGGCACTTTAGGATCACGTCGGTTCCGGGCGATTTGAGAGTGGCCCCGTGTGTTTGGTTGAGACCCGCTGGACCGCACGGCTTCCGTAGTGGGTCGGTCCGCTAATCGCTAATCGGATGGTCGCCGGCAGTGTGGTTCGCCAGCTCACTGGCACCTTCCCCTGTGCGATGAGGTGGCTGCCGTGCTGGCTTTCAGGCAGGGGGCCCACCTGCCCGCAATCAACAAGACCTCAGTCAAGTGGATCTCGAATACGCGGTCAAGATGCCATCGCGGCCATCTGCAATGACATGCTGTCCACTTAACAACTCCCGTCCCCGGCCGTTCGCAGACTTGCGAGGCTCGTCGCAATCGGACACGCATTGGTTGTAACTTGTCGCAAACCACTTAAGTCACCCAACCAATG
Organism: Canariomyces notabilis; assembly: GCF_033297395.1. NCBI lineage: Eukaryota > Fungi > Ascomycota > Sordariomycetes > Sordariales > Chaetomiaceae > Canariomyces > Canariomyces notabilis. The sequence continues at coordinate 2,495,328 of NW_027041823.1, forward strand.
ACCTCTCACTGTGAAGTGAGAATGTCGGTCATGCCCGTCGATGAGCGTGAGGCACAGTACGTAATTAGCACCCCAGCGGACGTCAGCAACAAGCACAGAATTCGCACATTTTCCGTGCCCGGGCAGTTCCCTTCAACTTCCCCTCGGGGGTGACGGTGACTAAACGATGGCTCAAGTTGGGCAAGTCGTCCCAATTCGCTATCTCTTATCCAGGAAGTTATATACGCCGCTAGCTAACGTACGTCTACACATCGTAAAGCTAGAATCCGTCTGATGTCGTAAAGGGCCTGTCGTCAGGTGTTTGCCCTGTGAGACAAAGGGACGACTCACTATCTCGGCAGGGGTCGAAGACCTGAAAACGTGCCCAGGACCATCTCCCTGCAGACCGTTTTGTGTCACCACAAAGAAGTCAGGCACCTTTGTTCGCAACCAGATTCGTACGACAGATTCCACATACCCTGATATGTAAATACGTACACTGCTGATTCGCATGAAGGCAGGAAAACTTGAAATGCCACAGGAAGACGGGCAAATTTTCCTATAACCCAGCGCCTACTTATCTCCCGTCAGCAGACAATCTACCCAATTTAGCAGGTGCGCCGTAGCCTGGAATCGTCCTGCAACTCTGCACGTCATCCCGGTTATTTATTGATAGCGGCTTCAATCCTGCCGCACCTTATATTTGCTTGTCTATCTCTCCGCCTTCTACTTTCTTCCGACTCCCGCCATTTAGCTGCGTCCATTGTCAAATCTCATCCGATCTGGGGTCGCGCAACCCCCTGCCACGCCCCATCATGTCCCGGGTGGCCGCCAGCCGTTCGGTCGACCGCATCGACACAGACATGGACACAGACACGGAGCGGACTCCGCTGCTGGCCGGCACGCCCACGCCAACCGCCAACACCGCCGCCGCCAAAGGAACCTTTCAAGGCTCTCCGACCTCGCAAGAGAACGTTTCCCCCGACTATGGTAGCTACAACGGGCATAATGACTCCGCCACGGGGCCTGACCCCCTCGCCCACCTCCGCGACGTCCTCCGCCCCAGGGTGCTCTTCCTCGCATTACTAGGCGTATTCCTCGTCGAGCTCGGCGTCGCCATGATGATACCCCCCATGAATGCCATCATGGAGAGCATCATCTGCCGCCAAAAGCACCCGGAAATCTTCCTCCCGCCTTCAGCCTCGCCCAGCATCGGCGAAAGCTTCCACGGGACGGCGGGCACGTGGATACGGCAGATCACCGGGGGCATCTTTCTCACGGATGACCCAGTCTGCAAATACCCGGACGTACAGGGCTATCTTGCGATGCTAAAGGGCTGGGCTGCCGCGTTTGATTGTATCCCGGGTATCGTGGGCGCAGTGCCGTACGGGATCCTATCTGATCGGTGGGGGAGGAAGGGCGTGCTGGCGATCAGTATGTTGGGGATCTGGTTGTCGCAGGCGTTTATTCCTGTAGTGTTCTCCTTTTCGGAAGTGATGCCACTATGGACGATATGGTTTGCATCGGCGTTTCAACTGTGAGTTGTTTCTTACTTGTCTCATACTTCCACCATCCTCGCGGGTTTCGTAGCTAACAATCAGGTAGGATCGGTGGTGGTGGGGCCGTTGCGACGGCCATGATTTATACCCTCATCGCTGATGTGGTGTCAGTTGAGAGCCGTGCGAGCGCCTTCTTGCAGGTTGGCGCCGTTTTCCTCACCGCCCAGATGATTGGTGGTCCTTTAGCTGGTCTCATGATGGTCTGGAACCCTTGGATTCCACTCCTCGTTGCCGTAGCTATCCTCATCCTGGCCAACTTCATTGCTCTGGTTATCCCCGAGACTCTTGGTGTCCACGGCCAGCAAACGACGCCCCGGCCTGAGTCCGAGAATGGAGACGGAATTTCCAAGCGGCACAAGCTCTGGCATAAGGCCCGTTCTGCTCTAGCCGAAACGTGGGCCTTTGTTATCGGCAACCAGCGTGTGGCATTCTTGATGCTTTCACTGGTTTTTGTCGTTCTGGGCCGATTTGTCAGCGACTTGTTGCTTCAGTACGCAACGGATCGATACGGTTGGACGTGGAGCAAGGCATCCATGATTCTGTCAATCGGGACCGCAGGAAGCCTGGTCACGCTCATGGTCTTGCTGCCCGGCACGAGCTGGCTTTGCATTCATCGTTTTGGCATGCCGGGAGTCTCGACAGATCTCTGGTTGTCCCGATGGTCAGGCGTGGTGCAGATTCTGGGCTGCTTGATCATTGCTGCCGCAGGAAATGGCGTGTTCTTCTCATTTGGGCTGATATGGTTTGCTCTTGGATCGGGCATGTCGATGCTAATCCGGTCCCTCATCACTGCACTCGTCGAGGAACACCACGTCGGTACCGCCAACACACTTGTCGGCTTCATGGAGATGGTGGGTCTGACAGTGGCTGGTCCGCTGCTGGCCAAGAGTCTCAGCGTTGGGCTCGATCTGGGCGGGCCGTGGGTCGGTCTACCATTTCTCACCGGCGGCTCCTTTTTTGCTACCTCAACCATAATACTCTGGGTGTTCAGGTTGCCCAATACTCGCGGGTCAGCAGCTGAGCCTTCATGATGAGGGCCAAGTTGGAGCATCAGACACCGGAGTCAACGAGCGGCGACTGTGTAATCACTGCATCATTGCTGCAAGCCCTTAGAATGGGATCTTGAAGTCTTGGACCTTATAGAACGGATAGAGACCATTGGCTGGGCAGTTCTGACCAGCGGGGCATGTCGGGAAATAGAAGGACATAGGGTGTAATAGCGCAGTTACAATCCTTCCAGAACATCACGAATGGAGCAATCCGGGCGTTCGGTATCGCAGAAGACTACATGGTGGAGAGGAGCGGATATATCTGACCGAGTTCTGACGTGTTCATAGCGAATCGGTTTCTTAGGCGGCAAATCTTCGACTAGGTATATCGAGGTATATGTATGAGGACAATCCACATCCTACATTGTTGCTGCGAATGGGAGAGCATTAGAGGAATTAAGCATGTGAAAGTGTATATGGCGGAAGCAAATGTACACATGGCACCCTGGAAATCAACGGCGCAGGCTATTGATGGCAACCCGGCAGCCCCCAAGGCGGACTATCGATTGCTAACGTTGTGTAAATCATTTTCACTGGAACTACTGCTAAACTACGGAAACGTTACAGTAGTCTTAGAATGTCCTGGACTCCTGGCTGCTCAAGAAGAAAACAAGCGTTTTTGCATGTGTGCACAATGTTGGCTTTCAACGCTGTGCCACCTGCAATGCCGTGTGATGTGAAACGGTTGTTCCTGTAGTTACTGTACTGTACAGTACATACATACCCCGTACGACGATCACCAAAAAGTCTTATATTGCGATTGTCCTCCTTTCCCGTGTATAGTTACCCCGCCTTCGTAGTAACCGCCCTGTCTTCTGACTTCTGGACAGGAGGAGGGATTTTTCGTGATACGAACGCGCCGGGACACGGCCTGAAGCAGCATCACGTAAAAAAAGGGCGTGCTCAATGTCCCTGGGCGCACTTACCGCGGCCCACGCGATGCCGTGGTTGGCCAATCTAGCCTTACGAGCACAATTTGGCCAGGAACCACCAACCTTTGGGGGAGGGGGGGTCCAGGAACATTCACTAGCAATGCTGTTAGTGTCGCAACAGAGCCAAGATTCCTACAACAAGCTGTTGTCGGCTACAACAGCTTACAGCAGTACTGGTCAGGCCAACAGTATTGTACAACAGGAACAGGCTGTCTTCCCAACATCCTGTTTCTTTAGGGGCAGTATATTCCTGGCGACTACCTGTTATATCAACACCACTCAATTCCCCTTGACAGTATTGTATCCTACCTTTTCCCCAGAGACTCAAATGCTCCTTCCCTCCCCGCACCAGGCACCTTATCATCCAGCTTTTTGCATCGCTGGTTACGTGTGCTTGAAGTGTAATTGCCTGTAGATGTACTGTAAATTGTAATCTTGTAATCTGTAGGTTGTAAGTTCAACTCCAAGTTGTAGATTATATTTTTTCATCTTTAGTCTAGATCATTGTAGTTTAGACCTTTTTGTAGTTCAGACCTTCGTATATACTATAGTTCAGCCCAGCCCTACAGGTTCAGTGAATGACCCTATAGAGGCCCTTGCTTTTGGTCCTTAAGACTCTTGGAACACTATGTTCAACGAACATAATGATTGCCTACAACAGTCTGTTACCCCTTATCATTCCTAGGCAACCATGTTCAGCGAACATGGTAATGCCTATACCAGTCTGTTACTCCTAGGAACAGAGCTAGGAACAGTCTGTTACAATGGAACAGTCTGATTTGACGTTGCAAGGCTGTTGGGTCGGCTACTGTTATCTTCGTCAAGGGACTGATTCCACGATGTCCGTGCCAAAATGCTGTTTTGGCCTTAACAGGCTTGCCACAGCTATGTTGTATGACCCCCTCCTCCCTGCATGGCATCACTGCGAGCGGCTGCGGTGCCCCTGATTTATTTCCAACGCTAGTCCGTTTGCGACCCTGCGCTAGCCCAAGCTACCGCCACACCCATGTTAGGCGAATAATCTCCACAATTGGAAGATTGGAAGCTTCCCACTGCAGTTCCAAACGCCAATTCTCTCTTCAGCTCTTTGCTCTCTTTCCGGTTCGGATGCCCCTGGCTGAGTGCCGTCGCTGCGGTTCTTCCTCACCGCATCATTTCGCAGTCTTTGGGCCAGTCACTCTTTTGCCATTTTCTGCCCGTCTCTCGCTTCATTCACGCATTGCTTCACGAGTTGCTCGGTTGTCCTCGACTGCCAAAAAGCGCTACCTTATCTGCCTCTTTTGACGCACCCCACACGACACTGACCCCTTTTTGGATTTGGCCCAAGGTTCAGCTAACCTCCACCCAACGACGAACCCCGGGTAGTCTGCCGGGCTTGAGTCCGCAACCCGATCACGACCACGACCACGGGCATTACAGATCGAGATGGCCTGCATGTTGTAGTTGCTCCTGAGCGCTCTGGACCGAAAGAAGCGTGCTCGCAACCATATCAGTTGCGCCAAGGATCACGCAATGTAGGCCATTGGGATAATCGATTGTCAAAGTATCTTTACCCTGCTAACATCTTCTACGGTAATGTATTAGTTTAATCATAGTCCTGCAGTCGCCATGGTTTCATTCTTCGGTCTCAAATTCGGAGACAAGAAGAAGTGAGTTTCCCTCGGCGAGCCTCGCAACGGGGAAGCCAGACGGAGTGCTAATGTTACAGGAAATCGGATGCCAAACCCGCTCAAGGCAAGGAGCCGCACCAGTGGAAACGGATAGACCAGAATGCCTTGGGAGAAGGCCAGTTCTTCGGCCAGAACATCGGCAGGACTGGCGTCACCAATGGGAGCATACGTTCCGTGTCGCGCGCCGGCACGGCCCAGCCGGGCGCCATCAGATCCCCGTACTTCCATGATACCCACAACCTCGCCGCTGCTAGCATGTTCGACTTGAGTGTAGGACACGCTCGCACAGGCAGTCAAAGGAGCTTTCAGATCAAGCCTCACGCCTCGGATGTAAACCTGCGAACGCGGTTCGGCGCCATGAATGGCTCCTCGACGAGCCTGGCACTACCCAGGCCGGGATTTGGATCCAGACCAGGCACCCCCAACAGGGCCAAACCATGGGTCAATCCCTTGGATGTCCATTTCATGAGGCCTGCTACACCAGGCGGCCCGGCAACCCCAAGATCCCCACTTGCCCATTCTCCGATGCAACTCCCCCAGACACCTACCGAGACCGCGGAAACGGGGTCAGTGTTTGGTGAGGATGCCGACGAGATGGTAGATGCCATGATGGCCGCTGTCAAGAAGCGGGAGCAACAGGAGAAGGAAGCAAAGGAGAGGGAGAAGGAGCTGGAGAAGCAGAGGGAAACAGCCAGGTTAGAACTGGAAAGGCTAGAGAGGCAGAAGTCGAGCGAGAGTATCCTGGCAAAGAAGCCCCAGCTTCAAGAGCGGCAAACAGAGCTGCGGCAAAAGCCTCTCGGCGGACCGGATGCGGAGAGGCCCGTGTCTGGAGGCAAGCTTGATCGGAGACCTGGCAGCCGCAACGGGCCGGGCGGGACGAATGGTCCGATTAGCCAAGCACGGTCTCCTGCTCTCCACCAAGGCCCCCCTCCAACAGGACCTCCTACACAATGTCTTCCTCAGCCTCCAGGTCAGGGAGCACCGCGTCTAGGACCTCTCGATGCCCACACAGACTCCCACAGTGCGCGCAGCCCTGTAACGGTTGAAACGGACCTAACGGACCTCGGACCGGAACCGGGGCCTGTTGTCCGATTGAACAGCTGCAACCCTCAGGTTTGCCGACCTTATCGTCCTCCTGGCTATGGAGAGCCTGAAGGTCGTCCCAGTGGTATAGATCCTCCTGCTGCTCTTGACACTGATGTCCAACGTGCCCCTTTTCGAGGCGCCGGTCCTCGTGATCCTAACCACCATGGCCCCGGGTCTGTCGAGATCCCTCCTCATGGCGTCCGGTCCCAGAGAGCGGTTGCTCTCCCCAGCGCTTTACCACGTGCCTTCGGTGCGGGTGAGGGCCGATCACAAAGCCCCAGACCCAACATCTCTGACTTGGCACGGAATAGGACACGGAGCCCCGCGCTTGGCGGTTCCGATTCCGATGGGTATCCCTCTTCCGGCTTCAGCCCGGATCCCAAACCTTCTGCCAGCGGGCGAGACACACCAGCCCCAGACCAGCAGAAAATGGAGTTTCTCATCTCCACTCTGGCATCCCCTTCTGGCTCAGTGTCGAGATCGTCGATCGATGAGGAGCCAATGGAGTTTGCGCGGCCCATCATACGGGACGTTGCTGCTAAGCGCGATACATTACTCACTTTGAATGCGCCTCGACAACAACATAGCCTGTCAATGAGAATCGACGAGCTGGAGAAGACGCTCACCAGACAACAAGCACACACTGCGCAGGTGGAGACCATCGATAGAGCTAGCACCAGCAGCAGCCTCTATAGCGACGGCGTCGGGGACGACGAAGAGGATGATGACGGACCGATACTCTCGATTCAGCCAGCGCCGCTCCGCATCCCCCCTAGTCTCGCACCTGCACAGGCAGCTCGACCGCAGAGCCCCATGATGGGCCCACCCCGGCGCGGAGTCGGACCCGTCCCACGGCGCCCGGCATTAGAGGAGTATGGAATCCCGGCTCGTCAACTTGCTTCCAAACCACGTGGTGGTACGCCAGTTCCGGCTTCGGCCAGCAGTAGCGTAGACAACTACGGCTCCCCGCCTACTCGCTCCAATACGCCTCAGTTCCGTCATCCTAACTGGCAGCGCGAGGCGACCCAACTGAGTCCTGCTTCGACGCTCGACACTGCTGACCGACCTCGTCCCAGCCCCGTCGTGGACACCGGTTTTAACTTTGACTTTGGCCCGGGCGTTGCCGGCCCGCCCACTCCGGACTCAACCTCATGGCCGTTATCCTCGCCGACAATCGAGATGAACCCAACGGCCGCCCTGCCCCCCTCTGACCCGCCGCAACCACAGAGCCCGGGACCTGTCCAGGGGAAGTTTACCCGGTCCAAGGTCCCACCTCCGCTTAATCTCAAGTTCAACTTCTCTCCGGATGCGCCGTCACGGGATGGGGCTTCGGCCATGTGGACACCACCGCTGCGGTCAGCTCCCGTCGGGGCGTCGGCGTTTGACACGCGGCCGGCGACATCGGCTGGCCCCGGTCCGTCTAGGCTGGCTGCTTCGCCTCGGCTGGTCTCACAGTTCCCGGGGCCCGTACCGAGGGATGACGATCCTGCCGCTGTCATGGGCATTGGAATGGCCCGGGGCCCCAGTATCCGTGAGGTACGCAGGCCGGGCACTGCGAACGGCAGGGGGATGGTCGACGCTTTTGGGCATGAGTTTATCTGAAGATCGTATGCGACGGGGCCGCAATGTTGCTAGAGGATCTTTTGGACTATTGTCGGATTTCGAGATGAACTACTGTGTATAAGCTCTCCTTGTTGATGTTCCAGGCATATCTGCCCTGATCTATCCTATGAAGGATTTGGATCGGCTTCACGAAACTGTCTAGGAATTGAGCAAGCAGGCTTGTTGAATGGAAAAGGAGCAGTCAGATATCGAGGGAATCACCACGGGCTGGTCTCCGGTTTACATGATGACACAAGACTTGGAACATCGTTCTGCATGGGGTTCCGACAGTTGATAGCAATCAGATTCTTGTATCTGACGCGAGAATAGAGTAACCAAACGCCATGCTATCGTACGCTAGAAAGAACATCCCACATGGCTTTAAACCTGCCTGCCAACAAACGCCCTGATATGGCCTGGCGTATTCTATGCACTACTATTTACAAGACAGCAACACGAGACTGCCCCACAACCCTCGATTTACCCTCAAAGGCCATCTATGCAACTAACTAAACCGCTTGCCTACCTAGCCACATAAAGGGGCAGCCAAGGTACTACTAGTACTACCCAAGAAAATTCCTAACGGTCCCCCCAACATTATCAACATCAAGCAGGAACGTGTCGTGGCCGAACAGGCTCTGCTCCTCGCTCAGCTCGAGGTGGGTCACCTTTTCGTTGCCCGCCCGGCGCAGCGCCTCGGCTACCTCGCGCTGCTGCCACGCGGGGAACAAAATGTCGCTTGCCACACCCATGACCAGCACCGGGTGCTCGCGCAGGGGGGCGAGGCCTGCTACCAGGTCCGTGGGCGGGTGTGAGCCTTGTTGTTGTTGTGCTGCCGCGTTGTGCAGTGCGTTGGAGGAGGAGGGGGCGTCGTGGTGGAGTGCAGAGGAGGAGCTGTCGGGCTGTTCTTGGTAGGGTTTATCCGGCAGGGTGAGGTTGCATGATGCGGCGTTTGTTGGACTGCTGCTGCTGCTGCTGCTGGTGGCAGTGGTAGTGCCTTGAGCGAGCCTGACCGCGCGGCGGGCGGCTGTGGCGCGCTGGTTCTCCTGGCCGAGGTCAAAGAGGTCCATTGCCTTGCTGACGTAGATGAGCGAGTTTGGGTCGTAGGTGAGGCAGAACTTTTCGCCGGCGTGGTCGAGGTAGGTTTCGACGAGGAAGTCGGCGCATAAGGCGGGGGGTTTTGCGGCGTCGGCGCGCCGCCGCCCAAAGCGCTGCTCCCATTCGGGCCCGGAGCGGTACGTGATGGTGGCGATCTCGCGCGCGAGCTTCATGCCTGTGTGGGGGGGCACGCGGCCGTAGTAGAACCCCCGGTTCCAGTTGGGATCGTTGAGGATGGCGCGCCGCTGCACGTAGCGCATAGCGATGCTGTACGGGTGGCTGCGCGCGCAGGCGCTGATGGACACGATGCGCCCCACGCGCGATGGGAATTGTACGCCTGCGGCGAGGGACTGCATCCCGCCCATGCTGGAGCCGACGCTGGCGTAGAGCTTGTCGACGCCGAGGTGGTCGAGCAGGCGAAACTGGGCGCGCACCATGTCTTGGATGGTAAGGATGGGGAAGCGGGTCGCGTACCGCTTGCCGTCGGACGGGTCAATGCTGGAGGGCCCCGTCGAGCCATAACAGCCGCCGATGATGTTGGTGCAGATTATGTGGTATTTGTTAGTGTCGAGGGCGAGCCCTGGTCCGATGAACTTCTCCCACCAGCCGGGCTGGGGGTTTTCGGGGGTCGAGTGGGCGTGTGACGAGGCCGAAAGGCCGGTGTGGAGCAGGATCACGTTGGAGCGGGTTGAGTTCATCTGGCCCCATGTTTCGTAGGCGACGTCGAACTCTGGCAGCATGCCACCGTGGTCGAGCAGGAGCGGCTCGTCGCAGTGGAATATTTGAGTTGCGCCAACCGTGTACGACGGTTCCGGGCCGCTCTGGTCAGACCGGGTCGAGGCGGCTTGTCTCTGCAATGTCTCGGAGCGGCTTTCGAGGGCATCAATGCATGGGAACTCGATGGCCGGGTTTGAGGGAGCATCACTACGGCGAGCGGGCTGGTTGTGTAGGTATCGGCGGGTCCTACATGGCTGGGCTGTGGCCTGCCGGCGCAGGTTGGATCCCGGTACCATGGATGTGGGAACGGGAGTAACCGCTGCTGCGGTTGGCAGTAGCCGGGCGTTTGAAGTCGTTGGGCCATGGCTGTAGAAGCGTTTTGAGGCGGCTGGAACATGTCGCAAGCTCGACAGCAATACCCGGCCTCGAGGCTCCATGTCGAATTCTAGTCCAAGAGTGTGCCAATTGTGTGAGACAGTGAAGAATTGAAAGAGTTCCAAGAGCTCAGGGTGTCCGGCAGCCGTTGCCGGCGCCGTCGATGTATTGTATAACACTTGAATTTCCAATCCCGCAGTCGGAGGTGGAATTCGTCATTTCACGTGCGTCTTGGCATTAATAATGCGTAGCGTCGCATTGCGCGCAACAGGTGGGGCAGCAGGACCCTGCGCCTTAGGTAAACATAGTGGGGCTAAGCCAGCTTGGCCACTTGCTGGGGTGATGTCACTGCACCATCTGACGTGGAAGGAACGTCCATCGTGTCTATGTACATACTGGCACATCTCTAGGCAAGCAGGCTCTGCAGGCACTTCTAGACGGCTGCCTAACTGACTGCTTCCTACTTCAGACTAAGGGCGTCTATACTAAATTAAATAGAGATATTGAGCCAACGCTTTCCAGTTTCCAATCCATACCTGCCAGTCTCCTCTCCTCGACCGTTCAATTTGTTCTATCTTTGCGAATGTCATCCTGGCTAAGCTAACTTCGTACCATCATGAGCGCCGCCGAGAGCAGTACAGATACTACTAAAGAAGATGTTCCAACAGAAAATGCTCCATACGAGCCCACCATCGTTGATGTCCTGGTGGTCAAAGCAATGCTGAACAAGGCCCTGAGCCCACCGCAGGAGATTATCGACAGAATCGTTGACTTGGCCGAGTACTGGCCGCATACTACATCGGAATGGACCTCACAACAAGGAGAAGATCCCCCGCCGACAACTCTAGCGTGGGGTAGAGGACAAGAGAATGTTTTCGTGGTAAGACCCTTACTCTCTAGCCCTCACCCCTTATTCTCCTCTATCTAACACCTTGGGTTGCCTGTTCTCGCCACAGCTCCGTGCTCCACCTCTTGGTCTCCCTACCTGGAGACGCTCTCCCTCCATACCCGGCGGTCAACCCGAGAGAAAGACGCCAAAACTGCAACCAGCCGGCGAAGAGTTCCCGTCTGAGGTCTTCCAGCGTCTCACCAAGATGCCGATGCCAATGCTCGTCCACCCTTGCCGCCGGATCGTCTTCACCATCCGGAGCAGGGATCAAGGGTGGGGAGGCGAACCAGACACACAGGGCACGTACAACTCCTCGTGGACCTGGTTCGAGGCCGGACTGGAGCGATGGTGCAAAACAAGTACATCAGAAACCGACACGTCCACCGGGCAGCAGTCGGAGCAACCCTCGTTGATGGTGGACGATCTGTCCACCGTGTTACCACCAGTCAGGTGGGACGAGACCAGACGGCAGCACGTCTTCGATCACCCGCTTCTTCCACGAGAAGACCTGAAGATCCAGTGCAACGAGGTCGCGACGAACGAAATCCAAGAGCATCGCGTCGTGTGGTCCTACAACGACGATATTGACCCGGATCGCGACACCGTGGCGGCGGCCCGGCTCGAGGAAAGTGGGCGTGGCACTGCTACGGGGACTGGCAAGTTTGTGCGTGACCTAAAACTTGGTGACGTGGTTACTGTATGGTCCAAAGCGCGTTTTGCGGGATGGCAGAACCATGTCTCATCGGTCAAGGTAAAGGTTTATTACGCTGTCTAGTATCAGGGGCGAGCGGGCCAGTTTTGCGAAGCCTTTTATTCCAGTAAAGCGAGAATGCGGGAACGAGTGTCGCCACTCAAAGTATTTCAGGGGTTATGAGTGCAGCTATGCGTGCGTTGGGCGTGGCGAAGGAGTCTTCGCTGAACGGCCCCTACGTATTGGAATTGTGGACGAGGGAGCCCAGTTCGTGGTGAGTCCCCAGGTGACCTCAACCAGTGTGCGATAGATGAGGTATTGTATATACACCGCAGCCTAGGGACAAAGAGTTCGGTAGATCTGATGGTCTAGACACGAAAAGAGTAAGGCGCATCGTCCAATGTTAGATCTGCGTCATACCTTTAAGTCCACCGGCCTTGTTAGGTGGACACGTTTTGATGCTTCCACATCGGATGAACCAGCCCATCATCCCCAGCTGCCCCCAGAGCCGCCTCATGGCACGTTGCGGTATCCGTTGCGGTATCCGTTGATATTCGAGTCGGCATAAGAATAGCAACTAATAATGGTTATCGCTCCGGCCAGTCATGGACCGCATCCTTGTGATATAAAGCCAGCCGTCGGAGATTCTACCGCTCGCACGCGGCAGCCCTTTGATCAAAAGCTTTGAGCAGCCTCGGCATTACACCATCGGCTGGTGAATCCTATATCACCGGGCTGTATTCTACCAGGGTCGTTCCCGTGTTTGCATGGCCGGGCCGGCAATTGGTTCTCGGCTTTTCCATGAGCATAGCTGCCAAGATGATTTAAAAGGCTAGAACCTCATGTCAGTGAGCACCGCGGATGAGTGTGTAATTACGGAGGTACCTTCTTTCCGGGCCGGCATTGATCCCGTCGAGGAAGCCTGCGGGCTTGACGTTGGGTCTTGCTCGAGAGAGATATTAGGAGCCCCCTGTAGGAGAAGGCATCGGGGAGTTTCTTTGTGAGACGGTTATGTATTATATTCGACGATGCTTGAATCCGGTAGCACATTTGAAGCCCCTTATTTTACATATGCCCAACACCGACATCGAGAGAGGGTTCTTCCATCTTAGCTACATCCTGTGGCCAGCCAAGTCGGATGGAAATTAAGGAAACAACCGGTGCAAAACGACGTTCCAAAAGCCTAACAGATCTCGCCACAGGCGAACACGATCCCGTTCATCCTGTTCATTCAACATCACTTCCGTCTTCGTCCCTCTTTAATGCCCCCTTCCTCCTCAAGCTGCGCATGGGATTACCCCCGCAAGTTGTCCCAGTGATTGATGATACCCACCACGATCCCCAAGACAAGCGGACAAGCGAAGTTGGGTCTAATGCTCTAGGCCATTCTTGTACATGTACAAGTAGCCTCATCTATTACAAGCAGGATTCCTTTCTCCCCCCCTCGCACCCCCTACCTTAGGTACTCAAATTCATGCATGCATGCCTCCCTATGCCACCACCACCTCATGATGATCCAAGTAGCCAGCCATATGCCGAGAAGACTCACCACCACCACCAGCAGACCTTGTGTGACACCCGGGCTTCAAAAGAACAAAGTAGACAAGGTAGGTATATAAGACCAGCCCCGACCCGACCAAGAATGTTTCGAGAGAACGCTCAAGTCAATAAACCCAAGATAGTCAAGACACGCTCAGCCCACGCTTGAAAAAACAAACACCCAGTTCCAGTTCAGCAAAGCTTGAGTATGGAGGGAGACAGGTGGAAAAGAACCACAAACAAGGCAGACCACAGCCATACCTATCTAGACAAAACCCGGCCCCAAGACCGCAACTCACCTCCCGAACCATACTCTTTCTCTCAGTCTCATGTGATGCTCCAAGCAACGAATTCACAGATAAAGTCTTGCTTTCCTTTTTTTATTCTTTTTCTTTTTTGTTTATGCTCGCTCCTCCTGTCCTTCAAGCATATAGTAATAGTAATAGTAGTATAGTCCCGTTGGTATCCCGTTCTATAAGTCCATGATGCGCAAACAAAACAGGAAAATAACATACGGGAGTGTATATACGGGAAAAAGGCGGACGGCGATAGAAACATATGAACAATAAACCATCCCCTCCTTTCCCCCCATACACGTGGTGCGGCAATCATGTCGTGATCAACAAAGGCCGCTCTGCTCTACCTTGATGCTTGCTGGTTGTTCCCATTCGCCTGCCAGGCCCGGCGCCGTACCACCCAATGCTGAAATGCTCCTCATCCTGCTGCCCGGGAACGCCGCCCGCCCGCCCGTTGTCCCGCACACACCCATTCGTCTGTTACGCTCATTGCAGCAGCATGTTCACGGGCGCCTACTAGCGTTTCGCATCGTTGTGATCTTGACCATGTCCGTAGCCGCTGGCGTGTACGGTCATCAGATCAAGAGAAACGTGGGGAGGGATGGGGACGAAAAGCTTCTTCAACAGCGAACCCCCCCACTTCTTCCTCCCCTAAGTTTGACCACTTTCAAGCAATGGCCGAATGGCGACAGGCCCAAGACGCGGCGAGTTGACCGTGCAAAGATGCAAACAGATCGTACACGTCGTCAACCTCCAGGTTGTTTCGGAAGGGAAAGGAGCTGTAGATCTGCATCTGATGCTAGAGGTACGACTGCGCAGATGGCGAGAATCCTGAACCAGCTGTCCAATCATAGAGCCTTCGAACTTCGGATGAGACCAAACCGTGGAACAAATATCCAAGAAAGCCGTGGCTTGCCCAACTGTGACTGATAGTTGGATGCTCCAACCGCCACGGCAAGGCTCGGTCTCAGTTGATAGTGTGAAGCTCGCCGTTCTGCCGCTGCCCACTGACCCCGGGCGTGCCTTGCTCAACCTCCCTTGCGGTCAGCCTCGTTCTTGGGCAACTGCTCGCTCTGGGAGAAACCGTTGGAGGCATGCTTCAAGTCGGCGACACCCTTCTTGCGTGGCTTTGATTTTTGCCATCCGCTGCTGAAACTCTCCGTCTGGCTCTTGGCAGCACGGACATGCCCGTTTTCCCTGATGAGACCGTTGATTCTCTGGTCCTGAACAGGGGACCGGCTTATGGCATCGTGTTGTCTTACCGACGGCCCCGTCGGGGGCGGCTTAATGCCCCCTGACTTCTGCACTGCTTTTGAAGGATCCGTACGATAGTCTTTGGTCGAACCAAGCCTCGTTGGTGACTGGCCACCGGTGGGCGATTCAATTTTCCGGACCATTGTGGGGGACGGCGTGCGGTTCTCATAGACCGGAGAGAGATGCGGCATGTCTTGGTGGACTGCATAATCCCCAGTAGCAAGGTCCAGGGGGGCTAACTGACGGGTATGAAGTCGGGAGAGCCCAGTCATAGCGCTGGGATCGCCCAGGACTGCCGAGTACGGGAAGTGAAACCCGGCCCCCATCGCTACGCGCTGCTGGAATGACGCCTCAAACATATTCGACATCCCGGACGGGGAGCGGTTCGTCGATGATCCATTCACAATGACCGGCCGATCCAAAGCCGCGGGGGCGGCTGGTTCCGCACCGCTGGACGGATTGGGAAAGTGATGGTCTGACCACGAACTGCTGGGACTCAATCCCTGATGGATGTGCAACGGGTTGTCATGGTGCACCTCGTCCAGTGCCGGGGCCTCTGCAGCCGGGGGCACGCGACTGCATCCCGGAGTCGAGCTCGATTTAGAGACTGTCCCATTAACCACGAGAGGCTTCGAAGATGAGTTCCCGTTGGCCTGAGGGAAAGGAGCAGATGGCAGCGGTGCAGAATTAACCCCGACCGAGAACGCCCTAGCATGTCCCATGGGCGATGGGGACCGCGACGTCCTCCTCATCCTTCGATCAAGGACAGACTGAGGAAGCTGATCGGTTGACAGCCGCCGGCGGCCCTCAGTTCTGAGGCTGAGGTCGCCAAAGGCTAGACTAGCGTTTGGAAGGCCATTCGCTTGCCGGCTAGGGTTTGTTTGGTCGTTTACATAGTACCCTATGTAGCGAGGCCCATCGTCTTCAGGCGGTGGCGAGTCCGATAGAACCTTTGATGACCCATCATCGTACTCGCCATCGGTTGCCTCGTCGGGGATAAAGCTGGGGATAGGCATCCCATTGATGTGCCGTGACTGCAAGGGAACCGTCCCGTTTTGACCCTGACTGGACGTTGAGTGGCTAACCGACGATTGCGAGGTTGACATCGAGGTTCTTGAGGCGGGCTGCGATTGCGACCTAAGCGTACCGCTGCCTGATGAGACCGCAGAGTCACTCGCCGCGGCATTTCGATGAAGGCTCCTACGGAACTCGGGTTGCCCACTAGCACCCGCCGACACTGATGCTGGAGATGAAGGGTAAGTGGTAAACCCGGGGGGGAAATACGGGCTTTGCTGGATCGGGAAACCAAAACCGTACATCAACTCCGGCCTTATGGGAGCCGATAGCGGCGGGTTGTCAAACGAGTTGGTCCGAGACCTGTCGGTTGCCGATCCGGTCTGTATCCGTTGAGCATGTGCAAGCGCTGGATGCTGGCTGAACTGCGGAGCGTACAGCTGAAACCGAATGCTCTGGTCCTGTGCGGCTACAGCGATCAGTTCTTGAGGCAGAAGATTCTGGTACCACAAGACATCCCCCGGACTTAGAGTGGTAGGCATTCCAGCCTGCGCAAACGCCGGGTTTGTCTCGTACGGGACGCTAGACGATGCGCGACGGCTCGCATTCCCGTTCCGGTGGAACTGGCGGGGTCCTCGGAACCCTGCGCGCCCACCACGACCCCCATTCTGGTGTGAAGAACTCCTCAGCAGGATTGGCCTTGGGACGGCTGCCGGCTTCTGCCATATCCTCTCCTCCTCTTTTGGGAACACGTACTGCTCACAGCACTCCTCAAACTTTCCCTCTGCGATCAAGTCAAAAGCCCTCCTCAGCTCCATATGGAGTCCGCGAAATGATGTGTCGTCAGCGGTGTTCCCGAGGTTACGCATCGTGTTGAATGGCTCTTCGATGCAGAGCATGTTATTCGAACCAATGTGCCATTTCTTCTCCGTCTTGGTAAGCAGCCTCCCGAGGCGTATTGATAATGCGTACTTGTCATAGTCGAACTCGTGGGCGTAGAAGCGGAAAAACTGGAAGAGGAGGGCTGCGAGACTGTCCTTGTTCTTTGCGCCGAAACCACGTAGCTTCGGAATGTCATCAGCAAATTCACTGAGTGTACCGTCTTTCTTTGGCTGCTTAAGATTATGCCGCTGGTGTAGAGCGGGAAGCACTGGAGGTTCCCGTAGTTGCAAGAATGCAATGATCATGCAGATCCAGGTGTAAGAACTCAGCGTTCCACCAAAGGCTGCGTGAGAGGTGTGAGAAAGATATTGCTGTCACTGTGGAGTAATTGGAGCGGCTGACCTGCATCATTGACAATTCTCCTCCGTGTCCAGTACTTCACGATCATGGCAAGGGGACGCACTCGCTCGTCAATACTAACATAAGTCCGCACCATCCGAGTATTTTCTAATGCCAACGTGTTGTTGACATTCATGTCGCAAGCAAGCTGCAGCTCCGGGTCCCAAATCTTGACGATGGGCACCTTTGCGGACGAGACGCAAACCACCCTTTCCATTCCATCTACGAAAAAGTATGTCAGCTTCTCCCGCGTGCAAGTCAAGGTGTTGGCCTCCTTACGTCTGTGAAGAAGGTCAGCAATCAAGCAGACACTCTCCAACTCCTTCCAGGGCGTCGTGATACAAATATCCACTGTAAATATGATCAGGACACCGGTATCGTAGACAATGCGGGATAGGAGTTCTTACCATCCGAATCATCAGAACATAATAAGTTGCCGGAAGAACCAAAGAGATGAACCCGAATATCATGCCCAGGCCACTCATCGTTGAATAACTTTTCCAACTTGTTGACTAGCCTCCGTCGGTTTGCCTCGATGGCTTCTGTCGGTAATAACCCGTCGTATAACTTCCGCATATCCGCTTCAAGCTTCCTCTCTTCTTCTTCCGACAACTTGCTCTTGATTTTTTCTGATTCCACTTTTTCTAGCCTGTCTGTCCCAAGGCTGTATGGCATTCGGCGTCGAGAATGGGGAACCGCAGTCTCGAAGCGGCAGCCTCCAAGTCTGGGAGGAAGCGGGCGGAGAGAGGGAACACTACCATTTGTCTCGGAGTAGGCAGAACGCGGGGAGTGATTCTGCGTGGCGCCTGGTGACGGCTCTCTGGACTCGAAAGAAAACTTCCGGGCGTGCTGATGAGGGGTCGACGGCACAGAGCTCGACTGAGTAGAATGGTGTGGCGCATTTTGGTTGGATGATGGCGGTAACCTCGTGGGCGTACCGTTGACGGCCGTTTGCTCGTTTGCCTTCTTGCCCGACATCTTGGATGACGGTTCTTTCCCCGGTTTTATATGCGCGCGTTCGGCGATGTCTGAAGGCTTTGCCGCTCTGTTCCCATGACAGCTTTGCGTACCAGGCTTCGTCTGAATGTTGTCCTTGTTCGACACCTTGGAAGATGACCTCGACCTACCGGAGGATTTCGTCTGAGGCGAGGAATGCGTAGGGGGAGCTGCTGGACTTTGCAATCCACCACCACCACCACCCCGCCCGGCCGAGACGAGCTTGTTGTACTGCAGAAGCTTGTCCTGGTAGATCTGTTGGGGGAAGAGGATAGGGAGCAGCTCCAGCTGCGGGGTGAAGTAATTTGGCGAAGCCTCGGGTAGCGAGGCTGGCTTGCCCCTTGGAGTGGTAGAGCTAGCAGGAGCGCCTGCCCAAGGGTGGGATTGGTAATGATGCTTGGATTCAGCCGTTGCAGGCTGACCGTCCATTAAGATGATATGGCCAATGTACGAAGCTGCAGTGGTACAGGACTGGTCGACCAACCAAGGGACAGCGCAGCGACGCGGTAAAACCCAGGGGTTAAGTAACCCGGAGAGTGAATACGCTGTGACACTTGGAACCACTGCGGCGTAGGATTGCGTTGGAATTCCTGGGATCGGGCTCTTGGCGAGAGAGCTTCCTGAGATTCGACCTGCGAGCTGAAGTCGAGGTTCAACCAAGAATCGTTGTCGCGGAGACGCACCCTAAAAGGCAAGGGATGCAGCTGGAGAGAAACGATCCTAAACGACCTCGAGAACTCCCAATTATGGGCGTCAACTAAACCAAGACGACTCGTGTGATGATACTCGATCCACAGTATGGTTCCAGAATGTCAGAGTGCAGCCTTGATGCTAACTTCAAAACCCAGGCTGATCCGATGGATTGAAAGTTCCTAACGCCCCGTCGATAGTCCAGTGCTAAGGTCGGTCAGCTTCGAGATGTAATGTCCGGAAAAGTGAATCGCCCAAGTAAATTGTGCGCGTCAGCTGGTCTCAGAGGTCGCGACCTGCTAAGGGCTATTCTATTCGCAGGCCGCCCGAGTCAGAAGCGTGCTGCTATTGACTTGATGGCAGTTCGAAGTTGCCCTCGAGCCGTGATTTGATGAATGCGATCGAGCACGACAAGACGAAGCCCAAAGAGCACGGGTTGGGATGGATTAAGGGAACGCGTGAGGTCGGCTAACGAACGCGGCACATCCGGAATGAGCCTTCGAACTATGAAACGCAGTACGGTGGAATCAAGACGCAGCTTGGAAAGGCCAGCGCGGAACGAAGTCGGATCGAACGCGTGAGGGTCGTGAGGGTCCTCGTATCGAAGCCGAGCGGCGGGCGTTCGTGGACGGCGGATCGAGAAATAGGATAGGAACTGGCGCCTTTTAAGGGAAATTGATGCTGGCCAGCGTCGAGCTGGGCGGTGCACCGGTAGTGAGGTTAAGATCGGCCGACAACCTAAGGGAAGTAAAGGCGAAAGGGGTGGAGAGGAGAAGGCGGATTACTGTCGAGATGGCATTTGGCCTTATTCCATTGAGATGCGGCCCTACGGCTACGGTCGATGCTGCATTCAAAGCGGGAGACCTGGGCTTCGGTTGCTTTGCAAGCAGGTGCCACACAAACCACTGGCAAGGGCCACTAACAAAAAGGAGAATCCAATATTACGCCAGGGCCACTCTCCTGTCATTGGCAGTTTGCAGGTGGCACCCGCCTTCCACGAGCCCACAATCACTCGTTCCCCCAAGTCCCGGGCAGCCAGTCAGGTGACGAGCCCCAGAAGAGAAACAGTCCCCGCCGTGCCCCCGAAGCCAAAAAGCACAGCAGATTGTCCAGGGGCACCGGTGACCCGCACGCAAGTTGCAGCAGTTTCCGGCAATGCCAGCAACGAAGAAGTGTCTCATTTCATGAGAAAGGGGTTCAAATAACAAATCCAAGCAAGGGTAACTTAGTTCGGTACCTGAGGCACATGCTCTACTCCCTACACCTCCTGCGACTCTCAGGGCGGCGCCGCCTTTGTTCATCAACCGCTTTCCCCAGCAAATGCCACACCTCATAGTCCCGTCTCAAGGTCTGGGCGGTTCAGGAATCATACCTTTGCGGAGGCACCACTTCCCACAATGGAGAAGTCTCCGATGGAAGCTCAGTTGAGTCTCCGAAAATGCCTACCTACAGTGCAGACTTCAGCGCAGTTGGGAAGGACAACCGAAAGGACCTTGAAGTCCATTGCCTTAACCACCAACCCAATTCTTCAAAGTGACTATGTGCTTTTAAGGGTAATCTAACCGACCGTTCCCTAACAGCAGAAAGCTAAAATAGCTTAAGGTACGAAGGTAAAATAGATGGGTTTACCGCGGCGTTTGGATACCTCGGACAATTTTGATAAAGGCTTCATCGCCTTCTCTCGAGCCACCATTTCTGTCTCGCGGTCCGGTTTCGTGTCTTGACGTCCTCTGAGTCGGTCACAATTCCAGTCCATCTCACAACACCAGATCTTGTTTCCCTGTTTCAGCTTTGTTCGGCGTCAAAAGACTCTTCAGCAGGTGAGAGCAATGTCGACATCCACCTGGCCGTCGTATATATTGTATGGTCACCCTAGCAGTACCCGAGATTTGAAGCCCAACTCTCGTGTAGGTTCCCAGATCCCAATTCCGGAATCAGTCATCAGCCCCATCCCCGGATTGGACAGATGTAACTACTCCGTATTTTACAGTCTACATTCGTAACACTGCAGAGTGCAGCTCGAACTTTTGGCGCCCACACAATGGAACGAACATGGAGGGGTCATACCTTCGTACAGCCACGGTGTTGCGCAAGTTCGATCGAAGCTAGGTATCATCGTAACTTGCACTCTGACAGAGACTCAAGTAAGCACTGCCTACATACAACCAGGCGTCCAGTGTCCGGTCAGAGTCGGGCGGCAGAGGTTGATCCGTTGTGACCCGGGGCATCCTCTCAGTTGGTCGCATCCATCGCACGTTGAAGCGATACTCGGTACTCCGTAGACCAGATTGAAATTGCCCGTCCCAAGAGCTGCAACATGGACAAGCTGGACCTCGATCCCGAGTGACTGCCTGCTCAGCGAACCATGAACCATCTAACGTTACTGCATGCTTCGATCTTGGCTGAATTACGAAGTACCTAGAGACGAACATTAGCTCATGGGTTTGATTCCCGGCTCGGAAGGCAACGGGCAGCCGGTATACCCGCCTTGTCGGGAAAGAACGCCTTCCTGTGCAGATTCCAAGAAAACCTGGTTCATCAGGGCAGAGGCTCATGCAACCCACCGAATCTGCAATCGATTACTTCGCCTCGGCCACGACGGCACGCACATGGTTTCTCCGTCCTCTGGAATATTCGCTTTTTGAACTCTCTCCACCCCCGCCCTTGGCCGGCGCGTCATGCCGCAAATTATTCGCAGGCTCCACACCCCGCAATTGCTCATACCGGCCCCGAACAAGCTCTTCAATTAGCCTAGATGACAGGACACTGTCTGTAAGTTCCCTAAGCCGCAATCGCAGTCCATACGGATATACTTCAAGTTCAATTAACGCAGCACCGCTCCGAATTGACGCTGTTTTCGGTACACTTCTAAATACCACCGTCATCTATTCCGAACCAACCTGCAAAGTGTCCCAGATCTATTTTCGTCTTGCTCTTGTCTGATTTCCTCCGCCAGACATCACTTAGCTCCGTCGTGGTGCCATCGCAGGCCGAGAGACGGATCGGCCCTCCATAGCCGCCCTGCGAGATTCCGCAGACGGAGAGAGTTGACAGGGCAGAGAAACCGCACAATGACAGCCATCTCAGATTGCCCCCAATGCAGCAGCCACAAGCGCCACATTTTGCGTGCGTCGAGATGCGGACAGCGGAAGCCGTCACCCCGTGGCTCAAAAAGCACATACCAGCTCGTCCAATACACTCTCTATGCTGCCTCTTCTAAATATTCCACTTTTCCGAAAACACCGTTAGGATCCTTGCAGCACTGCGCCAGACAACATGAGGTTTTGGCCTGCCGTCGATTCAGGTTACACAAACCCGTCATCCCTAGCCAAGATAAGGCTGACAATTTCTTCGTACCCCGCAATTGAGCCATCCAATAGGATGTCATTGCTTTCTCAATTGCAGCACGTGTGTTCAGGAACGGCTGGGCATGTTCGTCAGCCTCGCCAGAATGACAGGCTTGCTTCTAGGGGTTCAACTCAGGGGCTGCCAGCACAAGCAAAGGCCCGCGATGCTGCCTGTATCGAGGACAATACTCACTACATACCACGCTTACTACTATGTATTATTTGGCGTGTGCCCAGTTGTTTCATGATACTCTGTCTTGATTCCCAGTGCTCCAAGAGCTTCTGCCGTCTGCGCCCTCCATAAGAACGCTCCTCCGCCATTCTGAGTGCTGAACCATGTCAAACGTATAACCCCAGCATACCCTAGCATTATTCGAGTCACCGAGTCCGATTGCCAGATATTACCATCTGGAAGATGAAGTCTAGAATACCATAACATATCAGGAAAGCTATCAAAATGAATCAATATCCAAAATGCTGTCTAGCCTCGCCACGAAAACAGCCATCAGAAAAGTTGGCCTTCCAGGCGATGCACTTGATTTCTCATCATGGACCGGCTTCAATAACAGCAGCGGAAGTAAGACTTCAATAAAGACCAGCAAATTCTTCCCCTAAAGGGGTATCAGAAACAACCAAAGCTGACAACACAAACAATTCCTGGTCCGAATGGGATATCCCTCAAATCGCTTCCGCTGACCATCCAGCCTGGCTGTCGCCTAGCCTGCCTCCGAGCCATCTATGCCACGTGGGGCCTGGGGCTCGGCGGCGTGTGGAGGGGTTCAGGGGTAATCTTCACCACGACTAAGTAGTAAGGTAGACATGTGGCAAGGCACCTACCTCTTAAGTTCAACGTCCTGCTGGAAGGCCCTACAGGTTTATTTACTAGCAGCCCAGTGGGCGGCCTGCGGTCAGACAGTCAACCCCACGGACGCGGCCCGAAGCGGCGGGAACGGTAAGCAAGGGTAGGAAGCCGATTCGTACCACCAGGCCTCGGCTGTCATACAGTATCTGAGACAAACAGTGTCGTTATCCGGTACCTTGGAAGCCTATAGGATCTCGGCAATTTTAGGGCACGCAGTCAGAGATGGCCTTGGTCATGTAAACAAGCCCCTTCCCTATGTCATTTAAGCCCTTTGCTATCACCAGGGGGTACCTCTAGGGTTCCTAGCTGGGCACGCAAAGTTAGGTGGCCGTCTACCTTACATATTCGGTCATTAACGACGGCGGTACTCTCTGCGATGCGGCAGATTCTCCCCATCTCTTGCCATTCTCACGCTATCTCTGTCACGCGTGGATGCGCTACTGGGTAGGACCAGAATGCATCGTCTGTCAGTGATTATCCGATGTTCAGTCGCCAAAGCTCAATCCTGTCTGTCTCGCTCAGATTAGGTGCGGGTTGTCTTCGCCTCTTAGCCAGCAATGCTCTGTTGTAAACGACACCTTCGAGTATAGTGTGCTCCCTATGATACCTGGGGCTGTCGTTGCCAGTGGAGCGCCTGGGTTCGTCGTTGGAGTGCCTGTGCCTGGCATTGGAGCGCCTACGTCTGTCGTCGGAGCGCCTGTGGCTGTCATCGGAGTGCCTGGACCTGTCGTTCGAGCGCCTGTGTCTGTCGCTGAAGCTCCTATTCCACTCGGGCGTTGAAAATAGGCGTTCCGAGTTCCTGACTCCTGTCCGCCGACTCCGTCTCGGCAGCCCTGGTATGGTGAGACGCTGTCTGCGATCATGCGACCGTTGGATGTAGTCAACTTCAGGGCTGGAGTTTCTGGAACGAACCGGCCGACTGGGGTGGTCTAGGTATGAAGGTGGCCGATAATCATGACGTTCCGGCATTTCAGTGTTAGAATGGTAAGTTCCGTAGTTCTGAAGGTCCACTTCCGAGGAACGACTTCGCAATGTGGTGCCGCTGGGCTCATATCTCAGCTCCGAAGCCCCTATTTCATCCTCTTGACGAGACATGGGGCCGAAATTGGCATCCAATCACCCGTATCCAGCACCATGACCAACATAAGGGTCACCAAGGTCGTACCGCTCCCGGGGTAGAGGCACCTCTCCTCTCCTATAATATCCAGTGTCATAACGTCCGCTCCGAGTCCAGGAGGCTTCGGTGTCGGCATCGACAGGTGTGAAAGGGTTAGGTCTTGCCCAGTGGCTCATGACGACGCTGGCGTTAGAATCCAATGCTGTAGCTGATCTGCTCTTGTAACTTCGTGTCTCTTATGCTGATCCACGGTTGAGGACTGGTGGCACTAGGCGCAACAGAACGAAGAGCACTGCAGGTTAAGCACCAGATCACAGTCGAGAGGAGACGTGGCCCTGCTATTTTAAATGCAAAGGAGGCATGCGCAACACCAATTCTGGTGGAGTGGTCATGCTCACAGTTCAAATGTCAGGGACACGGCCAATCGAAGAACTCACGAGATTGCGGGTATGGCGTGCCGAGTATGGCAGTTCGATAAAGGCACCAAAGAACGAAATGCCATAGACGACGTCACGCAGCACACGCAGCAGTATTGCCTGTGATTTGAGGGTGACATCGGGACATGGTGTCTTTATGCTGACAGTGCGCTGTTGGGAGCTGGCTCACTTGAGCCAAGAGAAAACCCCTGAATCGGGGACACCATGCTGCCCCTCACTCGAGGTAAACAAAAGGCTTGGAACTCACAATGTGTTGTACATACCTGACCGCCAGTGTAGTCTCTCCCATTCACCTACCACATGCCCAAATCTTGTAGCTCCTAATCCCAGCAAATAAGAAGGGAAAGAATGACAAGAGTTATATTAGGGGTTAACTTGGTAGGTACTGTGTAAGTGATGTGGAGAGTCAAGCAGTAACCTTGTATGCCGTGAAGTGTCTTGACAGGAAATCGAAATGAAAAACGCCCCCAAGAGATGACCCGGCTGATTCCCACCACCCTTTGCAGTAAGAAAAGACATGATAGGTATCCCCGACACCTCAAAAGCCCACAGAAAGTAAGGAAATAGGACAAATCCCGCCGCTCAGACACCTCCCCTTTATCCCGTTCCTTGCCATGGTAAAATGCCAGCTCCCACTTTCGCCTTTGACACCGAAAGACCACAAGTTTTGAATCCCTCTTGCCCATTCCTTGTCGTTCCTATATACGATGTGTTTTTGTGTGTATGCGTGCGGCAGGTGCGAGGACTCCAAACGAATGCGGATCGTGCAGGTTGGTGTTGCGGTTCGTTGTTGTGTAGATCGGGCCTGACAGCGAGCGACAGACGACGGCAACTAACACGGGCGAGCAAGCTTCATTCCGCTCATTGCTCCCAGCTCTTGATCCTGGGACCTTTATCCTCCCGCCCATCATCCCTTTTGCGCCGATCTGCTTGCCCAAATACCGCCCATATACCACCCGAGAACCAACGTCGAACACTTCCTGATGGTGGAACTGCAAGTCCCTTGCGTCGCGGTCAAGCAACAAGCGCAGCCCAGCCCCATCCCGAGTCGTCCCTTTAAGTGAACATCTCGCCGCCCGGAAGAACGCAAATAAAGAATACTAAACGAACGATGTGCAAACGACTTCTCAACAAAGTCAGCCTGTGTGCCGTACCCGCTATTGCTTGGTCTTGCCATGTCGTCGACCTCTTTGCTCAGGGAAATAAGAGGAGGCAATCCGGCGCGACGGGGTCCTTTTTTCGGATTCGAAGTAAAGGTCGAGGATGCAGGTGCCGAGGATCGCTGAATGTTGATGCAGGAACCGCGAAAAGAAACAACAAGAAAAAAGGGAAAAAATCGAGTGTGTGGAAGGGCGAGGGAAGAAAACCAAAAACAAACAAATACGCTCCCAAGCCCAAACTCTTGCTCCCAATCTCCCCCCTTTTGTGTAAGCATGCACGACCAGGACTCACGCGCCCACCCTTCGCCTTCCCTAGCCCTTCCAAAAGAATATGCCTTCTCGCCCCGTTCCCGAAAACGATAACAGAACACCGTGTCTCAGTTTTAATCCTGGTCCCACCCTAATGTGTCTTCCAACCTTTCTCGTCTCCCACCATCCGTGTAAATCAAAACAAACCCAGACTCCAAGTTCAGAAAAGCTACCATGTGTTGGCGGTATCAATCGCACAAAGAAATGACACCGTGCATATTGCACAGTCTTCGACAACCAAAGATGCCTTAGCCCCAGACACTAGCTTGGACACCAAGACCAGGCTTGCTGCCCCAGCCGTTCGGACGGGATCCCCAGCCAGAAAGACCAATGTTTGGTCCCTCAGAGGCTGCCGAGGAGGAAGCATTGGCCGGAGCGGTGCTGCCAGACGCAGAAGTCTCATCGTTCCCCGAGGCAGTGTAGCCCTGGCTCAGCGGCGATGGCAGCGGGGTGGTGGAACGCTTGTTCAAGGCCGGGTTCGTCGGGGCGTTGGACACAGACGGACGGGTGCCAATGGGCGCGACCGAGCCCTGACCTGGCTTGCTGCCCGGAGCACCCTGGCGCGGCGGAGACCCTCCGGGGGATGAGGCGCTAGTGCGGCTCGACTGCTGGGCAGCCGGAGCGTCAAAGACGCCCTTTCCGGCGGGCGGATTTGACTGCGGGCTCGAGTTGCTGTTCGCTCGCGACCTCTCGTTGGGTCCGGCAGACTGCGATCCCTGTCCGCCTTCAACAGGAGGCTGAGGGCCGACGTCGGTATGGATCGGGGGCACGCGGCTGTAGTCGTATGTCATGGGGGAGTGGCCGCGCAGAGCAGCCGGTCCGCCTTGGGGGGCAGGGAGGCCGCCTCGCGGTGCACCCGTCTCGTCAACGTAACCGCCACTTTCGGCATACGAACCGTCGCCATACAGGGCACTACGCTGCTGGGCAATGAGCTTCCGGCGGTCTTCCTCGGACAGGCTGCCGGGGCTTATGGTGCGGTCCGGCTTGTTGCCGCCATACGACGAGATTTCGGCGAGAACAGCTAGGAGAAGTCAAGTTAGCCCAGGTCCTGACTTTGCGTCTCTTTATCTCGGGAGCTAGCAGCCATATAGAGATATCGCCAATCTTCACAGAGTTCAGGAAGCACATGACCATTTGGCGTTGAACCGCACTTGTGGTGCAAAAGAATTGAGAACAGAAGCGGTTGAGCTCTATGGGCGCCAAAAAAGCTTCTCTATGATTCCTGTTTCTTGTTCTTTTTGGTCTGCTGTGATAGGAAGACTGATGCTATACAGAAGAGGGCGGCCTACTTCGGTTGTATTGCTGCTCTTGATGATAGTTCCGAAGCTCTCGCTCCCGCTGGGCGGCCATTCTCCTCTTGGCCTGCATCATTTGTTCCGCCTCGTTTGAGCCGCGCGAGGTTTGGTGTCGCTGGGAGGCGTAGAAGTTCTGGAGGTTGGAGCCCGGATGGGGGCCGCCGCGTGCATCACCATAGTCGGCCATCGAGTGAGGCCGGGAACCCGGGCCTGCCGGTGGGCGTCCGTCTACCGAGAAAGGGTCAGTGGGGCGGGCTCGTAGAGGTCGGCCCGGCCAGTCCCGCGCATACTTACCAAAGGCTGGGTACATTCTGGCGGGGCCGGGATAAGGTAGAGACTCACGGCGGCCTCCGATGGCTCCAAACATCTTCCCGCTTTTAAGGAGGTTGTCGATGGCTCTGTCGACCTCTGGGAACCATAAGCAGTCAGTATGCGATTGTCCCACTCCGCTGCGCCCAGACGCCGCGCTGTCAAGCTTCCAAATCTTGTGTTCAGAGCAGGCGGGACTGATTATGCGCGCCATAGCCAAGATCGGCAGGATCCTCAAGGACGATACATACCCTCGAGCTGATGCGTAAAGGCCGCAGGCTCTTCGCGGGGGATGGTGGAGCTAGCACCTGTGGTCAGGTTGGAACGATTAGCGGATGGAGGCGCCCAACGGTTGAGGACAGAGTGTAAGCGGAAAAGAAGGACGAACCAGAGCGTGCCGGCGGAGGAGTCTGGTGATCCCAGCCGGACTGCCCAGTAGGAGGCCATTGCGAAGGCTCGTAGTATCCCGACATGTTGGCGAGGGTGTGTTGATGGCGTGCAGACCGGAAGGGCAAGGCCGCAGCGACGTGTCGGCGAAGGGTATGGAGAATCTGTGACGATTTCCGATTCAAAGTCGACTCTGGCTGCTGTCTATGTCAGCATATGTAAAAATTCAACGCTGGCGGCGGATGGTGCGCATGAGCGGCGCGACATGTGTCAGGCACAATTGCCGGAGCTGGTGCTGTTCGAGAGCTGGGTTGGCCAAATGCACGGGAAAGTTGAGGCGCGCAAAAGGAGGTGGTTTGCTTTGCTGGCCGCCAGTGGCGCACGAGCAGGGGAGACAAGAAAAATTACTATGTCCTTTGCACTGTCCTTTCGAGTTTGCACTATTTCCCCCAATTAAAGTGTTTGCAACATTCACGTCGTGCTTACCTGAAAGTCGACTCTGCCTTCTGCTGAAAGCGCCCGGTCTGATCCAGGACTGATTGGCGAAAACGACCCCGAGGAGGAGGGAAAAAGGGGGAAGCGAGAAAAAAAGAGAGAGGAGGAATCTCGGCACGTACCCTGACGCGCAGGCAGTTTTTTTAGTCGCGAGCTGAGAGTGGAGGGTTGCTCCAGGAAGGAAAAGACCGGGGAGATGGAGGTTCTTAGGCCCGGCGCAAAGGGCAGAACGTGGGCCGATCTTGCTTGACGTGGTGACGGGAAGTGCCTCTTGCAGCCAGGGTGCAGTCCCCTTTTTGGTTCGCGGGCAGGTGTGCATGGGAGGGGCAGCGGGCAAGCACAGTCCACGGAGCAGGGCCGAACTGCACGGAGCACCCTCACCTCAGGGACTGCGTGCTGCTGGATAACGTTAGGGGTAAATTTTAGGAACCGATGAACTTCGATCCCATCCTCATCATCATCATCCATGCCTAAGGCTGCCGTCCCGTTTCACTGCATGCTTACCTTCTTCTACAGACTGAAATAGAGCACACCACATTATCCGTATTTGGACGGCTCGCTTCCTAAACAACTTTAGGTTGCGCAAAACACGACACAACGTCGACTGGCGAGGCCCGATATTCCGGTGTGGAGCGCCGAAATGAGGCCAAATGGTTGCCGGAACGCGCCGGGAAAAGTGCGCAAGGTAACTACGTAACTCTACCTATTGAAACGTATACTGTATAGATCACTCATTACACCATCTGCTACATTTCGTGCACACAGATCGACAATCTATTACAGGAGATATTAGAGAGAACGTGAGAGACAGCGCTGGTCGGTCCCAGATCTGCCGAGTGTGCGACTTTGCGATGCGGTCCCCCCCAGATTACCTACACCATATCATCCCGTCTCGAACGGCTGGCCAAAGGCCCAACCCATCCATTGCCTCGGTGGTGAGCATTCAGCCTGCTGTCTCAACAAGCGACCCGCAACCAAAAACGCATATGTACTGTACAATGAAACACCTAGGTGATCATCACGGCCAGGGCAGAATCGGCCAGTACAGCATATACCTTACTTACACTACTAATAAGAGACCGAGAGGTTGCAGCCCAAGTGTTAGACTCGACGAACCCGAGACCTAGGCTGAAGCGGGCCGGCACGGACAATGTGGGTACCCTAAACGTGCATAGAAGGTGAGAACCGCGCTGGGAGAAGGAACCCAGCGGCACCACAAATTCGGGAAACCGCTCGCTGATGAGCGGGAGAGCTCGGTCACCTTCCCGGATGATGACATGCTGTGTAATAGGTACAGTACATACGTACTACCACACTGATGTCAGGCGCCTCTGCTATGCAAGCCAGTCGCAGAAATATGGAAATTGGAGAAGCCTAAAGATTGTCTCGGCACAATATGGTTCGATCTTGAAGAATTTTGCAGTTTTGGGACAGTTGCTCCCAAACACTCATCTTTACGAAGGGGATCGTTGGGAGGACCAAGGGCAACGTTGGGAGGACCAAGGGCAACGTTGCGAGGCCGGTCGGGGAGCGACGGGACTCGGGAGAGAGCGAGGATGCCAAGGGCCCCTTTCTCACCTTGAGGGCTCTAGCTCAGCCAAGTACGAAGATTGGGTGCGCTTTCTCCATCTTCTGCCGTCTGGTACCTCTAGCTTCTGACGCTATCAAGGGACAATCCAATTTTCAAGATCGCTTGCAGCACCGAACGTTCTGTTCGGATATTCATGAGTCTTTTTCTTTTTCTCCCCTTGAAAGGCCACCCGCCCAGCAGGGCATACGTTGCAGATGCGACCTGGTGGCAACCTCTGACCTACCGTTCTTGTGCAACCAGCATACGCTAGCCCACCACTATCACTTGCGACGTGGGGTTCATTACTGCCAAGGAGGGGGATCAAGAGAGTTTCGCCGAGACCAACTGAACCGCATCACTGAGGTCGGCCCAACGAAGTGCAAGACTACACGTATGGCACAGCAGGCCACTGGCGCCTTCACGAGGCAAGTTGCTCGGATTTCACGCTAGAGTTTTGATACCTTTCGCCAACTCAAATCTGGTATTCAATATCGGAAAATACGGTGACGGCGAGTCTGAAACTGGAGAATTAGCCCGGGGAACGTGGGGGAGCCCTCAATCCAGATTCTCCAATCCGAACTCGCTCTGCTTCCGTTTCACCTGCTAACGATATGCTTCCGCACGTTTTAACCACACCGCAAAAGGTCGAAGATGTGTGCCCGTAGCGGCACTCACTGGCCCTTGGCTTGGAACATAGATCCAGACCTTCATGGATTACCGGCGGCAAGCAAACCTACCAGTCCTGCTTGATACAGGCAGCTATTTCGCTATTTGCTTGTGATGTCGTTACAGCGCCCAAACTTCCCGAATGCCGATGTACCCAAAACATGCCGGCAGCGAACTGTTTGAAACGGCACTGGAACAATCATGATCGTCCCAGTACCGGCCCCCGACTGGGGCCTTGAGCTCGCGGAGCCGTCAGACACTTATCCAAGCGCCCATGGCAGGCATCTTCGTCTGATGTTCGTTCGAGGACGCGGCTGGCCCAGGTCCAGCCTTTGCGTGGAAACACGTTTACAGTGACATCCAGCAGCGCCCACCCGGCGATTGCGACGTCCATCGCTCCAACATTTACTCCAACTCAGCGTGCCATCGCCGCTGTGGTGTGACCTACTCCGAGGAAGCGATCCTGGCTTCATGAAATCCGGGTAAATGTCTGGGTAACGCATGCCAGGCTCAACAGACCGATCCCTATCCCGCCCGATTTTCACCCACAGGCGCTGCATGCGACCTGGAGAAGCTCTAGGAGCCGCGCTCGGCCGACCTTGATATTCCGCGGTCCATGGCAGTTGTCCGCCGTGTATTACAACTTCTTAGGAACCCCTTTCCATGCTTAGCGATGAGACTGTCGGCAACCAGAAGACACAATATTCCAAGTGCGGCCGGCACTTTGACATCTGCAAACCCTATGGTGGCTTTCATCGCCAAAAATAATGCTGCAGGCCGTCAAGTGGTTCAAAAGCGCCATCACATCTCGCCAGCCAATGTGTGCCGTCCGTTTGCTCTTCCACGCCAATCTAACGTCAGACTAAGACCATATCCAGTATCGTCCATCGACAGACAAGTCTCATGTCTGGTCGATGAGTGCTGCCTAGGAAATTTTGAAGCGACGAGGCCAACGAAACATTCTCAAGCACAGTCTTGCCGGATCACCATCCACGTGCCACTCGTCATTTCCCCAACCGCCATCACCAACCACTCTCACCCTGCCTTGCAGCACGCATTTCAAAAGGCTGTCTGAAAGCCCAATTTGGAATGAGATCAGAGCATTCCACATCCTGTTTTACGCACCGTCGCCCACAACCCCAAGGATCAATCTGCTTCACGAAGAGCAACATGACTGACCTGGTTGTGCTTACTACTAATCATTTTGAGATTTGACTAATCCCGCTTCCTCAATGATACTCTCACCTGCTCTCCTACACGCCTGAGTTTGACCGACGTGCCTGGCGGGCTTCATTGCAGTTTAACCCTATCTTCGTCGCGTCGACCCATTACGACCTTGGAAAGATCTGTCTCTGGTAGAAGCAATGCTCGGTCCCCATTCGGTTTTAGCCTTCAAATGACTCCTTCTAGAAAGCCTGCTGGGCATGAACTGTGGAGCTGCCACTGGAGGCGTTGATGACCCTCCATGTCCACAAGCCCCTCACATTCATTAGCTCTGATATGGACTCACAGACGACTGCCCTGCTTTGCCAGGCTACCAACCCCCCGCTTTCGAATGCTTACTCTACGGACACTGATACTCAGAATTCCATTTCAACAATATGGGTGGCGGTCTGCGACAGCGTAATAGGTTGCGTTGTCCGCCTCCATGTTGAGTTCTCTACGGTCTAGTTGGTCGGCGGATGGGCGAACAGTGCAGCGCTGTAACATGAGCAAGTAAGGGCATAGAGGGACAGGCGCAATAGACTGCATGAGCTTGAAGGGATGAGATACAGCCCTGTGATGCTTGGTATAAGCGAGAGAATATTTCTGGAGCCGCGTACCGGTAATTCCTTTACCGCATCAAGATGTTCCCCTTCGAGATGACTGGTACTCCCTAGCATCCGGCTATCAGAAAGTTGCCCTTAAAGCCCAACTCAGCTCTTCTTATAACCCGGCGAAAATATACGGCAATCATGGTTATGTACGGATACTGTGCATTCCATACAGCAGTCGTTCCTCTCGCGTAATCTACCCACTCATTGCGGGGTCACTGATCCACGGGACTGGGTCCAGAAGCGAGTGGGTGTGCTAAGGAAGCTGGGACCGGACGTTATTTGCAACCAACTTTTGCCTGCTTCACATGCAGTGTATGTAAAAGATTGCAGTGTATTATAACGCTGATTATAACAGTCTATGCCCTTACCCAATCCATCGGGTAATTGAACTTTGCTGCGTCATATCGAAGATCTCCAAGAGTATTCAATGGTGTTGCGCTTGATTGGCAAGGCTTCCCGGTGTATGGCCGGCAGGTGCTCCCGGAGCCAGACGGCATCCGTGACCCCACAGTTCCCGCGCCTCGACCTCGCCAAGACCTGTGACGGCCGAATTGGGATCCACCAGGACGGTGTTATGCAGACTTTTTCACAACCACCATGGGAAGGTTTTCATCACCCGCAGGAATCTAGCCCTCCGCGCTAACCTCGTCCGCCCACCTACTTCTGGGTTCGAAATCGCGCTCAATATTTCCTCTTTCTTGCCCTTCTTCTCCCCTTCCTCCTCGTCTCTTCCTCGTTCTGCTCACTGAAAGTGTCACGTTAGCGCTCAACGCTTCAGCTTGAGCACCTGCACTAACGCAGACCGAAACCTTGGTGCCGTCAACCCCACCTATGCACCTCTCCAGATCGGCGTTCCTTGACTCTCTCTACTCGCCAGCACTGAGGTTTATGTGCTGGCCCAGGCGGCAATAGCTGAACAGCAAGCGACTTGAAGTCTTTGCGCTTGCTGAAGGGGACGTAAGAAAGACTTACCTGCGGCGTTTCTTGATACCACTATACGTATTTCGGTATCCCTCTCTCGGAGCCGGTTTTGTGATCGCAAGTGTTGCGTCTATCTAAACCGCTATTGACACTGCTCGGCCGCGCTCCGATTCGAGAAACTTTCCCATAAGGGTTGTCGCGCGGATTTTTCGAGTCAACATGGCCGCGACAAACAACCCCACCCTGACCGCTGAGCCGGTCCTGTCCAAGGTCGACAGCGAAGGCGGCGGCTACGGAACGACAGGCGCCATCAACACCACCGCTGTCGGTACCGGCGAGACCCGCACCTCGCTGTCCTCCGATGCCGAAGCCGCTGCGGTAGCGGCCGGCCTCCAGCAGCTCGAGGCTCGCAACACACACTGGTATTCGTACCTGCTGACCGCCGACTTTTGGCTGGTCATCGCCGTCGGCCAGATCCTCGCGCTCTGCATCACGGGAACCAACACCTTCACGAGCTTCCTGTCAAGCGTAGGGACCGTCATCCCCGCTTTCCAGACCCTCTTCAACTACGCTCTCCTCACTCTGGTCTGGCTTCCCATCACACTGTACCACTACGGCTGGCGCAAGTGGCTGGGCATTGTGTGGCGCGACGCCTGGAAGTACTTCATCCTCAGCTTCCTGGACGTCGAGGGGAACTACTTCACCGTGCTGGCGTACTACTACACGAACATCCTCTCGGCCCAGCTCATCAACTTCTGGGCCATTGTCTGCGTCGTCATCCTGTCGTTTACGCTCCTCCGCGTGCGGTACCGTCTGGTGCAGATCACGGGCATCCTCATTTGCTGCGGCGGCATGGGCCTGCTGCTTGCCAGCGACCACATTACGGGTTCCAACGGTGGTACTGGGCGGGATATGCTCAAGGGGGACCTGTTTGCCCTGCTCGGCGCGACGCTGTACGGGATCAGCAACGTGTTTGAGGAGTGGTTCGTCAGCAAGCGGCCGGTGTACGAGGTGCTTTCGTTTCTGGGCATCTTTGGCGTGTGCATCAACGGCGTTCAGGCCGCGATATTCGACCGGCACTCGTTCGAGGGTGCCACTTGGAACGGCGACGTGGCTGGCTGGTTGGTCGGCTACACGCTGTGCCTGAGCATCTTTTACTCGTTTGCCCCCTTGATCTTGCGCATGGGCAGCGCCGCCATCTTTGATGTCAACTTGCTGACGGCGAACTTTTGGGGTGTCATTATTGGGACTCGGGTTTTTGGGCTTACGGTCCACTGGATGTACCCCATTGCCTTTGTCCTCATTTTATGCGGGTTGATTGTCTACTTCTTGTCTGGCAGCATCCTTGGCGATTCCAAGAAACCGTGGCTGGGGGAGAACCAGAGGCATGGTGTCACTGGTATTGGGACGGCCAAGCTGAGGGCGCTGCATGAGGCGAGGAAGAAGGGCTTGGTTGTTGGAAACGCTGGGGGGGTGGCCCATCAGGCTTAGGGTGATGGCGGTGGGAGCAGGAGTGGGAGTGATGGGTACTGAGTCGTGTTCGCGGCTATTGTTGTGCATGGTTGGAAAGTTGGAAGTCGATTTCAAATATGACAAGACTTTTGGATGGTTTGATAATGTCAAAAGTGTCTCGGAAGCAATGTATCTCGGGCTTTGTTCACAAGAAGCCGATCAGGGGTGTCCTGCGAATATTCAACTTGGGTTAGGGTCTAATTACCGGGTCAGCTCATTCAACCCCTTGTTCTTGAGCCGCTCTTAGTCAGACATCTGTATGCAGTCATCTTAAGATGACCCTCCCCCTTCGTCCAGCCCCTCACCACGCAGCGGGCTTTGCTTTGCCCTTGACTTGCTCCTGCACATGTACAGCTCCTTTCCTCCAGTCCCCTACTGGTCATACCACAGACCGACAGCGAGAATGGCGTCAGCCCAGGGCCAGCCTTCAACCCCTTACTTGGGCTATGGAAGTAATATGTGGAAGGAGCAAATGGCTCTCCGATGTCCCGCGTCCCCTTTCATGGGCGTCGGCCGTTTTCGCGGCTACAAATGGTTCATCAACGCTCGTGGATACGCCAACATTGTCCCGGTTACTGTGACTCCTGACCCCAAGCCCGGGTCGGAGACCAGAGGCACGGCGGCGACTGATGGCAGCACGAAGGACAACGGCGGCAGCAATACCAGCACCAGAACTAGTAACGACGACTATGCGAACCAAGTCTGGGGCCTCGTATACAACCTTTCCCCCGAGGACGAGGCCCAGCTCGACATCAACGAGGGCGTGCCCTACGCCTACGAGAAGCGCATGCTCGAGGCTGAGTTCTGGCCTGCTGTTGGTCATAAGTCTAGTACTAGGCTCTGGGCCAGGAGGACTCGGAGCAAATGTCAGAAGAAGACGCTGCTGCCCGTGCTGGTGTACATTGACTTCCAGCGGGCCGACGACCACAACCACGACCACGAAGGACAGCAGCACCTCCCAGGGGACGAGTACGTGTATCGGATGAATAGGGGGATCAAGGACGCGCTAAGGGAGGGGGTTCCAGGGGGATATGTCGAGAAAGTGCTGAGGCGGGACATACCCCCGCGCGAGAACGAGGAGGAGGACGAGGTGGAGGTGGAGGTGGATGACATGGAGACAAAGGGGGCTTGGAACTTGAAGCAGGTGAGGGGCCGGGCGGGCAGGTTGTTGAGGAGGGTGAAAGTGGTGCTGCTGAGAGCGGTGAGCTGCGGTAGTACTACCAGAAGGGGATGTGGGTGTATGGCCTGGGGCTGTGGGAGAGAACCTGAACGGGCACAACGGGACGGGGATTCAAGTTGGTAAGTAGATTGGGTTGGGTGGTTAGAGGATCTGAGCGTGTATCTAGACGAGACGATAGAGATAGGTATTGATGTCCAGGGACGAGGGGGGCAATTGTTAAGCTGTTCCGGGCATGTGTGTTAAATCCCTTGAATAAGGTAGGTAGTAAGTGCAGGGTACGACGGCTAGGATCCAGATTAAGGAGAATGGAGAGTGAACTGCAACGGCACCTACCTTACCTAAAATTGTTCATGACAAATAGACAGCAGTAAGCAGTTCAAGGGAGTTGAGCTTGCCCACTATCAGGATCAAGTTATGACAGTCACAATATTGTTCAAGGTGTGCATTCGTAAGGTAGCCTTCAGATTTCCGTACCCTACAAGTCAAAACACTCTGCCACCGAGTTTGGAAGTAACCGACTCATCGTGTGTCTTCCTTGATGTTTCTACCAACGTTTGTTTTTGGAATGATAAGCATAGCAGAGTATGTGTTAAAACACTTCTTTAAGAAAGGAGATAGAGCAAATGAGAGGAAGAGAAGAACATAGTAGAAAATAAGAAAGCAAAAAGGTATGCCTCATCTAAGAATCGAACCTTGAAGCAAAAAAGGGGGTATGAGCCTAGACTACACTCCGGGACAGTACCATTCGTCGACCGGAGGCTATCCAGGTATTTTCTCAACCCTGCGCTGGAACCGCTACACCACAACGTCGTTGAAAAGTGTAGTGGTTCCTGTTGAAGACCTGCTCACTTGGACTAACCTATATACCTCCCGCCACCAACTTTTTAGCCACTTCTTTGGTCAGTTTCTCTTGTTGACAACCACAATGGCAGCAATCACAGCATACTTTTGCTCTCGATGTCCCTTTTTCAGCTCCAAGTAAGCATTCTTAAAACCACTCTTCTAGCTATCAGAACTTCACGTTACAGAGCCCGTCGGACCCATCATGATAATATTCCAAGTCAAAAAAAGGCGACGCTCGCAAACTCAGAGACCAATACTACAAGTAATGCCTTGGGCATCCCCCAGCAACAGTACAGGCCGGAATGGAGTGATGATCACTGGCTCCACGATGCCATGAGAACTGTGGCATGTGAGATCAGGCCTGGAGCCCGAATTGGAACCAAAAACCGGATGAGAACCAGTCTGGATGGAGTCTTTGCCCTTGAAGTATTGATTTCGCACCGTCTCGAGATGAATGTTTTCATAGCTCACACAAATCGGCAGTGGATTCGTCTGAACCGAAGTAGAACGCATACAGGACAGTGTGGTTAGGTGGGAGTCTCAAATAAAGCTCACAGCATAACACGGGACCATTTCTGCCTTTGGATGGTGTTTAATGTTTATCAGGACTCGGAATGCAAGGGCTCACCTTTCTTTCACTTGTTTGCCTGTCGTACCTAGGTGTCTCAGGGCGGAACAATTGAATCTGGGATTGAACACCGGTCTGTTTGCACAACATTGCGCTGGGTGCAGAATTTCTTTGTGAACAATCATGTATTTAATTCTGTCAATATTGAGGCTTTGAGCTGGGCTGGTTTCGATGTTAGTACCTGCCCATCAAAGCCCCAACACCAGCCTGGCGAGGAAAGCATCGATGCGGTCCTCCACAGGCTACAACAGCCCAAGGGGGAAATCCACTGTTCGAGTTAGAATCGCCTTCAGTCAAATGACCTGGCTTAACACACGGAGACTGCGATTTCGCTGCTAAGAGTACTTTCACCTACCGGGGCGTACTACGAGGGACCGGCGGTCTCGGAAGCCTCATCCTTCTCATCTGATCCCGGTTTCCATCCTGTGCGACTTCCCGATCTTTCCCCTAACGCATTTACTTCTGCAGGACGGGTGGCTGCAACCCACTGGCATCTGACTTGCCGCCTGTCAACCAGCATTTACAACCCACTGGTGTGCCTCTGGCAGTCATTGCTGTGCGGTCGGTTGTCATTCTCCACCTGTCATCAGCCTTCCAGACAACGACCATAATCCACATGGTCGAATCAGATGGACATTGTGTAAGTATAAGCTTCTCCTTCCCGAGACATTCGCAAATCATTGTACCTGGATTTCCCTTTCAGCGTGCCGACACTCGAATTTTCGTACCAAACCTTTGACCAACATCCGCTGCCGCGAAAACTGGCCTCGAACTTCCCTTCATTAGCTAGAATCGCTTGCTCGGATACTGGAGCCGTTGACTGACATAGCTAAAATACCTACAAAACAGTCAGCCTAATCAGAAGTGGTGCTAAACATGGCATCACCCGCTCGGCTTGCCGAGCCTGGATCACGGCCGGTGTCAATCTTACGGTCATCGGCTTTCCCGACATCTCCCTCGCACCAGGACGCCTCCAGCACTTCAAGTAGAGACCGGTACTATGCCGAGAACTCTCAGAATCCGCTTCCTGAGATTGCTACTGCCGAAGTCTCCCAGAACCCGCCTCCCCAGTCCATCGCTATTGACGAATCCAATCAAGAATCCGCGCCCACCACCTTTCCGTTTCGTGAGACCGAGCATAAAGAAGCCGATGCAATGGAGGACGATTCTGACGGCCCATGGTACCAACAGATCTATGACAGGATCTCCAGAACCGGCTGGCTTATCATTGTCCTTTCTGGTCTTGGTATCATGGCTGTTATCTTGGGAATTCTAGGAGGAAAGGGCATCCTCTCCGGGTCTGGGTACGTTGCGAGTCCAAAAGCAGTCAGGAAGTCGACCGCTGACCTCTTCCT
The DNA here is from genome assembly GCF_033297395.1 of Canariomyces notabilis. NCBI lineage: Eukaryota > Fungi > Ascomycota > Sordariomycetes > Sordariales > Chaetomiaceae > Canariomyces > Canariomyces notabilis. The sequence goes on from NW_027041823.1 coordinate 2,534,255, forward strand.
AGGAGCTCTAGTGCAGATAGACCTAGTTCTGCAAGCCCTACAACCGAGTTTTCATCACCTAGCACCTCAACAACAAGCTCTGCTAGTCCATCTTCCACGGTAAGAGTTCCCAGTTACTGTATTGTCTTTCTCTCGCAACTTCTACCTCTGTCCACCACAACCGTCGCCCTCTCCGCCCCTTCCCCACTCCTTTCACTATCCTCTCAACCGCTTCTGCAACGAATCACATGCAGCCACCCCTTAGACACCCGAATCAGCCGAATAATAAGCTCACAGACTTCCCAGGCAATAATACGAGCGGACTGCAAAAACGAATCCAACTTCATAGCAGACGCTACCTGGATCGGCACGGAATCGGGGCCGTACGCGAACGAGTTCGTTCAAGCCAAGTCGGCGGTGGCCTGCTGTGACGCCTGCGCCGACTCGCCCGGCTGCGCGGGGTGGCTATACGTTGCCTCGTCCATGTTTACTCCGTGCACCAAGATCGTCGTCAGCTCCAGCCCCGGCGGGGAAAAGGACAACATGTGTCCAAACGGCCACACGCCTGGGACAATCTTCGTGGTGGAGAAGGGGAAAGATGATAAAGGAATCGCTGGGCTGGGACCGTGCAGCGGCAGGGCACTTGTCAAACCCAAGTAGCGTTGAGTTGGTAACGTCCAGGGTGACATGTCCGCGGGGCTTCCGGTCCGACAACCTGGTGGTCGATAGAGCATAAGAGGCGCATTCTAAGACTGGCTTAATCCTCAAGATTCCAAGCGTTTGCTTCTGACCCCATGGCAGGAAACCGTATCTTACGGGATATGTGGGATTGTTCTAGAAGTGGTGTCTTTACAGGCGGCTCAACATGGATTGTGGGAGACATTGTTCACTAGATACCCCTTCATTTGATACACTCGTCACGTTGCGGTGACAATGGCATTCTCTGCTCTGCGCTTTGCTCACAAAGATAAATGTACAAGTACAAGCCCTTCCCAGAAAACCCTGTCTATGCACCTTCAAACCAATACCAAGCACCTGCCTCGCAAGACTCCGGCCCGTTTAGGTGTCGGCGCGAAAGAAAACGGGCAAGCGAGGCGAAATGCGCAGAAGTTGCATCTCCTCGGCTTGTGCCATTCCGTCCTTGCTGAAAACATGGCAATGACCACCTCTACGCATCCTTGCTCCTGAAGTAGAACTCTATCATCAGAGACGGAGCAGCTTGGCGGCGTACTGCTCAATGAGCCCCTCAGTCGGGAAGCTCATCTCCTCGAGCTTCTGGGCGTACGGGGTAGGGACATCGGCACCAGTGACACGCTGGGCGGGGGCGTCGAGGTAGTCGAAAGCGTACTCCATGGTGAGGGCCAGGATCTCAGCGCCGACGCCAAAGGCGGGGAACCCAGACTCGACGGCCATCAGGCGGTGCGTCTTCTTGACCGACTTGACGATCGCCTCAACGTCGAGCGGCTTGATGCTGCGGAGGTTGATGACCTCGCACTCGACGCCGTACTTCTTCTTGAGCGCCTCGGCGGCCACGAGGGTCTGGCCAACGCAGCGCGACAGCGTCACCATGGTCAGGTCCTTGCCGGCGCGCTCAATCTTGGCCTTGCCAAAGGGGATCACAAAGTCGTCCTTTTGCGCCGCCTCGGACATGGGGAACGACTGGCCGTACATGAGCTCGTTCTCGAGCACCACGACCGGGTTCGGGTCCCGGATGGCCGCCTTGAGCAGGCCCTTGGCGTCCTCGGCGGACCAGGGCGAGACTACCTTGAGCCCCGGCACGCTGCCGTACCAGGCCGAATAGTCTTGCGAGTGCTGCGCGGCGACGCCGGCGGCGAAGCCGTTGGGGCCGCGGAAGGTGATGTTGCAGGGCTGGATGCCGCCCGACATGTAGAGCGTCTTGGCGGCCGAGTTGACGATCTGGTCGATGGCCTGCATGGCGAAGTTGAAGGTCATGAACTCGCACTGATGGGGGCAAGCTTCGCGTTAGCGTGTTCCTGCGGAAGCAACTAACTAGCTGGCATGGTGTGAGATGCAATGCAAAGGGATCTACCGACCACCGGGTGCAGGCCGCTCAGCGCGGCTCCAACCGCCAGACCGCAGAATCCGCTCTCCGTGATCGGTGTGTCGATGACGCGCTTGTCGCCGAAACGGTCTAGTAGGCCCTTGGTGACCTTGTATGCGCCGTTGTACTGGGCAACCTCCTCGCCCATGATGAAGACTTTGGGGTTGGCCTCGAGCTCCTCGGCGAGCGCCTCGTTCAGGGCCTCGCGGACTGTGTACTCCTTGACGCCAGACGCATCGGCATACGTCCGTTTTTGTACGCTAGGGACAGCAGCGGCTTTGTGGAAGAGAGGAGCCCTCGCGGAAGGGCGCACGGCCGATGGCCGTGCTGTCGCCGCAAGGCGGACCGCCGTCCGGAGACCGCGCATTATCTCTGATTAGCTAAGGGGTGAAAGGAAGAACGGGAAAGAAACAGTGTAACGGGGGCGGAACAAAGTCAATTGATGAAGCCCGGTTTCAGACCACGGAGAAAGGCGGGCAATGAAGCCGGCACGCTGCAAATGGTGGTGATGCGGAAGGCCGAAGAGCTGACAGCGCCGGAGGGAATTTTTCTTCGCAACGATTGAAGGCTTTGGGCGGTTCCGGACTTGACGTTGAACCCCCAACGATAAATCCGCGCTAGTGCCAGAGCGGCTTAGTGCGCCACTAATCCCTGTCATTGCTTGTTGCTCAAGGTGGTCCGGCCGCTTGGCTCCTGCCTTTCATTCCGAATCTCTCAAGATTCCACACTTACGGCAACTACGAAGTATCAACCTCTACTAATCACAAGTGTTCTTTGTTTGGGTAAGTGAAGAATGGAAGCTGCCACTGCATAGACTTTCCTGTACTTATTGTGGTTCGGCTGGGCATCTGGAACTTGAACCTTTGGCCACTTCAACCACACAAAATCCACCGATATCCTTCCACCGCTTTTCAGTAACTGAGTCTGTCTGCTTGCATGTGAGAAATAGGACCTGGGTATACAAATCATCTCCCCCTTCCTACTTTTACCCCCTACGGGCAGAATGTGGCATAGCGGTAGTAGTAGCCAGTACTCCTCCCGAACTGGACGGAGATCCCCTGTTCGATTCACCGACCGATTTCGCATATACGCCCAATTCGCAGCTACCAGATACATCGCCATGAAAGAGAAAATGCCACCCAGGGTCAATGATCATGCTAGGACGATGGCTTTCACTTAGATGTACGATGGGTCGACAATCCCGGACTCTGGAAGGGCACCGACGAGGATGTCGCAAAGACTGATCTCTTAAACCAGCGCGCACGTGGATAGCAAACGGCAAGAAACATCTGGGAGAAGGATGATGTGAAGGAGCGTCCAGGCTGCTCTCCCAGTCCCCTTAGGGAAGGGGTTGCGAATGTGGACTTGACTCCCGAGACCACCACGCCCGGGTTCGTGCGGCTCCCCGTCTGCAGCGCTGAGCGCGAGGTCATTCCATTGAGATTGGTGGAGGATCAGGGATATAATTCCTGATCTCGGCGACCGAAACAGGCGGGCAACCGCTGGTTTCCGCATGAGTACGAGAATAGAGGGGAAACAGGATCACTAGCAGGACTAGCCGGTCTGCAGGGCCGACGTCGACCTTGCTAGGGACGAGGTTTCCGTGGACATGGTGGACCCGGGCTGGTAGGACATCAACATCTACTGCCTGGACCCGGATTCGTTCCGTGCTGCTGGCGACGTGCGCCGCCCAATGATGAGGACGACGAAAAAAAAAAAAAACAGAGGACCTGGGCGGCCGTTTGAGAGGCTGTTCGATGAGCATGAGCTCCGGGACAAGAACAATCATCTCAAGCTCCAGAACCAGTTCCTAACGAGAACTGGATGCCTGCCAGCAGGATTTCGAGACGGCCGTCGAAGGCAAGATGCGCGCTAGAGCTGAGAGATAGAGACGAGAAACTCTACGAATTCCTCGTCAACGCCCCGCCTACAGCGCTAAGCGCTCGTTCTGATTGCGTAGTGTAGTATGTGAACGACACTCTCTTACTTTACGGACGCCCATGTTTCGATTCTTCGTCGTAAACTCGAAACCTTTCTTGAGAGCTGAGCACCCTGCGTCCCCAGCACACTTAAATTTTGACAGACATTCGTTCCCGAGCGCTGCTCCCATCTTCAACGCCACCAGCACGAACTCCTCGCATCTCGAGCAGTGCATGCATGGTATCGCGTGCCGCTGAGCCAGAGCTCGATGAGAAAGGGAATGCCGATCTCCGGGCCTGAACCCCGGGTTTTATGCCTCGACCCTAACACTCTTTCCCGGCTGGCGGCGCCGTCAGACCCGGGTGAGTCCTCGGCCGTACTGCCAGTTCCATCTCGACGTCGCCATCCTTCTGAGCGCGAAGTGAACGCGGTGTTGACAGCGTGAGGTTGTCCGACGACGGGCCGCTTGGCAGAAAAGCCAGAGCGCAGACGGGTGTTGCCAGCCCACAGTTGCCGAGCCTAGGCGCAAGGTGTGTGTGCTGGGTTCGGCCGGTCTGGCAGGCTGCACCAGGGTCTGGGATACACTTGACGTGGCTTTCTGTATGAAGACGCCGGACGTAGGGGAGGTACCTAGAATGGCGACTTTTCTGGTAGCAATCCAAGTTCCTCGTCGTCGCTCTCCCCCTCGTCGTCGCTCTCCCCCTCGTCGTCGCTCTCC
>NW_027041823.1:2538948-2646745 GCF_033297395.1 Canariomyces notabilis
CCTCGTCGTCGCTCTCCCCCTCGTCGTCGCTCTCCCCCTCGTCGTCGCTCTCCTTCTCGGTGTAACCACCAAGGGAAAGGTTACATTGCGACGCTTTTTCGCGGGCGCGGTTAGTTCGTCTTCCTCTGCTGTATGGTACCGACCTACCCTGTGTTTTTCATTCTCGTCGTCGCCAGGTTGGCGGCCACCACCTCTACCAGCAAGAGAGCACGTCGCCAGGGGCAGTTTTCTTTTCTTTTCGTCTTGTTTGGATGTGAGGAGGGAAAGAGCTTCGGACGCGGACAAGGCAGATGGATGGTGGCGATTGGGATCACAATGCAGTTGGTCTGAGGTTGCTAAGGAGTAATAGAATGCAACAGGAATCGAATTCATTATAGGGTATACGTGACTGTTGGGCCGGGGATTGAGTTTGACTCAATGAAAGCCCTCTACCCCCCGAGCTATTAGACAATATTAGTACTAATTCTATGGCCCGTCCTGATGACTACGCCGTCTCCCCGTCATCTCTCATGCTGTATGCAAAAATTCCCTCTCAGGCCGCTTAATTCGCCGGCTTGCGGGCGACCATAAGGTACATGGGTGTGAAAAGGTCCTTCTTCGCGCCGGCAACGAGACCGTCGGCTCCCTTGGCGAGCGCGTCGGCCGTCTTCTTGGTGCCCTTGGGCGCGAGACCGATCGTCTCGAGCAAGCCGGTGAAGTGATGCACAGCTGTCCGGCCCGCATGCGTCATCCGCAGTACTGTGAAGAGATCCCAGTATGACTGCATGTACTTGACCTCGCCAGCAATGCCCCAGTACCAGGGGATCGGGTCGTCGCGCTTGGCCAGATCCTCGTGGTGGAGCAGCTCAAACCCGGCTTCCTTGATGGCCGCGAGACCCTCGGAGATGGTCACCATGTTGGAGATGCCATTGCCCTCTTCGATTGCGAGGCGGATGTCGCGGTGCTCCAGGTTGTTGTTGTCGTATTTGTCCGTCATCAACCACTCGTACACGCCGAAGGTGCCGCCGGGCTTGAGTACCCGGTAGATCTCGCTGTACACGCCGACAAGCTTGGGGGCGTGGACAGTGGCCTCGATGGCGTAGACGGCGTCGAATGAGTTGTCGGGGAAAGACATTTGCTGTTCAGAGGTTAGCGTGGCTCGTATGCTCTGGTCGACCCTGTGGGTGGGTTACCGTACCATGAAGTCACCCTTGACGAACTTGAGCTGGCCGGAGAGACCCTCCTTCGCGGCATAGCGTGTGGCACGCTCGATTTGGTAGTCGTTGTTGTTGAGGCCGGTGATATGAGCATCTGTGAACTTTGCGATTTCCCTGGCCGGCCCGCCGACACCGCAGCCAACATCAAGAACCTTCATGCCGGCCTGAATGCCAGTCTTCATGGCGAGGTAGTGTTCGTGGCGGGCAATGGCCTGGTAGAAGCTCTCGCCAATCGAGTACCGGCAGAAGTGAAAACTTTGGCCCCAGCCATACTCGTACAGATCGGTTGCGAGGTTGTAGTAACTATGCGACGACATAAGGTGAGCGGAGCGCTCGACATATTAGACGGCGACAGAATTAGACTTGTGACTTACTGCCTTGTCAGACTGGCGTACTCCTTTGTCCGAGCCTTTTTTGCTTCTGTGAGCATGTGCTATTGTGCCAGGCATTGTGTCGGCGGACCTACCTCTCTGTCGGCGTCGGTCTCGGTTTCTGCGCGCTTGTTGTCAAAGTGCTTGAAGTACTCGTCTACAGCGACTTGCTTCGCGTTCTTGTCCTTGGAAAGCATAGCGGCGAAGCCACCAGCGGCGTCGGTGGACTTGCCGTGCAGGGCCTTCATAAACGCAGCATCCCGCGCATGGTCCTCCTTCTCTAAGGGGACGACCGGCTTTGACGAAACCATGGTGAGCTTGTTGAAACTGAAGAAACCGAGAACCGAGTTACTGGTACGAGAGTCAAGAAAACGGGCTTTCAAAGGTGCGACAACAGAATTGAGGGTTGGCCGTCGAACAATCTGCTTTCTGCGGAAAAAAATGTCCATCGCCCCCTATTAATTATAGGCCTACCTAAGGACAAGGGGTTCTGTTAAACAGACGCTAATGTTAGGCCAATTGGTGAAGCGGGGCGGGAAGCTCCATGCCAAGCCCCACTTATGTGCATCTCGATCCAGGAACCGGACCCAAGCGACCAATAACACTCGACCATGAACTCGGCATTGGCATTTGCTTTCTGCCCGCTACAAATCCGAATTCGAGAGAGGCGGTGATCGGTCGACGCGAATTCGAATACAACATTTAAGAGCCAACGACATTGACGAAATTGAATTTGTGCTCCACAGAACAGGCATACCTCACAGGAACATTGTCTCTCTGGCATTCCGATAATTTGTCATTTGTTGCGACGAAGTGGTTCGGCGGGAGAAGACTGGAACGAATACGAATAAGAAACGATCGGACCACATACCCAGCCACAGTCAACGTACCTTCAGTGGCGACAGATAAGCTTATCAAGTCACAAGCCACAGAAAGCTCTCGGCTATCGCCCCGTCGAGAATCCTCACCACTCACCCCACGTCCCTTCGCAAAGCAAACCATCAGATCAGAGCCTCGAACCGAAACCACCACCACAAACACAACCCCATCGGAAAATGCCGCCACCCCAAATCAAACAAGACCTGAACCGCTCCGGGTGGGAATCGACCGATTTCCCCTCAGTCTGCGAAAACTGCCTGCCCTCGAACCCCTACGTCAAGATGCTCAAAGAGGACTACGGCGCCGAGTGCAAGCTGTGCACGCGGCCCTTCACCGTCTTCAGCTGGTCCGGGGACGGGCGCGCGCACGGGCGCAAGCGCCGCACAAACATCTGCCTGACGTGCGCGCGACTCAAAAACGCCTGCCAGTGCTGCATCATGGACCTGCAGTTCGGCCTGCCCATCGTCATCCGCGACAAGGCGCTCGAGCTGATCGCCCCCGGCCCGCAAAGCGAGATCAACCGCGAGTATTTCGCCCAGAACAATGAGAGAGCTATTGAGGAGGGCCGTGCCGGAGTGGAAGAGTACGAGAAGAGTGATGAGAAGGCCAGGGAGCTGCTCCGCCGCCTCGCGCAGAGCAAGCCGTACTTTAGGAAGGGGCGGGAGGTGGATTCGGAGGGGAATGTGGTTCCATCTTCTGGGAGTGGGAGTGGCAGCGCGACTGGAGGGAACCCGGCTGTGGGTGCCGGACTGGGTGGCGTCGGCCCGATAAGGACGAGGGACTCGAGGGCGGCAGCCGCGGCGGGCGCGAGACCTGGCGGTGGTGCGAGGAGAGGACCACTTGGAGCGAGCGCGCCGCCGCCAGGACCGAAAGATTGGTTGCCCCCCGCGGATCGCAACATCATGTCACTGTTTGTCACGGGAATCGAAGACGACCTCCCCGAGCACAAGATTCGCGACTTCTTCAAGGTGTTTGGCAAGATCCGGTCGCTCGTGGTTTCGCACATGACGCACTGCGCGTTTGTCAACTACGAGACCCGAGAGGGAGCCGAGAAGGCTGCGGCCGAGTGTAAGGGGCGGGCTGTCATCGCGGGTTGCCCATTACGGATCCGGTGGAGCGTGCCCAAGCCGATTGGGACGATGGACAAGGAGGAGCGGGCGGAAATGTTGCGCGACGGCCGGTCTGCTTTCCCCGAGGCTAGACGGAGAGGGGGGCCGCAGCAGAAGGCTTTACAGGACGGTAGTGCGCAGGGCGCGGGTGCAGCTGCTGCCGGGCAAGACGACCTGTCTAATCTGGCTGTTGCTGCACCGCCTGGCGCGGCCGATGTACAATATGCCAGTCTGTCTGGAAACTGAAACCATCATGAGGTATCTGCTTGTTGGCGCGGCGTTTGGGAGGCCTGGGTTGGGAAATGGTCACAAAATATGTTTGTCTGGCGCATTGTCATGGCTCGGGGAGAATCATGTTATGTTCTAGTGTTACATCGAGGGGTATCATAGACGGCTATACAGTACACGGCAGGCTTTCAAACCTTATGCCTGCCTTAGCTAATGACATCTCGTCGTCCATCTCCCGACAAGGTCGCTATTATTGCGGCTTGCTGCTACCTCTCCGAGCAGCACTTCACTCCACCGTCGACTGTGATGTTCTTATTTCCGAGCTTGATGCTGTCATTGTCGCCTCGTTCCGTGTATTGGTGGATCCGGAGTTCTAGGTCAAGAGCGGTGAGCAACATGTCCAGCCAAAAGAGGAAAGAGCTGGCGCACTCACTGTACTTATCCCCTTCCCGTCTCCCCTGAACGAGGTTTGTCTTCAAAAAACTGGCAACTTCCTCGGCGTGTTGAATTGCCGGCTGCACTGTCGGATCTGAAGGTGACAGCGAGGCTTTCTCCCGGAATTCCCGGCGAATCTGTTGCCTCGCGGCATCGAGCATCCTCGTATCGCCTGATTTTGCCCTGTTAGTTGACACTGCGTGTGGGGTGTTGGACTGGGCTGTTTAACCTTCAAAGGCTATCCTGCTTGCGCGCAGAAGATTTTTGTATGCCTGCAGGGCCGCCATTTAGGAAATTCTCTGTATTGATTTGCAAGTTGTTCGATTCCTCGGTTCAGGTGCAAAGGCAGCGAAGTAAATTGACGTGGATGGGTTCTCGGCGCAAAACGGTCGAGGGTTTGATATAAGATGCTCGGGACCGGGACTTGAAGGCGAGGTCGATGTGCCAGCCTTGTGCTGGTTTTGGCTGTTCATTGGTTAAAACCAAAACAAAGTGGAGACGGATTCAGTTCGAAAAAAATATTCTGGAATCTGGACCATCCGAAACCTGCCCCTCCAAAGAACTTTCTTACTATTTTCTTCAGCATATCGGAACCTAGACGACACAATGGCACCCATTGTGGTACCGCTACCATTGCCTGCCCTCCCTGAGGGCTGGGAAGCCGAGAAGGACTTCAAGCCGGTCGGAAAGATCACTCAGGATGGGGCGACGCAGCGCACTCTGGAACCTATCGGCCCTCACTTCCTCGCTCACGCCCGCCGCGCCCGGCACAAGCGCACCTTTTCCGAAGATGACCGGATACAGGCCCAGGAGCGCGCCAAGAAGGTCGAAGAGGACAACGACAGCGAGATCAGCGAGCCCGAAGACCCCATCATGCTTCAGCGGGATGCCAAGGACTGGAAGGTTTGTCGGCAACGCCCCCAAATTTGTTACCTGTTCTGCCGCTAACCCCCTACCTAGACGCAAGACCACTATAAGGTGCTGGGGCTTTCCAAATACCGGTACAAGGCGACCGAGGAGCAGATTAAGCGTGCGCACCGGAAGAAGGTGCTAAAGCACCACCCCGACAAGAAAGCTGCTGCAGGCCGCGCCGACGATGACAACTTCTTCAAGTGCATCCAGAAGGCCACCGAGGTTCTGCTGGATCCCGTCAAGCGTCGACAGTTCGACTCGGTCGACGAGGAGGCCAACGTCGACCCGCCGACCAAGAAGCAGTTGGCCAAGGGCAACTACTACAAGCTCTGGGGCAATGTATTCAAGTCGGAAGCCCGCTTCAGCAAGGTACACCCTGTGCCGTCATTTGGCGACGAGAACTCAACAAAAGAGGAGGTAGAAAACTTCTACAACTTCTGGTACAACTTTGACAGCTGGCGGACGTTTGAGTACCTGGACGAGGACGTGCCGGACGACAACGAGAACCGCGACCAGAAGCGGCACATGGAGCGCAAGAACGCCAACGCGCGCAAGAAGAAGAAGGCCGAGGACAATGCGCGTCTGCGCAAGCTGCTCGACGACTGCTCGGCGGGGGATGAGCGCATCAAGCGCTTCCGGCAGGAGGCCAACGCGGCCAAGAACAAGAAGCGGCTCGAGCGCGAGGCGGCCGAGAAGAAGGCGGCCGAGGAGGCCCGGCTGAAGAAGGAGGCCGAGGAAAAGGCCGCCAAGGAGGCTGAGGAAAAGGCAAAGGCCGAGAGAGAGGCGAATAAGAAGGCCAAGGAGGCAGCCAAGAACGCCGTCAAGAAGAACAAGCGTGTTCTGCGCGGGTCGGTCAAGGACGCAAACTACTTTGTTGAGGGCGACGCCCCAGCGGCGACCATCGATGCTGTCCTGGGCGATGTCGAACTGGTGCAGTCCAAGATCGATGCCGACGAGATTGCCGCTCTGGCTGGTAAGCTCAATGGTTTGAAGGTGGCCGACGAGATCAAGGGTGTCTGGAAGGAAGAGGTTGAGCGGCTTGTTGCTGCTGGGAAGTTGAAGGCGGGTGAGGTCAAGACGCTTGTTGCATGATGGGATGTGGAAAATGCATTGGGACAGCGAGTGATCATTGAGGTACTACATCCAATAGACAGGGGTTATCTGTTGAGCCGCTGAGAGTGAGACAGCTATCCTACCAGGGGTTATGAGTTGCGAGGTAAAAGTCCGTAACAGATGCGAGTGTCATGGAAATGTGCCATTGCAGCCAGGAGAGAAGTGGGGGTAGAAGAGAAGTGCCTCCTAATTCCTAAAGGCCTTAGGACCCCAGAGTCCAGGGGTTCTGGAACGGACCCCCAAGGCAAGCTCACCATTTGTCATTCTAGCACCACCCTACCTGCCGTCATTTCTCACTCGCAAAACGGCTCGGGGTTATTTACAGAAGACTGACTACAGACTCACTACACGACTGACCGCACAGCACACAAAACCAACTTTGCCCTTCCAACCCCCTCAACAGCTACTCCGTAGGGACATACCCTACCCAGACATCTTCCACAACTCACTCACTCATAAACATAGCAAAAGGGCCCATCAACCACACTGACCAAATCCCTAATCTTGTACACCTTATCCCCCACAACCCCCAAATCAACCAAATCATCAAGTGACTGCATCCGCCCACCAAACCCCATCATCGACGTGCCCCCCGCAATGACATTTGTCCTCGCCGCGAGGTCCTGGCTCTGCCAGATAGTCCATGTACGATCAATCATGGCATGGTGCAGCCAAAAGGCCGGGTCGTTGGGGCTCGTGTAGAAGTCGCCCGCGGGGTCGCCCGCAATGGTGAAATGCCCGCCCGCGTGCACGCCGATGCCGCCCGCCGCCCCGCCAAACCCGAATCCGCCGCCTTGCATCACATTCTGGAAGGTGGCGATGTCCCGGCTGGTGGTGATCAGGCTCACGATGTCCTCGGTGCGCGTGTACCGGCTGGAGAGGTAGTTGGAGATGTCACGCCGCAGGCAGCGCGGGTTGTCGCCGTACCCGTCGGCGCGGGGGTTGCGGGGCGGGGCGGGGTCCACGGCGGGGGAGACGGGGCCCAGGCGGACTGTCATGCTGTTTTGTTTAGGTTAGCACCTCCGCAAGGTGGAGGGACAGGATAGGGGCAGGGTGACGAACTTTTTGAACGGCCCTGTCTCGACACATCCGCCGCCGTTGCCGGCCGGCGCAAAGGCCGAGGCGCGGTGCTGGATCTTTTTGCCGTTGCCGCTCATGGAGGTATCGCTGCCGTCGAAGATGGGAGACTTCTCCGGGTCGGCAGCCCAGCGGCCCCAGTTCCAGTACTGGTTCAAGTGTGGTTAGTTTTATGGTGGATAGGTAGTGGTCTGGACGGGTGCTTACCGGCTGGGTACCGGTGTAGCCACACTCTTCTCGGAGGACCCTTTCGAAGGACCATGTGTAGAAGCGGTGCCAGGAAAGGAAGCTTCCCTGTGACGGGGTTAGTGTATGCCAACAGAAGGTGATTGAAGCGTGGAGGGATCGCTGACGGTGCCGTGGATATTGAGAGTCTGGTTCATGTGGACGGCCACAAAGTCGTCATATCGTGTCTTGGCCCCCGGGTACCTCGTCTGATCCAGCTTGGACGGCTTCTCCATGGTGCACAGGACAGCAGCGATGTAGGCCTTCTTCTCGGCAGCCGAGATGTCCCCCCTGTCATGGTGTTAGTCCTTGGGAATCGGTCACTGGAGAGGCAAAGGCTCACCATTCCCGGCGGACCTGCAGCTTGTCCTTGGTACATGTCCTCGACTTGGCTATCTGGGCGTCGATGCTGGGCCTGCCCTTCTTCTCAAGGTCTGCCACCGCATCACCAAACACGAGGCCCGTGAGCAGCAGCCATGGCACGGCAAGTAGCGCAACCAGAGAGAGGCGGGTCATGATGGGCAACGTCGCAACGATCTAGAAGCCTTGCTCGACAAAGAGGTTTCTGGCAAATAATGCACGGGGATGTCACCTTATTATACCATTGTTCGATTTTCCGTCTCTTTTCCCTCTCATCCCTCTGGCTTCTCCGGAAGCTTCCATTCTTTCCTTTCCGGATAGACCAATCGGCACCTCGGGTCCGTTATAGATTTCTTGGTCGTAGTATAGTGGAATCCGAAAAGGGGCAGTATAAACAAGGATCCAAGCCCAACAATGATTATTGCAACCTTCACCTGCCAAACTTCTCGGATCCCGGCAAACCTAACGGCAGTGAGCGAACTGTCGTGTAAGGCAAGGCCCTGATGGGTAAGTACCTACCTACCCATCCAAATGGCAGAGTTACTTCCGTCTCTCACTTATTGATCGAAGCATCCAGCCGGCTCTCAGCCGTCCGACTGGAGCCCGACAAGCTCAAAATAGTCAGCCACTATACGCCGGGCCCACTGGCAGGCTTGGGTGTCCGGCAGTACTGGGCTTGTGTAGGTATTGACATGACGATGAAACGAGAGCACCCGGCGAGGCGAGGACTGTTTGTCGTCTGGTATCCAGCTCGGTGGGAGAGTGTAGGCCGCAATGCTGCCGACTGGTCCGGATCATTGCCCTGGCAATATAACCCGTCCGCTGGCAAATCTGGGGTAAATACCCGTATAATTTTTCTGGGGTAAAGCTGTCTCTCCCCGCAGCCGGTTCGCCCGTGCCAATATGAGCCCTCGCCGGTGATTTGTCTTTTGATTTAAGCGTGCATTACACCATTGCTCTGAGCTGTATTTAAACTCTGGGCGCGTGCTCGGCTACGCCGTGACACATCACCCACAGAATTGCGACTGGTCCGGGACAAATGGAGTGCTAGTGAGCCTGGTTTCCCATGGCCCCCATGTGCTGACATCCCTTGTATGCCTTAGAAGATTGGAGGAATGCGAGTTGAGTGTGGCCGAGTTGCACTGTCGCCAACTCACTTTTCATCTTCGTCACGTTGTGCCCACATGGTGGCAACCCCATCTATTCCGTCGTTTTGTGCGCACTTGGCGAAAGAAATGTTCGGCTGTTGTCTGAGTTGCCCACGGTTCATCTGCTTAGAATTTGATGGGTTGTGGTTGGCTTGTGACCTTGCTTCCTGGCCGTGAGAAAGCCAACTCAACGCAGAAATTGCCTGGGCAAAACATTAAGTGTGGAATCCAATCTGAAGGGGCCAGGTCAGAATGATAACACCGCCGAGATGCCAGACCAATAGCCCATGTGTAGACAGACGCCATGGACCGCCGAGTCGCATGTTCTCTTGATGCTGAAACCGACGAAATCCATGTAGTCGGTCTCCGGAACCTTCCTGAAAAGAAGAGATGAGGGTTGTGGTTCTTGTTCAACTTCGGCTTCCAGGGCGCTGACACTGGCCTGGAGGAGTGCTGCTGGACGACCCCACGACAGTGTCTCTTACAGAGAATCCAATGAGAAAAAGGTCGAAATTGCTCAGAGGAAGGAATGACGTGATGAACAATATCTGGCTCTATATTCCTAAAGTGTTAGTGGCTCACCGCTCTTGCCGGAAAGCGCATAGGGTATGGTACGTATGTAGTATGTACCCGAGCCAGCATCCACGGAGGACCTAACTCGTTCCTTCCTACTTTAGGTACGCAAAAATTCTCCTCTCAAGTACCTTGACTCGTGAGTTGGGCGACAATCAGGCCGGGCATTGTTGCCTCCAGGCTCCATCCCCCAGGCTGGTGAACCTGGAGAGTTGAGATCTGGTTCGGGTCATCTGCCGAACCTCAACTGTGCACCTGAGGAGTGCCCGTGAGATATGATTCATACTTATGACTGTGACGCCAAGCTTCGTTCGTTTTGCCGCAGGCCACCAACACGGTGACATGGTGTGCTGCCTAGACCTAGGAATTGGGAAAACCCTAGGAAACGTGGCATAAGTAAAGGGTAAAAAGAACGTGATGGATGATAGTCAAAACTAAGACTGAAGTTCCGCCAAGCTGTAGGCCCTAGCCTGGATCATGGGCTACATCAATGAGCATAGGTAGACAAGCTATTCTTCAAAATTGTGCGTGTAGGGATCAATAATCAGGATGAACCAAGCCCTATCTGGGCCTGACGGTGTCCCAAGAAGAGGATTCGACCTCAGAATGCCTTTCCAAGGTAATTGTGAAATGTGAAGTGCTGAAATTGGGAGGTGGCCAAGGGGACTTGAAGAAGAGCGAGAGATACTGGTAGAAAGACATCAGTAGAGATGCAATGTCTGCTGCGGCCCTCTTAGATTATTCGCATCTCTTCCAGCGTCGTAGAAACGGACCAAGCTGCCAGAACCCAACAACGGCCTTCACCGGATGACGGTAGACGAACGACGAGCAAGCCAATGGTGGGGAAGCTTGGAGACGGTTTTCAAGCAGAGCAGCCTCGCTATCGATGTATAAGTTGAGCCGGGAAGCTTCTACAGTCGTCGTACAGCCGTCCTCGGTTGCGTCAAAGTACACCATCATGCCCATTGCTCCAGGCTGTCAGCTGTCCCGGACTCCGGTCCCGGTCGACTATTATCCGCTCGGAGCCTTTCCCTGCGATTTTTTAAACAGGATGAAGGAAGCTTAGTACTAACGGTGATGAAACCACTCTCTATAAATGCTCCGTATGCGGCGCCTTGATGGGCTGTCACGGTGGATCACAGAGGCGCCATGTATGCGGTCCTCCATGTTTGAAACTGAAGTCGCCAAGGAGGTAGCGTTCAAACTGAAGCAGACAGGGCCCTCGACTTCTAGGCGCGTCAGCTGCGTTCGAGGTTCTCGCCTACCTACATGTAATGGGCCTGACATCTGGGGATGTGTGGAGATGCTGGTCGAGTGTGAATATATCCAACGGCCCGGGGCGGGTGATGAGGGCGTACGGACCGTACGGTACCTTGCGTAAAAGACTCGGATGGGACATGAAGGGAGATCTAACGCACCACTCCACCTCCAGTCATCCGCGAATGCCTGCACTTTCCAGTGCCATAGAAGCGAGAGGGTAGCACGAAATAGATTCTGCGGCCGAATTTCATCCATTTGACACCCCATTACCCTCCGACCCCGGTGCCTCAAGCCTCTCACAAAGCCTCTACCCTTCCAAGACACAGCACGCAAATCTATATGTTACAGATCCAATCCAAAGCTCCCCCGTGCCTAGCTATGCCAGTGCCATTGCAAAGCAAGGGTAAACAGTATGTACAGTACAATGCATGAAGACAGCACCGCAGCCTCGAACTCCCAGAGCCAAAGGCAAGGAAGGGTCACCGGTTGTGAATATGCTGAATGGCAGCAAGCCATTTCTGTTCGTCCGACCTAGACGAGGAGAAGACGCATGTAAGCAACAGCCCAAAAAAAAACCGCGACAAACTGCAGTGAAGGAAACTTACTTGTCGAACTTAAGCAACTTCCCCAAGACCGGCACAAGCTGCGCTCGAAGCTTGTTATCCTTCTGCTCCAAGAACTGCAACAAAATCGTTTTCAGATACATCGCGTCCTGACCGCTGCCACTCCCTTGTCCCTGTCCCTGTCCTGCGCCACTCATAGTACTAGTACCGCCGGAGCGGGTCGAGTCCATTGAGCTCCGGCCGGGGCTCGCAACCGCAACGGCCGCCGGAGACGACACAAGCTTGGCCTGCAACGCCTTGGCCTCCTTGGCCAGCTTGTCGTAGCGCAGCCGGTAATCGTCCAGGGCCCTGCGGAGCTCGGCGTTCTTCTTCTCCGAGTCCCTGACCTGCTGCTCGGAGGCATCCAGCGTCGACCGCAGGTTGGTCACGGTCGTGCGCATCTCGGTGACCTCGGCCCCGGCCCTCTCCTCGTACGCTTCCAGCTCTTCGCGCCGCCTCCGCCATTCGCGCTCCTTGTGCTCGAGGTCATCCTTTTCGGTTGCGAGCGCCTTCACCTCGCGCTCCAGGTCGCGGATCTTTTGCCTGAGCTCCTCCGTCTCGCGCGCCTTGCGCCGTGCGAGAGCGCTCGACTCGTCCTCCAGCCGATCGCGCTCCTCGATGGCCGCGTCCATCTTTGCGCGCATCTCGCGCACCTTGTTGTCGGCGCGCTCGTCGACGTCAGCAAGCAAGCGGCGCATGGTCTCGGCTTCGCGCGTACGCTCGCCGAGCATCTTGCGTGCCTCGGCCAGCTCCTCGTCGAGGCTCTCGCACTGTGACTGGCTCTCTTTGAGCTGGATGCTTAGCTCGGCCGTTTGGTCTCGCATGCTGCTAAGGAGGTTCTGCGCGTTGCTGTACTGGTTCGTCTTGAATTCTATCTCCTCGCGGAGGACGTCCTGCTCCTTCTTTAGCTTGGCGGCTTCGTCCTCAAGCTCCCTAATGCGAGGCCGCAACTTGGCTGCCTCTTCTTGGACGCGCTGTAGCTCGCGCGTGGCCTTTTCTTCTCTTGCTGACAGCTCAATCTTTTCGGCTTCGGAACGACGAAGGTCGCGGCCTGCCACACGCTTCTCGTCTTCTAACCGTAGTCGCGCGTTTGTCTCTTGTGCGACCTTCTCATGAAGCGACTTGATCTCGGCCTCACGGTCGGATGCCAGCCGCTGAGCCCGCGTGAGCTCCGACTTTAGATCCTTCTCGCGCTTCTCCAGCTCGCGTAGTTCCGTGCTCTTAGCAGCCAGCTCTTCTCGTGTCGTCTTGAGTGCTGCAGAGTCCTGCCTAAGAGACTTGAGCTCGGGCTGAGCCTTCTGGAGCACCTCCCGCAAATCAGTGAGATCCTTGTAGCGAGTCTGGGCTAGCTGTTGCGCGGCGGCCAGGTCGGATTGAAGTGTTGACGACTTCATCTTGAGACTATCAAACTCCTGCTTCAGCGATTCATGCTCGCTTTGCAGGGCGGAATTGTTTCTGGTTGCCGAGGCCGCAGTCTCAACCTCCTTTTCGAGCTCAGAAATGCGCTCCTTCAGCGCCTTCTTCTCGGCCTCTAGTTCCTTGATCCTCTCCCGTGCCTCGACATGGTCTTGGCCAATCGTCAACAGGTTCTCCTGCAAAATTTCGATTTCCTCGCGGAGTTCTTCCTCGGTCTTGCGCTGCTTGGACAAGCTCTCAATCCGGCCATTTTTCTCGGCTAGCTCTGCCAGGAGACGATCTAACTCGGCCTGCAGCTCCCCGCTTGTCGGCCCTTGTTGCGGTGAAGGTGGCGCTTGGTCCGCCGCTACTGACGCTTCACTTGGAGTCGGCTCTGAGGAAGCAGAAATGGCTGAGGCGCCTCCCTTCTTCTTCTTCTTGTTCTTCTTCTTAGACCCGCTCGCGGTGGCAGCGGCAGGTGAACTCTCTTGAGTCGACTCCACTCCTGTAGGAGCAGCGGTCGAGGTGGATGCGGGTTGGATTTTCCTGTTGAGTTCGTCGACCCTGGATTCCGCTTCGGCATTGGCCTTTTTCAGCAGCTCAATCTCCGACGCTAGGCCTTGGATCTTCTTGTCCAGGGCAGACTTGGCTTGGTCCGCGCTCTTTAGCTCCCTTTCCAGTTCCTCATTCCGAGAGATGGAAGCAGTGAGCCGGGTTGCATTATCCTTAGCTGCTTCCGCTGCTTCGCGTTTAGCCTCCTCGAGCTGCGCCTCGACGTCCCTAAGCTTAGAATGTGCCTTGTCGAGCCGTTCGGTAAGGGCTGAGATCTCGGTATTCCTAGCCTCAAGTTGAGTCTCAAACGAAGCCTTGACTGCGGCAGCATCCTTGCTCTCGCTGAGTTCTCTGGTGGCGTTCTCCAGGCTCTCTACAAGGCCAGCGCTGTGCTCTTTTACCAGAGATAGCTCATCCTTCAAGTTCCGCACTTCGCCCTGAAGCTTTTCCACCTCTTCGGATTTCCTTGAAAGTTCAGCTTGGAGCTGTGGTATTTCATTGTCGTACGAGAAGAAGTCTTCCTTGTCGCCAGCGTCCTGCGAAACCGAAGGCTCCGATGGCTTCTGCTTGGGGGAGAAGACTTCCAGCACGCGCGAGACAGGGGATTTCTGCGCTTCAGCAGTACCGCTTGCCTCTGCACTCGTGGTCTCAGAATCTTTCTCATGCCCTCCCGTCGTGCTGGGGGATTTTGCTGTCTTCAACGCAGCAACTTCCTCCTTCAGCACGACAAGCTCCTTTTCAGCGTCGTCCGCCTTCCTTTTGTAGGCATCCTTTTCGGCTGTGACACGCTTGAGCTCTTCCATCACCATGTCGTTCCTCAGATTGACTTGGTTCAAGTACTCGACCAGAGCTTCGGGGTCCTTGATGGAGGTGAGCGGCGTGTTCTCCTTGAGTGCTCTTTCGAACGGCTCGATCGACGTTGCTCGGCTATGAGCGATACGGTAGGAACGCAGGAGCTCTGGGTATGTCTTTTCAAGCTTTTCAAGCTTCCGAAGACGGGCCCGTACCTCTGGAGGTAAGTTGGGCACAACGGGTAAGGAAATCTTGGCCGCTTGCCCTATGTTGGTAGCACCGGCTTCTCTCCCTTCCTCACTTGGCGGCGGGTCAGCAACGCCGTTGCTCGGCGCAGTGCCAGCACTTTTCTCCGCATCCTTATCGGCATCTCCAGTTTTTGAATCCTTGTCTAGTGACGGCGGCGTCGCTGCCCTTGAGGGGTCAGCTGTCTCGTCGGCATCGTCGATGACAAAGGCAGCTTCAAAGACCGCGGGGTCGGGGTTAGCAGCCCCGTCGCCATTCGCGTCCTTCGTCGTAAGGTCTTCGCTGGCCTTTTTTGTTGGTCGAGGCCTCCGGGCCGGTGACTGTGTCCCTGCGCCGCTCGAAGATCGTGATCGCCGTGAGGCGGAGTTGGCTGAGCCCGGCGCTTGCTTCTGCGCTTCAATGCTTGCCCTGTGTCTAGCCTGCTCTTCGGCGATGGACCGGTCGATTGCGCTCTTGAATCTCTGTCACGGCAGAAGTAAGCTAGGGGTCTGCACCAGCAGAACGGGCTGCTTAAATTAAGGAGCGCGCGCCCATACCTGAAACATGACGAGGAGAGCCCCAACATAAAGCAAGGGAAGTTGGTAGGTATTGGTGTTTAGGCGTGGTGTAGGAAAGTCCGGTTGCGGTTGCAGTTACAGTTGCGGTTAGTTGATTGCGGTTAGCGACAGCAGGAGCATACGAAGCACACGAAAATAATATAGGTAATTCGCCAATCCTAAGAGACAGCTGGGTAATCCTAGCCTGAGGGAACGATTTAGCAGAATAGTGTGTGCTATCGAGAATAACCACCCCTTTGTTGGGTTTGTCGCTGGTGTCGAGTGTTCCGCGGCGCAGGGTCTCGGAGCACTCCCATGTCTTGGAGCCAACTATCCGTACTTCGGCCTTCGATCTCAGCTCTGCCAAGAAGGGCCCAGCGGCTTGGATCCCTGTAAGGCTGCAACTTGTGTGGGGTAGCAGTGGGCGACCAGGGTCTTCATACTTGATATATGCATATACACGGAATCACGAATATCTTAGTCTAACGATTCTAACCTAAGATGAGTGCGACTCGGAATTTAGTTTCCTTGTCGCGAATTGGGTGCTAAACACAGTTAAATGATGCAGTAAACTACTTTATGTACTAGTTGATAACGGTCCGAGGAAATGATGGCAAGTCAGTGATTCGGGCCCCGGGGTCATGCATCGCGCAACGGCCCGGTGCAAAAGCTTCATTGACCAAATATCGTTGTAGAAGGTAATGAGGTCACTTGCTTTGCTGAAAGGCCAGACGCAAAGCAAACGACACACATCAACCGACTGTCAACTGCCTCAAGTCCGCCAGTCCATTTCTCAATGGCAGGACAACGTCGGGAGGCAATTTCCATCGCACAGTCACCAGCAAAACAACACAAGTAGAAATGGTTTCCTTTTGGCCATGGGGCGTAAGTACTTTCTCACCGTTACTGGCATCTGCAAGGCTTCGCAAACGACTGACATTATGTACCACTTGCAGAAGGATAACTCGCCGGCCTCTTTCGAGAAGGCGCTTTCGGCGCTTTCAGCCAAAATCGCAACCACCCAAACCCAGCTCGACCAGACGCGGTCAAGATCAAGACGAGTCAAGCTACTATGCACGCTCTACCTCGGGTTCGCATATCTGGTCTACGCCATCGTGCTCATGCTGGTGGTTGGGTGGAAGAAAATGGGCCCCTTTGAATGGAGTGGCATGGCTGGTGGGCCAGTGTTGATCTCTGTGGCTCGCTCCGCGACGACTACCTTCTTCGATTACCGCATCCAGAGCTTGAGCGCGCGACTCAAGGACCAGCAAACCGAGCGCGCCAAGACAATACAAAAGCTGAAAGAGGCGACCAAGTACGATTCTACCCTGGAGCTACTGGAAAAGTACGGTGGATCCGAGAGCAGGAACAAGAAGGGGGAGGGGAAGGCAGAGGAGGATGAAGGTGGACGACCTGGGGAAAAGGGGAATCAGACGAGGGGAAAGCGTGCATCATTGCCGCAACGTACCAACATGCCGCCACCACCCACGGCGAACATCCAGTGGGGCCCTGCTTCTAGCCCTGGCCCCCCTCAGCCAAGACCGCAGAGCGCGCGAGGTACGCCGTCTCATCCTCAACCGGTACAACCCGATATGGATGTGTCGGCAGAGTTTGCACCGAATGCGTTTGACGGGAAGAACCCTCCCCCATCCATGCACTATCCGCCGGCCGTCATGACCCCTTCTGCCGAGTCGCATTGGTACGACCGCATCCTTGACACGCTCCTGGGAGAGGACGAGACGGCAGCGAAGAACAGGATTGTTCTGATCTGCTCCGCTTGCAGGCTCGTGAACGGGCAAGCACCGCCAGGGACAAAGACGCTATCCGAGTTGGGAATGTGGAAGTGCATGGCCTGCGGTGCGGTCAACGGGGAGATGGACGAGGGCAAGCGCATCGTACAAGAGGTCTTAGGGGAGCATTCTGCTGGGGTCAAGACTGAGACAACAGATGAAGATGCGGGCAGAAGCTCAAGCGACCTTGTCGAGGTTGACAAGGACTCGCAGTTGTCTGATGCCGATCCACACAGCTCGGGAGCTGAGGGATCCGGGAAGCAGAAAGGGAAAAAGAAGCAGTAACGGAGCTAGCGCGCGGTCTTAGTTTCCTTTGTCTCGGCTAAACAACATTCCGCATTTATTCTTTCACCCTATCCTGATACCAGTGAAGTTCACCGGCTCTTGGTTCCTTTCACAATAAGGTCGCTCTACGAACAAGATATTGTCCTAGTTCAAGTCCAAACACGAAATTGCCGCTCAAGCCCAATAGACTCGGTATATTAAGCTCGGCTAGGCCCCGACAAATCCACGTCTTTTCGTCTTTCTCATCACGTTGCTCTACATTGACGTATCGTTGTGAGATCATTACCGTTGTTCTTGGGTGGTTAGAGCACACCTTGACAATCTACAAATTCTCGCTGGGGCGATCTTGCCTACCAGTCCGCTGTTTCTCACATCGTGTAAATCTTTGACAAGTGGAGCATAAGCAATGGCTTCTAGTTCGACGCAGATCAACGGATGCTCCAAGTGTGGCATCGGTTGCTCTGGCGGATGTGGAGGAAAGCCCGTGGCCTGGGAGAGGCTCACTCCTGACCCAAACACGATGATCAGATGCACTGTTTGCGGAAGCAGCTGCCTTTTCCAGTGCATGGAACGCCATGTTACTCGATACTATGCGTGCCACAATCGAGCCTGTCCCATGCATAACGGGGCTAGCAAGGTCGACCCATACAGGGGCGTGATCTATCCATCAAATGCTCCGCATCCGGCTTATCATCCAGATTACTACAATAGGCGAGCGGACTCCAATCAAAACTACCAAGGCTATCAGCAGGAGAGCCGAAATGACGCTCACCCAAGGGAGCGCCGCCCCAAGACCTCGGGAGAGGACCGCCCCAGGCCCAAGGACAGCCCAGAAGAGAGAAATTCAAGGGAGAGCCGCCAGAAGGAGAATCGCCAGAGGGAGCCTAGCCGCCCGAGGAACGTCTTGAGGAAGAGCCGCCCAAGGGAGCGCAGCCGCCCGAGGGAGAGCCCCCAAAAGGAGTCAAAGGACAGCCGCCCGACGGAAAGCATCCCAAAGGAGAACCGCCAAAGAGAGCCTAGCCGCCCAAGGGAAAGCCGTCGCAAGAGCTTTTGCGAGGATTTTTTCCAGGATATTTTCCAGGGGGCCCACCGAAGAGGGCGACGCCATAGCGAGAGCCACACCAGGAGCAGACCAGTGCCAAACCCCTGGCTTGAGCCTGAGGAAGATGCTGTCTTCAGTGCGTACCATGAGGATCCTGGGACGTATCGCGATTACCAGTACCAGTACCAGTACCAGTATTACTACTATTAGGTAGGTCAGGTAGGTAGGTACGGCTGAGATAACAGCCCTGCTCGGGCGATTATCCAATGGATCCCAGTTGAGCCAAAGCACAACCTTTGGGTGTTCTTGGGCTTCAAAGTTTCCTGTTTGGGCTGCAGGTGGGAGGCTGAGAGGTCACAACTGCCCGACAACGCAAGGTAGGTCAGGTTGTGCAAGTTACGTTCAGACCAATCAGCGACTTCCACATTCGTTCATCAATTTCCTTGAACACCTAGATTGATAGCTTACTATTCGATCATTACTTTCCTTTGTAAGCGCTTTGCTTGTTTGAGTGAATCCTGTTTTAGTTCTGTGAATGCCAGATATTGACTTCGAAGATGTAAATCGGTCCTTGGGCCGGGCCACGTCGTCGAACAGGTGTGCCAACCGCCGGCGGACTAGCTTAGGTCAGTTCCATACGATGATGGCATGCGTCCGACAGACCACGGCTTTCTTCACACTGAATCTGAGCGGCCTATCGGAATGAGCTTTGTCGGCCGAGGTTGCCTGTTCCATTCTCCACGTGGATGCCAGCTATGTCGTGGGACTCTGCCAATCAAATGACATGCATATTACCTTGTTGTCGACGGTGGACATTCGCTCCTTCCCTTCTGAATCCATGGAATTCTTTCACAGAAAACTGCCACGCAGCTTCAGGTTGCCTCGGTCTGGCTCTGCGGTCCATACAGAGGCACAAAGCCAACTGATGCCACACACGTCTCGTAGCCCTGTAAACTCATCCGTTAGCAACGTTGGATTCTTGCAAAGCTTTGAGATCTCAGACCTGATGTGTTGCCACTTGGGCTGTGGTTGCCAGCAGGGCACATGTCGGGCCAGCCCTCCTTAATAGTAGATATTTCATGTCCTGCACCCTCTTCACCTCGGCGACGTCCTTTCTTATTTTCAGTCATCTTTCGCCCTGGTTGCTCAACGACCTCGGAATCATTACAACCAACCATCTCCACACATACAACCGCTGCGCCAATGTTTGAGAGTCTTTTCCTCGTTCCTCAAGGAGTAGCAGCTGCGCTGCAAGAGAAGATTCGGCAATATGGACACCCTCGACGATCCGAGCTCTACCACCACTACTACCGACTACGATTCAGGTGACAGTGAGGGTGTGGACTACGTGTATGAAAGCCAAAGGTGTGCCGAGAAGAAATACGCCAAGCCAAGGGGTCCCAAGAAGAAGTCACCCAAAGCGAAACCACGGGGGGCGGCCAAGTGCGTGTGTGGAGCCGCTCGGAGGGATGATGACGGCGAAGTCACAGTCTTCGAAGACGATACAGACACCGAAGAGGATCAAGGTCACAGAAGCCGCCGGCCCAAGCCGCGGCCCTCTGGACCGGATGGGGCTTCGAAATGCGGCGAAAAGGAGCTGAAGAGAATCGACAAGAAGGGTGTCGAGAAGAAATACCACCGAGCCCAGTCACCTTACATTGAGGAATACCCTGATGAGACTCCGCGGCCATCGGTCCTCCTGAAAGAGCACAAGATCCCCAGGAGATTCTCTGCCTCTGACACCTTGCGCACTGGGGACGTTGAAGGGGTTTCGCCGTCGTCGGATTCCAGGGGTAGATCACCTGGCAAGCATCTTCTGCGGGTGTCTCACGGCTCCCCCAAAGCAAGCTCCAGGCGCTCCGGACACCGCAGGCGTCGGCTCAATTTTCCTAGAGAACACGAAGGTAAGTTCTGACACTCGAAAACTTGAGGCAGGCCACTGAGGCAGCTAACTTGTATCAATAGGTGAAGTCTTCGACTCAGATGTGGAAGACTTGCAGCCCCATGCAAAGGGGGTCAACCCCCCTACTGCTCGCCTACACGGCCATGAGCAGGACGGGGAACTGATTCCTGTCATTGCTCGGAGCTCAGTCTGGGCCGACACGCACCAGCCAAAATACTCTTCATCGTGGCCACAGCATGCGGGGACTCACTTGTCCCAGAAGCAGCCGCGCCACCATCGGAGCCAGGAAACCGACGAGGAAATCGAGGAGCATCCTTTCAACAATAGCAACAACTTTGACGACCACGGTCGTCTGAGACAGGCTCCTGCTGCCTCATCGCGCAGCAAAGACCGGGACAACAAAGTCCGGGAGAAAGTCGAGGGACAACGCGAAAGATCTCGTCAGCGTCTCCGCCCAAGAACCATTGTGAGCCGTTCTAGCATGGCAACAATGGACCGTGGCGGTCAATCTGTTGCCACCGAGCTCTGCGAGGTCTGGTGCGGCCGTCAGGAAGACTGGGAATCTCCCTATGTCTCGGGAATTGGCAGCGACTGCGACGAGTACTACTCGGATGTCGGCGAGCCCATGAGGCTCCTACGGCCGGAGGACTTGCCGCCTCGCACTTCCTCCCCATGCCTCCTCCCCCCACGCGGGGAGAGAAGGGACTTTGGGTTCCAGGTCATGAGCCGCTCACCTCCCCCTTTTCGGTACGCGAGGGACCCTTCTCCTGCGCCGTGCGCCAGTCTTTACCGGAACCGTGCATGGCGCGGCCCGGGTCAGTGTTTGCTGCTAGAGGGGCCTCCAGTTCTGACTACCGAGCCGGATGTGATGGGGGAGGAGGAAATGGACGATTTCCGGGCTCCCTCTCGCGCGTCGAGATGGTCGAAGCCCGGATCTTCCAGGGGCTGGACGGATCCGGGGCCCCCACGGCCACTGTCACGGTCGCGTGCAGTGTCTCCCATCTTCTCTGCTAGGAAGACACGCGAGTTTCTGTCGCCGAAGCCGACGAGGGCTGCCCGGTTCGATTTCGGCGCTTGGGGCTGCGATCGCGCCTCGAGGAGCTCCCTGTCTCTGAGCTTGTTTTAGTAAGCCTGGGTTCAGTGGGGTCTGGCCGTCATCCTGGGTTTTCTGGTTGGCATGGACGACTGAACTGAATGGCGTTTGGCAGGAAAAAAAAGGGGGGCGAGCGCAGGCTTATTCGGCGTTTGGGAGTTTTGGAGTTGAGGCGTTCTAGGAGCAGGTTGGCAACATGTTATGATAATGACTCGATACTGGTGGTGGCTATGATGGTTGGAGGAGAGTGGGAGTTTGGGACTGCCATGGCTATGATGGCATATGGCGCAGGTTAGACAAAAAGGAGCTGAATGGGTATGGATGGCGCCTGGTTAGATTGGTGGGCATCACTGCAGGATTGTTTGACTCGTTGGCTCTATTTGGTATCGGGATACGAAGTAATAGGAGGGAACTTGGGGGGAAGGGGGCAAGATGGGAACGTGGTTTCACTTTGGAGACCACACACTTACGCTCATTACCAGATATTTCCTTGCGTACTTGTGCTTTCGTTCTAGAGTATCGTAATAATAGTTCAGGGAGGTTAGTTAATAGATTGGGGTTCGTGGTTCCTTACAGTTGGGATTTCACTCTGAAATGAAGTCCAAGCATTTGCTGGTTGAGGCTCTGTCCAGGGGTAGAGCGCACAGCGTAGAGAGTCAAGATCGAGGAGATGGGTAAGTTCTACGAAGCAGTGGGTTAGGGTTTGAGGCGTTAGCTTTGGCGCTGGCTGGGTGCCATGGGTGGGTCAGGGTATTGAAGGACTAGTCCTAATGTAGTAAGTAACAAACAAACCAGGGTTGAACTGTCGCGCAGAACGCGCTTGTCACTTGTCACAGAAATCCCGTCGGCTTTACATCAAACGGGTGCCTTTTCAGGTTCTCAACACTGCACATTTGCGACGTGTCACGGGTTGTCGCGGTTCGAGTACTAAACCTTCGAATAGAGTCCCGGCCGCGACCCCCGTGATGATCCCGCGAAATCATGTCTTGGGCAACATTACCACGGGAGATTTTTTGACTTAATCCTCCGTCAAGTTTGTCACTCTCCCCAAGCTCTCTATCCCGTCCTGGCAATACTTACGGATACTGACACGGGAAAACCCAAAGCTGAGCACGAACGACCTCAAGTCCCTCTCCCGCACCTCAAAAGCCCTCCGCGCTGCCACCGCAAGCGCGTTGTTCAACAAACTATGCCTGGACCTGGGCGGCGGGAGTCCGTGGGATTGGGCGGAGCAGCCACGGGCAGGCAATGACCCCATATCGCGGTGTGCAGCGGCCATGCAGAACCCTCTGGCTGCATCTCGCCAGGCGACGAAACTGACGCTGAGGATTGCTGTGGATGACTTGGCGCTGAATCCCGAGTGGTGCTTTCATCCGGGGGAGGTTGATACGGATCCTGAGCATCCGAAGTATAAGGCCGAAAGACCTGTGCTGGGGAGGATATTTCAGGCGGCAAGGGAGATTGTGGAGGGGTTGCCGGAGGGGCAGTTGATTAGTTTCAGGTGGGTATTGTGCTAGCGGCCGAGTGCTTACTGATCCTTCAAGTTGCTGTTAGGTGGTGTAGGTCTGATGCTGAATGATCGATGCAGCTGGGATCTCGGAGCCTGTCTCCCGCCTGATTTTGTCGAGGCGCTGGCTAGAAGGCAACCGCGTCTTCGAGAGCTGCAGTTCACTACCGATGTGAAGTGTTTGGGTCCTCCTGAAGATGATGCTAAGAGGATCAATGGGGCTGGGGCTTGCTTCAAGAAACTGAGGCGGTTTTGCTGGCGGGGGTATACTTCCATGCGGCAGCCGATTCAACTGGCGGAGATTGTCGAAGCTAACTGTCAGCAACTTGAAGAGCTGGAGTTGGATTTTGGATCGCGGTGGCTTCGCAAGGAACGGAAAGAGCTTACTGGGGAGTTGGGGTCTCGAGGCCGTCTTGTTCACGTCCTTCCGCAAACCGTTCCGTCGGCACCAGCGAGCTTTGTTTTTCCGGCGCTGCGGGTCCTGTCATTGACTGGGGTCGATCTCCGGGATACCGCAGGGAAGCTCAACGGTGCGTTCGATTTCGAGTCGCTAGAGTCGCTCTCACTCCGGACCTGCTACAACTGGCAAGACTTCTTGGCAAAGATTGCGCGCTCGGGAGTTCAAATAAAACTCAAGCGTCTTGAGATAAAGGGCGCGGAGGACTCGGACCGTTACGGGTCTTCAGGATATTTTTCTGGGCATTGTGGCGGATGGAAACGACGATGACAATCACGACGTCTGGACGGGCTGTCTTGAACCGCATAAGGCCACTCTCAAAAGGTTGGTGTGCCACGAGCGCCGGTACATCACCGTCAACAGAAACACACTATCCGGTGGGCTGTGTGACTGGCAGATTGTGGACGTCTACGACCTGATCCTGCGTCTTCAGCAGCATCAAAACGACTTCTCAGCTCCTACAATCGGTCTTGACTGCCTGGCGCTGTCCGTTGGCCTAGATGACCTGGTTTGTGCCCCAACTCCTTGATGGAGATAATGACTGTGGTTGATCTGACCATCACATCTAGCGCGACATTCTGAAACTCAAGGCACTCAAACGCAGGCTCAAAGTGCTGCATATCCGGCAGACCGGCGGATACGCACTCATAAACGGGTCACTAGCCCTGGACTTTTCAGGACCGAAAGCCGGGTTTACAGACGGCTTTGAGATGTCCAACTCGACGGGCATAGTCAAGAGCGCTGCACCCTGGGCGCTGCAAGACTGCCTAAAAGATGAATTTCGCCGCATCGTTGAGTGGGCTTTTGGGCGGCGCGGAATGCCGTCCCTGCAGCTGATTGCGTTTGGTGACTTTGCCCATGGACGGAGCGGCTACGGCCCGCATAACATTTTTATCGTGAGGTACAAGGAGGATCTAGGCTGGGGATTCGTCGGCCGTCCGTATCGCGTGCATGGTGCCAGGGATAAGGGACATGAACATGAGTGGGCGCATATTGTCAGACCGCATTGGGCGTTTTTAGAGGCGTGTCCCGTTGCGCCGTTGATGGGCACTTTGCAGAGTGCGGTTAGGCACTTTTTCTGATGCCTTGCGGCCTCTATGGGTTGGGTGTTCTGTCACCGGCGGCGGAAGGGAGGGAGAAGTTCTGATTGTGTTTACATCCTGAGTGGTGTATGAGATTGTACGGGTACGTTCCATCCTTCAGCTGTATGGTATTTGGAGGCACGGTTGACCTGGCTTTTGGCCGTTGGCGGGCAGAACCGGCGATGCAAGTACCTAATGAGATTCCTGTTCCATCTTTCATACCTTCTCGTACAAGAAGGACCTGTGCATCTTGCGATTTGTTCGGAGGATACCCGATCCGTCTTACGGTATGTTCTTGACAAATCCGTCAACTTCTACTCAAACCCCTTAGCACTCAAACTCTCCCCGATTCCCCTGCTCCGAGTCCTTGCTGACCATGCGATGCCAGGTCAGCACTGAGTCATTTTGAAGTTGATGGAATACTTGATTAGATACATGGCCAAGCTTTGAGTGTGCAGTAGAAGTTGACATCTCTGTCGAGAATAATTGGGGTATGAGTCATTCGGTAATGGATTTCCGGCGCTCCATCGCCAAGTATTGACATCCACGAACTTGAAATAAGGTATAAAGACGCTACTTCAAGTTGCCGTTATCAGGATACCCCGCCATATACTCGAAGTATACACCGAGAGCAGCAGACACAGTCGATGACCCAGAACAACCGTACACTTGTGAGCTTTAAGCAATGGCCTCCAGAAAGAACTTCGCCCTGACGCGGGCATCGTCGAACGATCTTCCCGAGCTATGCCGCTTGCAATACAAATGCTTCCCTCAACAGATCAGGGAGATATTCATGGGTTGCAAAACCGAAGACGACCTCCCACGCCTGGCTCAGCACTACGAGAAGTCAATGCGGGAGAATCCCAACGATATCTGGATCAAGGTTACTGACCCGGCAACGGGCAGGATCGTCTCGGCAAGCAACTGGAGGGTCTATGTCAACGAAACCATCCCAGATTCGGACGATGCCGAGATACCGGAATGGTTGGACGCAGAGGACTTTGAAAGGTCGAGGAAAGTCATCCAGCCCCTCAGTGAAATACGGAGAAAGCAGAATCAGGGGGGATTTGTCCGTACGTACTTGTTCAAGTTCCTCCCCTCGACGATAATGTACATCTAGTTAATGCGGACTTTCCAGACCTACACATCTGCTTTACAGACCCTGATTACCGCCGGCAAGGGGCAGGAGGTTTGATGATGCAGTGGGGCTGCGACGTGGCCGACCAACTGTTCCTGCCGGCGTGGGTCGAGGCTTCTCCCGAAGGTAACTATTTGTACAAGCGGTTTGGCTTCTATGATCTGGGTAGAGCTTCGGAGCATTTCCCGGGGACAATCATGAGGAGGGATGCGAGAAGGACTGTCATTGAAGGGGGGAAGGGATCTGTGTAAGGTAGTGCGGGCCTTTGAGCCATAATGCATACGTCCATTCAATCTTAGAGTTAGGGGTTGCATTTGCATGGTGCACCGCATTTTTGCAGGCCGTGGGTATATGGGCTGGGAAGATCCTCAGCCGTAAACTTTCAGTTGACATACTGACAGTCACTGGTTGGTTATTTGAGTCATCTTCCATTGTTCTCAGGAAGCCGCGAATCTCTCAGACGGGATCGCTGCCCCCGTACCAGGGACAGGAGTACCGCCTCAAGTTGCGACTGCCTTGCTCCTGGTCCGGCTCTGAACTTCGTGCCTAAGGTACCTATGCAGCTGCTCTTACCAAATGGGTCACGATTTCCAAGCCGCTTACCTACTTCCAGGTTGAAGAGAGCCGTCGAGAAACTGACAATAGCCGCCTTTCTTCTGAACCCAAACTTTTGGCTGTGAGAAAAGGTTGTGCTGCTAAGAAGCAAAAGCACAGCCCAGAGGGATTCGGTTTCGAGTATCAACAAAAACGACGGGTAACTCTCAGTCTCAGCCCTCAGGTAAAGAACCCTTCGTGCATATGGCCAATTTGCCGTCAGGCATACTACTTCTGCCGTCCCTAGGCTGTAATACTGGCAGACAGACAGAGTTACCTACGCACCTATATCACAATGTCTTTGACAAGTTCCGAGTACTTGGCTCAACTGCACTGTGTCCAAATAGCGAGGATGATTGGCCTAAAAACGCCTTGCATGAAGCCCAACACCGTGCCGTGGCTGATCAGCCGCATCACAACTTCCCTCAGGCCTCAGCTCGGCCAGCTCAATTCTTTATCCATCTGGCTCCCCTCGGTTCCGTCACTACTCATCCATTTGTTCTGACATTGTGGATTAAAGGCAGACATGCAGGCCATAGTGCAAGCCGGGCAGGTCAAACCCGAGATTCGACTCCAACAAGAGTTGCGTGAGTATGAGAACTGCCTGAGCGACAACGAGCGCCGCGCTTTTTTTGACTAGAGGAAGGGCGGCATCCCGGACGCGACGGCAATCATCAGATTAACTGCTGAAATCGACTTTACTGCAGGACGGGAACATCGACACTGGCGTTCCAAAGGCCAGCGGCTCACCTCTATCCTCACCGCCGTTCACCGCATCGCGCCCATCGGTGGTATTGTCATTGGCGGCGCTCAGAGTCTTGCTGCCAGTGGTGTATGGGCCGCATTCCGCATCTGTCTACAAATATCCACTGGCTATCTCGACTATTTTGACAAACTGTCCACACTCCTCCTGGAGATCGGCCGCTCAGCTCCCATTCACGATGGACTGGCCCTCCTTTATCAGGACGACAGCGTGCTCCAGAGTCTTCTCTGCAAGTATCTAGTGTATCTAGTCCAGCTCTGCCGACGGGCTATCCTGTTCACGAAAAAGCGCCCCTTGTCGCAACTCAAGGCGTCTGTGCTCAACAGCTTCGACGTCGAGTTTGGCGATCTGCGAGAGCGACTTAGGATTCTGGGCGCCATCATCAAGGACCATGTTGACGTCAAGTTCAAGACAAGCCAACTTCAGGAGGCAAGCCGTTCCGCCAAGTCTCACTCTTTACTGAGAGTTCTCTCTCGGGATGCCCGACGGACGCAGTGCGAGGAGCGAATTTTCCGTCTTTTCCAAGCTTTGTGTCGGAACCGCAGCATGTTCGAGAGGATCCGGAGTTGGGAGCGGAGCAAAGGTACAGCGACCTGGCTTTTCTCCAAACCCGAATACAAGACCTGGAAAGACCAAAAGTCTTCGTCATGCCTTCTGATCAAAGGCAAGATTGGCTGTGGAAAAACGGTGCTAATGGCCAACATCGTGGACGACCTCATCAGGCAGCCCGAAGGCTCATCATCGCCGCCGATTGGTTTCTTCTTCTGCAAGCCTGAGATGCCCGAGTCGCTCGAGGCTCGCAGAATTATCGGTACCATCACTAGGCAAATCATTGGTCACCCACTATTGAGCCATCAGCTACACAGTTACGCAGATTCACTCACCATGACTTCTGTCGACTCCATGACCACGGCAAATATGGCTGAGATGATCCTCTCCATAGTCCCTTTCAAATTCGCGCCCATCTTTATACTGATAGATGGCTTGGATGAATGTTCGGACAAGGAAGTCGACGAAATCAGAGCATTCCTTCAACGACTATTGGTCGAGCGAGCGTGCCTTCTCTGCACCTCTAGCCGAGGAGACAAGTTCTCCAAGTCCCTTTGCCGGGCCCTCAGGACGGATAGTGTTCAATATCACTGGCTACCTTTTGATAATGAAAACGAGATCCGCAACTACATTGTCACGGAAATGGAGAGGCGATCCCAACGCTGGCCAGACCGGAGTATAATTCCTGAACTTTACGACGCCATCCAGACCGCTCTGACCAGCCACGCCGACGGAATGTAAGGCTTTGACCTCGTTGCCTCCACCATAACTGCTCCCACTATGACTAAAGCTTGTTGAGACTGACTGTAGTCTGCAGGTATCTTTGGGTTGCTCTAGTTTTAGACGAGATCTTCCCCCAAGATGAAGAAATGCCTAGGCCATCAGATCAAGAGATCTACGCAGCTCTACTCAACCTCCCAAAGTCGCTAGAAGAAGCATACGACAGATCTCTGAACCGAATCTGGAATCCACAACACAGCAACCTCTTGTTTCGAATCGTTGCTGGCGCTTTTCGACCGCTGTCGCTCAGGGAACTCCAGGAAGCAATGAGCGTAAATCCGGGAAAGACAGACTGGGATTCTGGGAGGATGCCTCGAGACATCGCTAAGCTCGTGCAGAGCGCCAGCGGCAACCTCTTGACGGTCAACGAACAGACTCTTACTGTGCACTACGTCCATCACACTCTGTTGAGCCACCTGCAGGAAACAAAGTCCGTTCTTTCGAAGTTCCACTTCACCGCTGAGGACGCTTCGCGGACCATGATGGAGATCTGCATCACATATCTCAACTACGATACCTTCCAGGCCGTGGTCAGCCGGTGCGCACCTGAGCTTACCGCGAACCCGACCAAAATCACTGAGCAAGTCCTCAAAACCGCAATTTCCAATGTATCTTTGCCAGCCCCAGTCAGTCGCCTGCTATCAAGGAAACGAATGCCTAGTACCACTCGGGAGATATCTATAGACATTGGGAAAATTATGGAAGAGGCTCGGATTTCGGCAATGCGACAAGAACAGTACACCCTACACACGTTCTTGGCTTACGCCCAGGAAAGCTGGCTCCAGCACTCCAAATCTATCAGGGAGGATTCTAGCCCGGTATATCACCTATGGCTCAACATTGTTCGCGGTCAAGTCGGCTTACTTGAGCTGCCATGGAGCGATTTGAAGAAAGAGGGCCTCGAATGGGCGTATTTGAACTCCCACAGCGCTATCTTGACTCTTTTCTTTTCATACTCGGATCCGTTGAACCTGTGGCTGTGGGACATGTATGGGTGGTTCCTTGGACGTGACAACATAGCCAGACTTGGCCGGCTTTGCGATTCTCCAGAGGCACGCCTACCTAATGTCAAGGACATTGTCGCTCGTGTTCTGTCCCTGAACTCCCTGAATGCCAGCCGGGGACAAGAATACTGTGACATCAAAGACGAAAGCAAATGCGTCCCCATCGAGAACCAGGATTCGCACTCCTATCGGGTGCCATCAGACCGTGACGTACACCTTGACGCGATTAGGAGCATCATCAAGATTGCTACTGACATTGATGAGCCGCTGAGGGATCGTGGCAGCCCACACACCGGGATGACACCGCTAGCGGTGGTCTGCAGCCAGTCTCAATTCGGGCCACTCGGCGTCGGGCTCGGCGAAGCTTGGGCAGGGGATCTCGTCAATCTGTTATTAGAAAAGGGAGCGGATCCTTCCTTGGCCTCGATAAGATCGAACGAGACACCCTTGCTGATTGCGACACGTATGGGCTGGCATGAAGGAATACGCCTGCTCCTGGAATACGGAGCTGATCCCAACAAGGGCTCGCCGACCCTGACCCCGCTTGAACAAACGATCGATAATCTACAGTACATAACTTTCGACGACAGGGCCCCAAATCCAATCATGGCGCAGTTTCTTCGTGCCGGCGCTAACCCCTTCCTACCTGCCCATAGGAGTCTTATGAGGCGTCTTCTTTGCATCAAGTCACGGTCGGTACCAGATAGGAAAAATTTGGATGTTGCACACCTCATTCTCCTGCGATGCCGGCATTTGACAGAGTTCAGCTCCGCCGGCGACTACGAGGAAGCCTTGACCGAGGCGAGGGAGCTCTTGTTCACGATCCGGCATCACCACTGGCAGTACGAGCACAAGGTTGCTACTATCGTCGTTTTGCTTAAGAGGAAAATTAAGAGCAAAGACCACAAGACTGTTGAGCCAGGGAACATCGAATTATAGGACTTTGTGGAACAAGGAGATAGCGCGTCGGCCATTCCCGATAATACCAGTACATAGTGTTGGGCGTAGAGAAGATGTTCACTTCGTTCGGCATAGCCCCTGAGGTTCTACGCCCAAAGGCTAACAAGCCATAAAAAAGCAAGCATGAGCGTGCAAACTTCTCACGGTGCGTTGGATGAGGTGAGTCATGTCCATGAAGGCAAGCACGTTGAGTTTTCTGAAGATGCGTCTAGGAAGATGTTGCGCCCCCTGCTGGAAACACAGCGGTGAGAGAGTCGGTGGACATTACATGTAAGTAACCAGGGTTGGAGCTGCCCATGAATCTACAAGCAAATGGTGGCCGACAGAAGGCTGATCACTACCGTGACCCCTTCCGACTTGACGGATACATGGCATTGGTACCGTATTTACTGGTGATATACAAGAAATTATCATATACACAAGTCGCACAGGGCAACGCCCCCGCAACCCCCTTCCTTCCCCTGAGTCCCTCCCCCACCATCTCCCCCTTTTATTTCACCACAACCTGCACCTCGGTGGTCTTCAATATCCCCGCGTTCCTTCCACTTCCACTCTGAATACCATCGGATCCTGACCCAGGCCCCATAGCCACCGCATGCGCATGTGCCTGCGTCGGCGCGTTCATGTTCACACCCAGAATCATCTCCTCGGACCCGGACCCATCCCCCGAATTCTTGTAAAAAGTCCCCGCCGTCGTGGTCGTCGAAACAGGACTGCTTCCCCCCGCGCTCATGCCCTTGATGTGTGTATGTGTGGTGCGCCGCTTCTCGGTTGGACTTGTTGGCTGCTCCTCGAGCTCGAACTCGTCCGAGTCGGCGGGGCCCTTGATGTGGCTGCCGGTCGCGGTGCGTCGGGTGTTTCGGTTGTTGGTGTCGTCGCCGTCCTCGAGGCGTCGTGTCCCCCGTCCGTATCGGGATCCGTACCCGGCCATGCCGGAACTGTTGTAGTAGTGGTCTTGTGTGCTGCCCAGGCCGAGGATGCGCGTGAAGAGGGGTTTGAGGGAGGGGGCGCATGCTGCGATGATGCCGACGTTGAGTTGGATGCTGTTGGGTGGGGGGGTGGGGTGGTTAGTGCTGTGGTTGATGGTCGGGATCATGATTCAGGGGTGAGGGGGGATATTAAGAAATGGGATGACTTACAAACCCCAGAACTGGACATGCATGGTAAACTTGATGTCGGTTTCTAGGGTGAAGTTGATCTGGTAGTAGGCCTTGACGATGCCGACGGCCACAGCACTGGGAGAATTGTTAACCGAGTGCAACAATTACAGGCCCGTGAAGAGAAGGAAAAAGACTCACAAGTAGCCCAAGCTCATGATGCCAACGAGATAGATGCGGAGCTTGCGCTTCATCTGCAGCGTCCAGATGATGGGGACGGGGAACACGGCGAACAAGACGTCGGTAAAGATGTTGAAGGCCGTGTTGATGGTGCCAAACTTGACAAAGAGGTCGATCGAGTAGCAGCCCGTGGCCTGCGAGTAGTCCCAGTTGCCGGCCACCGTGTCGCAGTGCAGAAACATGGTCATGCAGGCCATGAAGGTGTAGGCAATGACAAAGGCAATAGTCGCCCGAAGTGACCACTTGTACCACTTGCTCGTGCTCAGTCGAAGCAGGTTCAGCCCGATGGACACCTTGACAAGACCCAAGCCGACGAGTAAGGCCAGGATCGTCAGCCAGAAGTTGGCCTGGTCGAAGATGAGCAGATCGGCTCCCTGGACTGTGATATCGTGCTTGCCGAGGCCGTGGAATGCCATGGCCAGCAGAGTGCCCCATCCTCCTCCTAATGTGAAGAGCTAAAAATGTTGCAAATCATGTCTAGTCAGTAAATGTTGATCTTGGACGTTCTGCAACCCCTTTTTGGCTCTGAAACTTGGGTCATCTCGACTTACAAGGCCAAGCACCATAACAAGATCATCGATGCCGGGTGATTTGACAAGGACGACACGGCAGTAGACACGCAGGACCACGGTTATGAGTGACAGGAGCTGGAAGAGAGTGATGACTGCCATGAGCTTTGTCGCGTTGCTCTCGGCCGCATACTCGGGGTCGATGATGGGCGGCGGCCCGCCCATGCCCGGAAACGACGCCATAGTTGTGGACACTGCGCGGCTGGGCGATCGTGGAGATCAAGAATGGGCCGCGCTGGTATGAGACGGGCAACGATCGACGGTGCGAGGAAAAAGCATCAAGACAGGATCGACTGGATTTGCCCAGGGATGCCAGCGACCCTGTGGACCTTTAAGCATTCCCCAGATCCCAGATCCAGATCTCGCGCAACCGCACCCGCAACAACTGACTGACAAACTTTGACAAGATGCACGCCCATCAAGACACATGCAGGCACATGCATACATGTATGCAAGGGCAAACCGGGGCGGGTTTCGGTACCCTTAACCGACTTCTGGAATGCTGCACCTATGTGAGGTTGGTGTCTCTTGTCACGGCCTCTGTCTCCCTATGTCTCACCGAGTGTCTACCGAATAGGTAGGTAAGGGTACTAGTATACCGCTGTAACTCCGAGTCGGCCACACTCTGCAATTACGCTTGCAAGCTCTGCAGCAGCAGACACACTCCGAAAGTCTGCAGGCCCAGCCGGTTAGTTATTCCCAGCTGAGGAGGGAAGGATCAATTAGCACACAGACCCCCTCCTTGCCTCGCGAGGTTCGCATCGCATCTGTAACGTCTCTCGTGATACGGGATACTACCTACATAATACATTTTGTACGGACCGAGCATGCACCACATCAAAAGAAGCAGGTACGTACAGTACCATACATTGCATATGAAGTACATGAATGCAGAGTGACCCGGGTTGCTGGACACAGTCACCTCGCATGTTAGGTGTGCGTCGACAAACTCGGACCATCTCTCTATCAACAGACTCTTGTTGAGAGGAGGAGACAGGGAAATCTGACCACGTTTCTCGCAGAATCATGCCATTATCGTAACTTGTACGAAGTAAGCTCAGTTCTGGGAAAAGGTCCCTAGTGAAATGAACGATTCACTGCCCTCGGCTGAGTTTGTATGCGGTCCCTAGGGTCCTCAACTCGAACCTCGGGCCTTACCACACTCACAAAGCCTCCGAGAGTCCGTATAACTAACCGATGTAGTCTAGTGCGGAGCCAAGTGCTTACTGTCCGTGAGAGACATGTTACAGCACTAGGAGTTTAGCGTAAACCCGGAGAGGTCCCGTACATACCGGTTAAAGTTCCATACCAAGCTCATTGGCTGTTTCCTCACCACGGAACGTTGTCCGGCGCACCCGAGCGGTGCGCTATCGCGGATGCACTAGCGCGAACCAGGCGCTTTGCCTAGTACGGAACTTATAGCGACGGATAGAACGGTTGGCCCGGGCTCGCGTGTAAACGAACGTAACATGAACAATAAAGAACGCACAGTGGCAAGTACTACAATACTATGGGTGGTTAGCTGTCACGGGTCTATAAAAGTGTAAGTCGACTGGAGTCCTCGCCGACTAGAAGAATAGAGGGAGTGATCTTGTCTCTTAAAAAACCAATGCTGTTCAAAACCCTGCTTGCTCGCTTACAACCGAATACGGTGTTTTTGTATGGTTAGAGAGTCTGTGTCGCCTGCGTGGCGCCGGCATGGAATTTCTGTCATTTGTCGGTTGCACGTGCATGGTAACATAAGGGTTAAAGGGTCTCAGAGTCCCACAGTCCCAGGAGTACGGTATCCACTCACCCCGATTCAGTACTACACTACTGTGCTAACGTCTGGACAGTGGTTACAGTCTTTTCCGCTCCAATCTCCAGCCATTCTCTCTGTCTCTCAAGAGAATGTTTGCTGTTGGTCCCATTGCTCTGGCCCAAGGATTCAGGCTAAAGTGGTGTAGGGTTACACCACCTTACCACCCTAATTAATCGATATCGAGAGGCTGCTCGTGTGTGGATATATACATGTGTTCTTCCACCTAACTTCCTCGTCCAATGTGTTAAGGTTCGGTGGCTCCCGTCTGGTCCATCGAAGATCATCTCGATTCCCGTTGATGTTAGTGAGATGTGCTGGAAATCTGGACAGGGTACCCAAGTTGACAGTTCTCCGTAACGTCAGAGCATACTAAGGTACTCTCTAGGTAATACTTACGCTCTCACTCAATAGCTGAGGGCATCGTACCTGTAAGGAGTTCAGGTTTTCTGAGTTCAGTCGCCACTCCGTAGTTCTCACATCTCTATGCAGTTGGCGGTTCAACTGCCCTGAACCCCCGGTTGCATATTGCCCCTGAATGAGTATACCCTTCTGGACCGGCCCGACCGGGCTAACCGACCACAATCAGCCCCTGTTTCTAGGGTAGCCGCGCCGCAGACATACCTCAGGCTAGCGAGACTAGTGCCGAGTATACATTGTGTGCAGTGTACATAGCAAAACCATGCAAGCAGTCTTGTACAGTACCTATCTCTAGACATTCTTGCGAGAAGAGAGCGGGGCTTCTAGCATAATGTCCAATGTCGTTTCCGACTTCCATTTGTCCTGGACAAGCATCGAGCAATGCCCCTTCTCGGCCTTCTGTTATCAGGGGCCCAGAGCCGTAGTGTGTGTACCATACTGCACTATTAGCTGCAGCAACCCCAGCAACAGCCCAGAATGGCCTTCTAGCCCGGGAATGGTTCCATGGAGCCTCGGGTGCTGTTGGAACCGACAGGTCCTGTTGGTGCCAGAATGTCTCCATGTCTATACCGGCGAGCATGCCTCGGATATTACACGCAAGGTTCATCTAATGAACACATGCCCGTTGTAAATGCCGAACGAGGCTCAGCAGCGAATCCCCCAACCTGAAGTTGCCCCCCTCGCAGGGGCTTATCCGACATCCGTGGTTATGGTTGCAGCAGGATCCAAATAGTCCGGTCTCTGCCACGTGGGTTTGGTGCAGCTATATGTAAGCACTTGGCCGACCACCCGGACTTCTTTCGTGTGTGTCCCGTCCCAGCGGTCCCGTGGTTCCGACTCAGAAAAACTTCCGAGTCACTCTCGTCAAGATGGTGTACTTGGCCACCCAGTTCGTCAGTCTCCTCGCCCTCTTCTCGGCGGCCACGGCTTGCGAGGGCGCCTCTTGTAGGACGCGTCCGGCGCCGACCAAGGACACGGATCTGCTCGCCAGCAAGGCTCTAGCAAACCTCGACCGTTACCAGAAGGCGACCAACCCTCATGGGTCCTGCACAGTCGCCAATGCCGCCCGGCGCAGGGAATGGTTAGGCTTCCCCTATCCCTCCCTTCCTCTCTGACATAACTGTCTTGACTAACAAGTCTCTGTCAAACACAGGGGCACGCTGAGCAAAGGCGAGCGCAAAGACTACATCCGGGCCGTGAAGTGCCTGATGCAGAAGCCGGCCAAGTACAGCCCCGATGCCGCCCCGGGAGCCAAGTCACGCTACGACGACTTCGTGGCCGTGCACATCAACCAGACCATGTCGATCCACGGCACGGCCAACTTCCTGTCCTGGCACCGCTGGTTCGTCTACGCCTTTGAGCAAGCCCTGCGCAACGAGTGCGGCTACAAGGGCTTCCAGCCGTACTGGAACTGGGGCCGCTGGGCCAACGACCCGCTCAACTCGCCCATCTTTGACGGCAGCGACACCTCCATGAGCGGCAACGGCCTCTTCGTCCCGCACAACTGCACGCCCGGCATCCCCAACGGCCTCAACTGCATCCCGCCGGGCAACGGCGGCGGCTGTCTCTTCAACGGCCCCTTTGCTGACATGTCGGTCAACCTCGGCCCTGTGTCGCCGACCCTGCAGGCGGCGGGAGTGGTCCCGGCCCCGGCGCTGCTGGCGTACAACCCCCGCTGCGTGCGCCGCGACATCACCAACTGGGTCAGCAAGCAGTGGACGTCGGAGCAGAACACGACCGATCTGATTGTGCAGAGCAACGACATCCTCACGTTTCAGAATACCATGCAGGGCGACTTTAACAATGGTGTGTATGGCGTGCACACGGGCGGGCATTTCACCATTGCTGG
Source organism: Canariomyces notabilis (assembly GCF_033297395.1). NCBI lineage: Eukaryota > Fungi > Ascomycota > Sordariomycetes > Sordariales > Chaetomiaceae > Canariomyces > Canariomyces notabilis. Next base: position 2,574,878 of record NW_027041823.1, read on the forward strand.
TGACCCGGGCGGCGATCTGTTTGCCAGCCCCGGCGACCCGGCGTTCTGGCTGCACCATGGTCAGATTGATAGGGTTTGGTGGATCTGGCAGAACCAGAACCCGGCTCAGCGTACACAGGTGATTGCGGGGACTATTACCATCATGAACACCCCGCCGAGCAGGAATGGGACGCTGGATGATATTATTGACCTTGAGGTTAATGCTGCGCCGCTGCCGATTAAGGATGTTGTCTCGAGCTTGGGGATTGGGGGCGGGCCGTTGTGCTATATCTATGTGTAATTTGCCTGTCTGTAATACGGTTGCGGTTGGGGAAGATAAAATAGACACATCTGGGTCTAGGGGATCAGTCCTGTCATCGGTCACCTCAGACATTCATTCCAAGTCCTTTCATTGTGGTTCGTAGTACATACACTTACATATACGCCTACATATACACTCACATATACACTTACATATACACTTACATATACACTTACATATACACTTACATATACACTTACATATACTAGTAGATGAACTAGAATATCCTTAGATCTTGCACTCTAATACATATACTTTATCATCGTTACCTGATACCTAGTCGTCTTCTTCTCGTTAATAGAGAGCTTTCTACTTAGTTGCATGCTCATTTGGGGAGAATGCAGTGGTGAATATTCTGTTCCTTATTGTTGTATCAACTTGATGTGAAGTGCTTATAACCAGTATGAGATCCAGCTTGGTTGTGGGTGAGGGAAGAAAAGAATAGGTGAGTGTAGGGCTTACATGGTGTGGTCACGACATAGCAGGTACTGTATGGTGATGAGGCTGTTTGTCCTGGGTTTACTCAGTGACAGTGAAAGCCACGTTTGTAGGCGCAACAAAGGCCAAAGCATCACTGTCCTACCAATATGACTGTAGGTACTCGCACAAGAGAAGGAGTCAGGAACAGCTAATCTGTGACGACCCAGTTCTCCTCTAATAGTCTAATATAAAAAAGGCTGTTTGCATCCAAGTCACCCACTTCTCTCTACTCTCGATTCCCAAGTTTGGATCGTCACACTGGACTCCCTGGAAATCCTTGAAGGCCAATTCCTCTGCAATATCAGTGACTCTCAGTTGTATCGAGCACCATTAGCCACTCCCGCTACAGAAGAGACATCGAAGATGTGTAATTGCCCGTTTCCAATACCTCCTCGCGTGTCCTCTCTTCCACCCAGCAGGAGACAGCTTCCAAATAGGAATGCGCCAAATGACAACGCCGTTCATGTTACTAACAGGGCAGCAGGCAAAGCACCGGACTCACATCCTCCTGCCAAGGGCAATGAGCAGTCCCCTTGCTCCCCATCTGACCTTCCACTACCCCCAGTCGCCGGTCCGTCCAAGAGTGCACAAGACCATAGATGCGGTCAAAACGTCAACACCGTGCAAGCGCAAAGTCAAACCCCAAAACACGAGCCTGAGCAGCACATGCAAACAGCTTTCACGGTCAATGAAGATCAAGACGAAGCCGAAGCTGACAGGCAGCTCATGGCAATACCTGAGCAAGTCCTCCACAACTTGACCTGGCACAAACGCATTAGAAACGCGGAGAGAAGGCCTCAGCTGGTCCACTTTGTGCCTCCCGAGCCCCTGACTGCGGCCATATACGATGTACGGGTCGACGGAGGTAACATACCGGTAATGCCAGTACAGGGCCAGGGCCTTCCTTCTGTGACTACGCCTTCCGGACAACAGCGATTCAGATAAAGCTACTTGCTGGGTTCTCGGGGGGAGGAACTTCAAGTACCCTGTTTTGAGTGAGCATCAGAGGTAAATTAAGGGCTGGGCTTGCTGAGCTTGTTAGCATGGGACTGACTTAGCACTAAAGTTCTGAGACTGAATACTAAGTACTGAGTTCTATATCGTTTTGCCCGCTTGCCCTCAACGGTAGAAGTGATTTCATCTTAAGAAACATATAGCGGATAGGTCTGCGAGGATCTTGGTCGCAACGCCTGACCTAACATAAATGAAATACATGTACATAGGTAGGTACCTGTAGCACGTTGGCAGGAGACTAAAGAACTCACCATAGGTATCAAATCTGACCGAATGTGAGCCGATTCCAACTGATCATCACTCTTATCTAGAAAATTACTCTACCAACTCGCCACACTCGTGGTGTTTCATGTTCCTATTGCTTGGTGCTTTAGTCCATGGATGACGTGGTATCTGCCTGTGGCCAAGATACTGACAGCTCAGCCTTTAATCAGGCGTGGCATGGACAGGTGTAAGTGTTGTTTGCGATTAATTGCCCTACGTATTCTTATAAGTACCTTAAATAGTCCATTCAGGTACCTAACTTCTCATAAGTACCTTGACCAGGGACTGCAGTGCCATGGGTTGTCATTCGCAATGATCTAAACAACAGCGGTCTCTAAGATCTAAATTCCTTAGAAAGTGAGACAAGCTCGCAATATTTCGTGACAGTCCATCCGTAAACAACTCGAGAGCTAGCGGAAGATGGGGATTAACACGCGCCCATAATGTCTGGATGTGCTTCTGCTTGAGGAATTCCCAAGGTACAGTAGTCGTTTCCAACTTGAGCTTTCCCGCGTACAAACGGGTTTTCGCAACTCATGTTGCCCATCCCGTTTCCCAGGTCTCTTCAAGAGTGTATCCTATGTCCTTGAACTGTCTGACCCAAAGTTTGCCTGTGCCGTCGAACTAGCTCAGTCCTCGGTCCTTACAGAGATTTGCCAGCACGCCCTTTGGCTCATGGCGCCATGGGTCGAGGAGTGACGGATGGGCCATAAGCTGCTGAAGTGCCCTCAGAAGTTCAAGTTGTTGCTCCTTGCTGTCAAGTCGACGCCCGTTTCGGGGTATAACCTCCTTAACTCAACCCAACCCACGCACTCCTCTACCCCTTGTCCTTTCCCCGTCTTTGATCATGATCGACTTGGATATCCCCGACCACACTGATCTCCATCGCCACCTTACCCAACCCTTCTCCCCTTCTTCCCGCGACCCCTCCCCCAGACGCAGCCATCACCTTCAAAACCGTCGGCTCAAACATTTCGTCTAGCTGGTCAATCAACTCATTCAGCTCTTCATCCTCTCGGCGCTTGCGAAGCATCTCCTCCCACCTCCTTTTCTCCTCCAGATTCGACTCAAGCTTCGACACATCCACCTCCTCAAAGGATTCAAACCCAGACGGTCCTTCACTGCTGTCGGTAAGCGACTGGGCGTCTGACAAGTTGGCGATACCACCTCCGCCGCCATCCTCGGGCTCCCCGAGCAGCGAGCGGTAGTCCTGAATTCGCGAGGCCTGTTCCGCTGAAATGACAGAGCTCGAACTGGACGTTACGCTGTGCACCGCGCTGGTCAGGGCTGCTGTGCCGGCTGAGGCGGCTTCGGAGACCTTGGACGCCGCTCGGGTGGTGAAGTTGTAGAGGTTGTATGCGGCGTGGAAAGCGCTGGATGCTGTACGAGCGGCTTCTCTCTGGGAGAAAACTGCGTGGTTTTGTGTCATGGCTCCGGTTGGGTTGATTTGGTTTTCGACTTTGGGGGGTGGTGGTGAAGTCCCAGAAGTGGTGATGGTGATGAGGGCATGGCCAGAGAATGAGTTGAGAGATGCGCGGCGAGAGGCAAAACACTGCAGTACTGCTTTATTAATGGAGTTCTTTCAGACTTGAACAGTCACAGATTGCGAGCGAGGGTGACTGGATGTGTTTGTGACCCGCCGAGAGAAGAGAACAGCAGGTCCATGCCTCATGGCGAGGCATGTTTTTGAAGTTGAGGTTCAGACCGTGATGACATATTCGAATTTCAGTTGACGGCCAGCCTACTTTAGTTCCAGTCCCGTAACAGTGTTTACAGTACTAAATCTGTGACAACTAGTGCTGTCAACGGCAAGTCTCTGAGTCCAGGCGAAAGGATTGGTCACGGACAGTCCAGTCAATGCTCAAGCTAAACTGTCATGGGCATTGTTCAGGTATTTTGACTGGCGTTACTTGGTGTTAAAAAACACAACCCCTGAGTAGTAAACAAAGCTGTTCTACCATCCAGCAAAACTGTTGGAACCCATGCGTGTTCAGAGTCTAGGAGCAAGTATATCTCATTGCTAGTTTTGTGTTCTACATACATGTAACTCGTGAACATTCTTTAAGTGGCCCCTTGTGAGTTGGGAAGAGCTTGCTTGTTCGTTTGTTGGCTGACGTACACGGTACTAGCATCATTGATATTCTTTTGGCTCCAAACATCATGTTACCAACCCTGAATTCTTTGTCAAGGCTTCGGTCATGTCAGCAACGCAGCCAGCAATCCATGCTTCAGCCTTCAGATCAACTACCTACTTCGTGGCTAATGAATATTCTCTTTCACCTGCCTTACACCCTACATACCTGTACCTAGCACCTTAGGAAGATCAAACCAGTCTGAAATCTGAACGGGTTCGCTGACGACCGGATGCACCCGCCCAATGAACCCTCCCCTTGATCTCTGCCGCGAGCCCGATAGGTTATGGCCCCGGACTTATGTGTTCTCTTGTCATACTCTCAGAGCTACATTATTCATTCGCCTTCTCTTTCCCAAAGAAGCAAGGTACCGATATCTGATTGGATCATAGGCAGATGGGGTGGCTACTTAGGTAAGTCCCATCAAGGCCGAGCCTCGGGTCCCCGCTGCCGGTTCTATGACATTTGGACACACAACTTGTTTGAAGAAAGGCACAAGGCCCTATGCAGTGCATTCACCCCAGTCTAGTTATGTACGTCAAGCATGTCATCAGCCTTCATGGCAAGGCAACATGAACCTTCAGCCTTCCCGCCGCATCACCCACCCACAGCCTCCACTTCATGTATGTATGTACAGTACAGTTTTAGCCGTCTCGATTCCTTCCGAGTCCACCCCTAAACCCTCACGACGTAAGCCTCTGAACCGTAGCCGCAAAATTGGGGTTTTGGGCCTGGGCAAAGTCGTGTGACCAGTAGTCGTGGACCTCGTGGATGGAAATGGTCGACGTTGCGCTGTTGGGCTGGGCGGGCTTGGTCGGGGAATAGGCAAACGCCAGCCGGTTACCTCCGTACGGGTTGAGGTAGCGCGTCGTGCCGTCGGCAGTCCACGAGGTGCATCCCTTGCAGAGAGCGGTAAACTGCCAGTGGGTCGAGTTGGTCTTGGTGCCGGTTTTGAAGAGGGTGTACTGGGCTCCGGTATAGGCTTGCGGCATCACATGGCCGCTTTTCGCGGTGAGGACATGTTAGCAGGCCACACTGGGACCAAGACGGGACGCGGCACGTTGAATCAGGTTTGCACTCACTTGGCCCAACGGGATGACAAAACGACATTGTTGCTGGTGCCCCTCCAGGCGATCAAAAGGGGATTCCTGGGCATGGAGCCGCCCCAGGCGAGGCCGGCCCAGCCTACGTCGTTCGGAACGACCATCTGGACGACGGCATCATATGCGGTGTAGCTCTGGGCATCGCTTGGCGTCGCGACCCGGAAGGTTATCCCGCGCCCATCGGCCTTGTAACGCCTAAACATGGTCGAGAAGGTGAGGCCGGTATCTGGGTCCTGATAGACAGCATCCTCCGCGAAGGCTGTTGCGACGTGTCAGTTTGCCCCATCTCCCGAATAGCAGATTTACTGAAATACATGCCTGTCCCCACCAGGGCTGCGATGAGCCCGATCCAGAAAGTCCACAGCATTGCGCAGCGCACGTTTGCTCTTTGACGTTATCGACCTGCCGCAAGGGAACGCAGGGAGCTCTAGCAACACTCATGTCAGCCACAGAACCAGTCGAGACTCTCTCATCTCCAATCTTCGTTTAGTGACCGCAAACATAAAAGGAGTCAAACATACGTGGCGGTAGTGACTAAATCGAGTCCCAGGAGGATGCTTGGCGGTGAGAGGAGTATGAGCAGCAGGAGGACAAGAAGCGGGAAGACCGGCCTTTTAGACGCCCAACCACTGGAAGAAGCCTGGAGATAAAGCTGACCAAGCCGGCCGAGATATGGGGTGCAGAAGAATTCCCGCCATGATATAAATAGAGAAAATAACGTAAGTGTCGGCAGCTCGAATCCCCGACGCACGGCGCTGATCCAGGCTGGACACAGGTGTTGGAAAGAGCTATGAGCCAAGAAAACTCCACGTCTAGCCGTTGGGCGGGTGTAATCGCGCGTGACGCCAATTCCTGGGCGCTGTTAATCTATATCGAATCGGAGAATGTTCCTCCTCGTCGCGAAGTCCCTATGAGCAGGGGCAACGCATGCTCCATGGTTGTAGCGCCAGGTGGTTTCTTAGGCAAGGCCGGCATATCGTAGCTCTGGGGACGGGCAGTGCGGGGCGGTGATGGGCAACGTCTTCTTGCTCCTTCCAAAGATGAGCCTTCCATTTAGCCGCCCATATTGGATCGCCGAAGAATCGAGGAATCTCAGAGGCCGCGCTCCGGGGGGTAAATGTCGTTGATATATTAAAAGTAGTCTTGTTATATAGCGTCCCAGAGCCGCAAGTCCGGACTGGGAAAGGCGCGCCGTTGGCACGAGGTCTTGATTGTCTCTGGAGCCGATATCAAAAGGGGTTGCTCGATTCCGGGTCACTGCGACCTTGCTCTTTACCAAATGCCACCCTGCAGTGAGCATGCAAACCTCCCTTCCACGGCCATGGCTTGCGTGCTTGTCTTTGTCGAATCAAGACCCTGGAGTTTGCAATCCGTGAACCGCGGAGGCAATACTAAACCATCAAACGGTAAATGGCTGGTGACCAACCGACGTACCACCAGGGCCCTATGAGGTCCTGAATACAACCCAGCACGGACTATTACCTTGCCCGCCAATAACTTCCTCTTGATCCAGCTTCCACGACTAGCAAATGAGCCGTCAAATCATCACTCGTGGCGTTTGAGGCAAAGTTCTTCTAGAAGGTCGGCGTATCACCAACCGTGGCCAAGCCGAGTCCCATATTCCGGGTTCATGCCTCTTGGCCTGTTAATTTCCCAGAGCATCGCCATGTGGTTGTGATGAATCCACTATCCCCGTAACCGGACTGAAGGTCTGGAACTTTCGCGTCATGTGCCACTCGTTGACTGTCCAAAGAGCTTTGGTGCAATGATGGTCCTGTGCGCGTAGTGGTGTCTCACTTCTCCTCGCCGGTGACGTCGTTACCTCTTCTACGCTTGTCTGGCTCCGGAAGCTATATGTCGTTGCCGTCAAGAAACTAAAGTAAGAGCCAAGGGCAGCTAGGGCAAACACCCCTATTTGCTTTGATCTTATGGGGAAACTCACCTCTGTATGACGGAAACCTAGATCTTGAGCTCTCGTGTAACGTTGCGGCGTGGCAAAAGCGCAATGATTGATAGAAAGCTTGACTGACTCGACGGGTAGAGAGTAGGTGTGTTCCGGTCCACGTGGGATCGGCTCTCTTGCGTACCTGCCTGCAAGGAGCTAAACGATGACGGCCGGTCTTTCCAGCTCTTCACGCTGAGTTGCCGTGCCTGCTCGAATTACCACCTACCGTGGTCAGTCATATTGCGTACCGAAACGGAACCTTCAAGGCTGCACTTACCCAGTACTCAGCATGTGCCCTTCCAAGTGACATTGGCTTGACTGTTGATTTTCGTCGACCTTCATCTATCCGTGATGATGCTGGAGTGCTGCGAGACTCGAATTGTGGTGGGGTAGTTGGCGAGACCGATCATCGGCTCGACTCACTACCGCAGCCCCTCGGAGATGCCAGCATTGAGGCCACAGCCCAGCATTTCGGTGCTTTCATCAACCCCAGATACACCCCTGGAGTTGGCTACGAAGATCGGCATTCGGAGCTCTTTCGGCGCGATGTGCAAATCGGGTCGGTGGTGTTCCCCGAGCAAAACTGTATTCAGGTTGTCCGGCCCACAGAGCGGGCGGTCCCGGTTCCGCCTCCGATGTGGCCCCACATTTCCATCCGAGATTAGGCCGCCAAGACCGGCCACGCGGAGAATGGGAATAGCAAGGCCGGCGGCTGTTCATCACAGGGCCGATGCATCGCCGACCGGTACTTTCTCAAGATGGACCGGATGTCTCTTGATGCCGGCGTAGTCTGGTAGGATAATCGAGGGTTCCGTCGAACTCAGCCCATGGACGAATTGGAAATCCAAGCAGATCAAGACGCAAACCGTACCAAGGGATGCGGTAGGCACCTTGACTGCGGCGAGGAGACCCAAAACGTTGGGGACGGTCGTCCGGCTGTGAGATTGCCTACCCGGCTCGCCTGGTTCCAGTTTCCGGGCTGAGCCGGGGAGGCGCGTACCGGGGTAGCAACTGCGGTGCGTCGATCACGATAATTTTCCGTGACAGTTGTGTTAACATCAAAGTACTTTCCCGCAAAATTCGGGGAAAGGGGACCTTGACTGCATCAAACCGGTTTGCGGGCAGCTCCGGTCACGCGTTTTGTGGGCCGCATGGGCAGCTTTTTGGTCTGGACCTCCATCAGCCCACACCAGTCGATACGAGCCAAAGTCGGCCCAGAGGCAGACGCCCGCGGCGCTGGATGGCCACACTTACACTCTGTACCCAACTGCTCACGGGCCTTGCCGTACTAAGGCAAAAGTTTCTCCGATGCGTCTCAGACTCTCAGTTGTTGCGATGTGCTTGGCAATCTTTGTTGGCATTGTACAGATCTCCAGTTGCAATGACGTTAGTTCTGTCAGTTGCCGTGAATGTTGGAATACCTAGATGATCAGATACCGTATAAACTCGCCAAACTGGACAACTTCTACTGCACGCGCTAATCTCAGTAACCAATCCCAGGCTTGTACTCTGCAGTGCGCTTCAACCTTTCCGATGCCATGCGAGCTCAAAGTAAGGGTTTGAAGTGGGTGAAAGTCTGATCAAAGTTGTTGCCTGCCTTAGTCTGCGCAGTAGAGATTGTCCAGTTTGGCGAGTTTATACGGTATAAGTAGCAGGCATCAGAACTCCCCTACCCCGTACTGAAGCCCCCTATGTCCTTGTGATGCATGAACGGTCTCGGGCCGGAGCGCGCTGCGGCACCTCCGTTGAACTGGCAGTGGAAGGGTTAACTGTGGTGAACTGTGTATTGTTCACAGGCATCATGAGCATCGCTCGAATGCCATTGGAAATGTTAGCAGCATGGTAAATGTTGGGAATGAAGGTAGAATCCCATGCGAAATTTTTGCTTCGGGATTCTGCAACTCGCGCAGGAGAAAAGTTACCACGGACAGAGGGTCATGCCTTCCCGAGCACCAAAAGTGTGACTGCCCCAAGGCAAGTTCGGTCGTCCACGGACTCCACTAAAACGCTTTTCACGGGGCCACGGGCAACTCCGTGGGGCTGCCAAAAAGCGGCGCGTGGGGCGCTAACGTTATGCCGGGACGTCTCGATTCTTACCAGAACTGCTGGTCCCTTCTCGTACGAGAAGCGAAAACAAATCGTCAGTTTCTCAATTCTTTTCTCGTCCCAAGACTTTTGTAGTGCCACCATACACTACATACCCGAGAGACGGGCCTTAGCGATGCACTCCGACAGATGCCGGCCGCAACGCCTTCCAGCGAGGCTGCTTATGTTTTTAAGAGCGCCGAAACCCCCGGGCCTGGATAGCAGATCACCACATGCTTCAGCACCAAAAACATAACGCCACTGAGCCCTCTGTTTTGCACCATCATTTGCCACACCAGTCACCAGACACTTCAACCCATAGCACCGCCATCCGTGGCCGACAACATTATGCCAGGTACAACCATTGACCCGTTGATGATGTCTCTTGACTCATTCACCACATTGCCCTTCGATGCTACCCAGCTTGTGAGTACCCTGTCTCCAGCGGGCCTTTCCCTCGAGTAACAAACGCCAATTGTGCTAACACTCGTATAGCAATCATACTCGGACTTTTCGCCTATCTCTCTCTTTGACCACACCGACGAGTTCACAACCGACTTCACCTCTGACTCGGCGGCTTCACCCGCCTCGCCACTTTCACCGGCGCTATCGGCCAAATCATTCGGTTTCCAAGCAGCGGACAGTTGGGCTGCTTGGGACACGGCGGAACTCTCCCCTGAACCTGACGGATTGTTTGGCTGCCAGCCGTTTGACGGCTCGGCGTTAGCCTCGCCGAAGGCTTCGCCATCAAGCCCCGCGATTAACCCCGTGGACCTAGCCGCGCCCTCAGTCAACTGTCAACCCCTTTACCAGTCACCACAAGTGATGATGGCCGCCATGTCAAGCCAGCAGCAGCAACCAGCCCCTCTCACAACAACAACAACCCGGCCCACAACAACCGACCTCACTGCGAAGCGCTACCCCTCCCGGACAACCAAGCTTAAGCCATCCAGCTCCTCGTCAGACGATGAAGCACCCGCCGCCAAGACGATGTCAGCGTCAGTACCAGCAGCACCAGGCACATCAACCCGACGACCGCCGTCCAACTCCGCCCAAACATCAAAGCAAAAGGACCCGCTCGCGCCCAAAAAGACGGCGCACAACATGATCGAAAAGCGCTACCGCACCAACCTCAACGACAAGATCATGCAGCTGCGCGACGCCGTGCCCGCGCTGCGTGCCATGCAGCGTGCCAACGGCGACGGCAGCACTGTCGAGGACGATGGCGGCAACAGCGGCGAGGACCAGCACCCGCCGTTGTCGCCCGTCCACGGCCACCACCCCAAGCTGAACAAGGCTACCATCCTGAGCAAAGCAACCGAGTACATCCTGCAGCTGGAGCGGAGGAATCATGGGCTGGAGACGGAGAACAGCGCGCTTAGAGGACGCATGGAGGGGTTGGAGATGATGTTGATGGGTCGGGGGGGCTTGGCGGGGGGTTGGAGTTGATTTTGAGTGGAATTTGACTCGGCTGCTGCCGGTTTGGGGGGATTCGGACGGAAAAGGCGTTACGGTTACGGTAGTTGGGTGTGGTTGGGTGATGGGATGGCAACTTGCAGGGACTGTTCGGTTATAGTAGTGATGACGATACCGCCTCCTGCGATACAGCGGCTGCTGGGTTTTGTTGTTTGTGGGAATGGTTTCCATCGAGTGGCGTTCAGGGATACTACTGCTTGTGTATGAGGTAGTGCTGGGGCGTACAGGTGGTAGACGCAGGGCTGGGCAATGGTGGGTGGGCATCTTGGATACTTGGATCTGTGGGAGGATTTGCTACCTAGAATAATACGAAACCTCACCTCGGTCCTGTCTATGCTACTTCGGTTCCCTTATGCTTCTGTTGGACATCGACAGAGTGGCAACCCCTTAAGGAGGGCGTCATCACAATGTCACATCGTCACATGGGACACGGTATATAACTCGCTTCCAGGACTCATTGCTAAGGAAGCAAGGAAAATGCTTATATGTAGTCAAAGAAGGTATATATCGAGGTCATGCCAGTGCTGGTAGTTTCAAAGTCCACCACTCAATATATCGAGTCAAACGAGTCTGCAGTGCCTTGCATAGAGGCTGTTCAGTGGGTCTTGTACTGCAAGAGCTTCTCCTTGTCATTCATTGTGGGCTTGAGGCTTCCGTACTCTCTAGGAGAGTCAAGGGAAACGGCACCTCTGCGGGGCGACGAGGAAATGGGGACGGCGGGCGGTGTTGGAACCCATTTCCGGAAGAAACTGTTACTGTTGTTGTTGTTGCTGCTGTTATTGGGCGGCATTTTGTTGCAAAGGAGTTCGGCGGAGTTGTTGTTAGTTTTCGTACCTAAGTTGTGTGTGTTAGGTATTATAAGGTGTGTATGCTTTAAGTCTGCGCTTCGGACTGGTGACGCGAGATAGTTTCGGACATACAGCTGAGTCAGGGGCTAGCCTACAGAGCGTCTCCTGATTCCTTTGTACTGTACGTACAGTAACGAGTTAGCTGAGTGAGCAACTGACTACACTGTTGTATTTACCTGGTTTCCTTTTTGGGGAAGATTGCCTGGGTGAGCCCCTGCCAAGCATTGCTAACAAACGATTCCAGCTCAACATCAGAAGCGGCCCAAGTTGTACTTACATAGGGATTCACATGGACCGTTTAACTGGAGAAGACTGACTATGGAACTGCACAGATCGGAATGCTAGGTAAGTACCTAGTTGCACAACTGCATCTCTCACTCTGGGCCAAGACACTGTTAGGGCCTACACTACAGGAGCGCAACCATGGGGAATCCGAAGACCACCACCAGCAGTACATAAGGTAGCGAAGAACGACAACTTAAAGAGACTCGCTAAGAACTACAAAGAGACTCCGTGGTGACGGTTTCTCTCGATCCCTTGTCCCCAGATTTGTCCTTGGGCTTGTGATAGTCATCAGGGAGAGCATGATGCTTACGGTCTGGGCATGCCTCGTCTCCCGCAGCTGCGGGTGGGCATGTTGATTGCCCTCTTTGTAAGACCCTCAAGGTGTCACTGTCGAATTCCGGTTTCAATTCAAGACTGACGCTATCGCAGAGCATGATACTCTTTTTCCGGTTTGGAAACGGCGTGGCTACGAACTCGCTCTCCAAAACCCTGGCCGGGATTACCTTATGACTCCCGAGGCCCGTCGGCAGCGCCCTTCCCTGGATCGCTGTCTTCTGTGCCGAAGTTGATCAAGCTTGGATCCATCTCTCTTTGTTCAGTAAACATCACTAACACCCTGCTTAGACACGGACCTGGTGATTGTCACTGGTTGATTATTAGTGCAGTTCGATCCTGCTGACAGCCATTGCTCGCCCAGACCAAGGATAACACCAAGCCTACGCCCTATAGTGTCTTTATGAACAGCCTAGACTTCCCAAAGACCCCAATACCCTCTCTATGCGCCATTGTAGTATCCAAACAAGTCCCACGCAGCCGCTCAGCAGCAAACATCAAAGCATTCCAAGCAGCATTCACACGTCTCTCCGCACACCCAACAACAGCAAAGGGTGGCAATGCTATAAAGAAAGTGTGGCGTGTAAGACATTGCGTGAACAGACGCGGCTGGGGGAAACTCGAGCAAGTCTGGTAGCGGCTTACCAGGTGTAGAAGCAGCCGTGACTCTTCTCCTCCCTGGGAGGCGGCGCCTCCTGGTATTGCATCGGCTGTTGGGCGGGTGGGTAGCCCTGAGGCGGGTAGCCTCCGCCCGGCGGCGGAGGACCGTAGGCCTGTGGGGGAGCCTGGGGGTAGTAGCCACTGTGCCGGTGAGAAAGAGTCAGCCCTACCGAGATTCTTGACGTGGTGATGAAGGAGCGGTTTGGATCTGGAACCTGGGAATCTGGGAATCTGATGGAGCAGGATGGGAGGCCGGGAAGAAGGGACGGGACTTACCCCTGCTGAGGAGGATATTGTGACATGCTTTGGGTTCGTTGCGGTGGTCAACTGGTCAGGCCTGCAGCGGCGTCGAGTTGCGTTCTGTTCAAGGGAGGGAAAGAGTGACGGAGAAGCAGATAAAGGATTGGAAAGAGAGAAGGAGAACCAGATGAAAAATTGGAAAATGAGATGGAGAAGGAGATGAGGCATCTGATAAGGATTGGAAACCGGAGGCCGCTCGCTGTTTCCACAATCCACACTGCTGGCGGGTATTACGCGGATGCAATTCCACGTGGGTAGGGCACCAGTGACACAGTCCCACAGTCCAGTACAGCCCAGCCCAGACCCGCAGGGCCTGACCAGGAAGTTGCAGACGGACGGGAACTTGCCTTACTCAGGGTCTTGCAGGTCCAGATCCAATGTCCAATCGATATGCAAGCATTCCTGCCAATTAATCCATGATCATAATTGATTCGACCGCGCGGGTGAATGAGACGTTCATTGCAGACTTCCAGCGGACGTGGGAGGCATCCAATGCAGCCCTCTCGCCTCGGCCCTACGGAGTGACTCCGTCGGAGTCTGCTTGCAACCGCTCGGCCTCGGCCAGCTGGGTCCGGGGTAGGCAATCTTGGCGTAGGGCGCAAGCGCCTTGTCGGGCTTCAAACGAGAGAGATGCCCGGCGAGCCAAGAGAGCCAAGACCTCGGCCGAATTCCCGGGTCGGGTTACTATAAGCGCTCAAAGGGAGCGAGAGAATCATTCTCTGTGGCTCAACACGTGATGACAAGTCCTGCGATGCAAGGAGCAAATTGGTTGATACTTTACCAAAGCCTGATTGCCTTCTGCGGCATTGTCGAACTCACAGAATTGCGAGAACTTATGGACAACCCGAGCTAGGAACAGGGTATCCTGCCGGCCCGGGGCAGGGCTACCGGCAGGCACCGCCCACTTCCCTTCCTTCATGCGGTTCCAGCTGGTGCCAAGCCTATCACCATGGGAGAAGCTAGAGGGGGGAGACGCACTGTATTTTGCATCGCCGAGAACAGCCATACCTTTGCAAATCTCATTATATGGGCACTGAAGTGGCCCTTTAATTGGCCCTGGAAGTTGGCTTGCCGTTAGTGGACTGCAGTGGCGAGTGTAGGTGGCTCGGCTGGACTGTGCGAACCCCACTGTGTAGGTAGGACAGAAGCCTCGGCAGTCTCGGCAAGATGGCCCGACCTCTGTGCAATAGTTATGCGTCCGTTGACTGACTTGACTCCTGCTCGCACCCATTCAGGGGCCACTTCAAAAGCCAGTTAAAAAAAGGTTATCACTTCTCTTGCCGGATTTGGCGGAGTTTGTATGGGAGCAACAACAAGTCGCAATTCAACTAACTAGCGGAGTTAGCTCGCTGACGCTCGCCTGTGGATTTTTCAAGCCAACCATCGCCAACTATATTATCTTGGGCATTATCTTCCTGCCAACTATACAACTATACTATACTCTTTGTCCTACCTCTATACAACTACTATATACAAATAGTCAATTTTACAGTAATATATACTGTTCAAGATATTCAACACTTATCGTTCAAGATATCCAACGCTTACCCGTTGGCTCCACTTTCGCTACACTGTGACGAATCTCGGTCCCCTACCACTGAAAGGGACTCCTCAGACTGCAGGTTGACTTGAACGGGGTGAGGTTCGGTAGAGCCAAAGGGTCTACAACAAGTGCACAAGCAAGTGTTCACACAGTAGTAAAGACAACTGCTTGCATTGCTTACTGGAGAACCTTCTGAAGGTCCTCCCGAAGAGTGACTAGCTAGCTCGTATATATACATTGTTCTTTGATGAAGCGTGTACTTGGGTTTTCCCCTGATCGCAGTGATCGCTTCTCGACCTCTGCGATCCGTGGTTGCTCGTCTTGATCGCAACTCGACCGTTGCGATCATCCTCTGATTGGTCCGTGTCCCTTGCCCCATTGATTGGCTGCCGGCGCGTCCCGCGCCCCAGCTGCAGCCTTCCAGGTCGCCAATGCGGTCATTCCATGACACTATGATATTTTAGGTTAAATCTATTTTAGGTAGAGTAGGACTATTTTCCTTAAGAAGAACTATTTTACTACCCTAGATAGGAAAAGGAAAAATACATACTACCTTTTTCTTTACTACCTTTTTTTTACCTTTGCCTACTTTACCTTTTTCTACCTTGTTTTCTTCTCAGGAATTTACTTTCTTACTACTTCTTAAAGACTTGGAAAAATTTAATTACAAGTGGAATCGAACAGAGAACCTTTGTATTTTCTAGCTAAAAACTAACCACTATACTATACTACAATAGTACTCATCAGTACATTCCAAATCCTAACCTATATACCATTTGTGCTTTGCACAGTTGCAGTGCCCAGGGCCTTGCCCAAATCCAGTGCAGTGCCAGGGCTTGCGCAGTGCACCTAGGGCATTCAGAGGATGCAGTGCCCAGGGCCTTGCGCAAGGTAATTACCATACTTCAGAATAGCCCCAGAGTCGAAATACAACTTATTGCTAGAAGATAGATTCAATTGAAGATGCCTTTACTACTTCAAAATGGCCTTACAGTCGAAATGAACTTACAGCTAGAAAATGGATTCGTTTCAAAATAGCTACAGTTAGTATTTCAGGAAGGAAGGTCTTGTCAGTCGAACTTGCCCTTCGAGTGATATGACTATGTTAGGTCCATGACAGTTACAGTGACTCTGTTACTGAAATCAACATGGTCTTGGCATGGCCAGAGCATCTTGGAACTGAGAAATACGGACGGTGACGATTTTGCAAAACCGGGTGGCGCGCTATGGTAGTTAAACGTTCTGATAGGTACCGTAGGATGACTAAGGCAGCGCGTTGGACCCATGATTTGACTTGGGGGAAAGCTCGTTTCGGCAATGACGCCGATAAGCAAGATCCTATCTGCGCGTCGAGCTGCGTCTGCCGTTCAATCAGCTTCATGCTCTCCCTTCATTGGAGGCAAGACGGTTGCGGCATCACAGCATGGCGCTTAAAGGGTAGAGCTTCAACCTGGTTGTGGCCGCCATTCCCACCGACGCACATGAGTTCGGGCCAGCCCGCTTGGGCCGCATTCCTTCGCGAATCCACAAATCCGCAAATCCATGTTCTTCAGCAATCAGCACAGGAGCAACCTAAGGTACCTCACCGTCCGTCCCGTCTTCCTGTCGGGCGGACCTGATGGCCAAGCAGGAAAAGAGTCCATGAAGTTACCGCCGACACTGGCTAATGGCTATATCCCGAGTTGAATCTCTCTTCCTTCGGAAACCAGAATGAAGCTTCAGGGTCCATGCCGATGTTCGCGTCAAATCAGCAGGGCTAGTTGGCCAATAATCTGCCAATCTTGGTCAGAACTTACGGCGGGAAGGTGCATTTTCCAAAACAAGAACCTTCACCCGACATTATGCTTCCCTAGTGAGTTAGAGTCGAAGTATTGAACCTTAAGGGAAAACTTTGGCCGCGTCTTCTTACCATCTTATGATTCTTAGGCTCAAGAACTGGAATACCGCACGAGCGAGGTCGGAGCGACACGACAAGATCCCCCGGGCTCAGCAAGCCGCGACAACAATACAAGCCGCAGCAGAGAAATGCAGTTTTCCTCACCATTTTTCTGCACACGACGTATCCTTCTAGCCGCTGCCTCATCCTCCTTGAGAGCATTGGATGCGAGGGACTTTGTTGTCAGTCGCCCGGGGCCGGAGGCATTAGGCAATTTGGTTGACACGCTTGGGTAGTCGGGGCAAACAGTAAGCTCCCTCACGTCCTCTTATTCTGGGTCGACTTTGACACGCTTCCTCAGCCAGTCTTATTCCTGGGTGATATCAAAATTCCGGGCCAAGTGGCTTCCTGGTCGTTGCTCGGCCATGTCCAGGAATCCCACAATGTCTTTGGTCTTTCATGTCCTGATCCCTAGACTTATTTTCCTTCGGTTGCTTTGAACAGTCAGTTAGCCGTGAAAGGTGTCGTCCCTGCTCAATTCTCCGCATGCCTGCGCCAGTAAGTACCGTTGGGAGGAGACTGAGGAGTTGATCGAAGTCATCTCATCTTCCTCCTGAGCTAACTGACCTATTCATGGAAACTAGGCTGGAGCTAGGCTAGACCAGCTGCTATTTATGCTGGTATGTGGGGCAGTGATCCGCTATTCCACAGGGTCCGAATGCCGATTTCCAGCGCTTCCGTCAGTATCATTGGTTCACGAACGCGTATAAGCCGTCAGCTGCGGCGTGTTTTTCACCCGCAATAGGGGCGACGATGGATCCTGCCTTGGACGTTAAATACGGCTTGGGTTCAGTACTGCTTTTCTTCATGTGTTTTGTTGCACGACAGATCGCAGACGCCATAAACTGCCGCGATGCAACTCAAATTCTTCCTCGCCGGTGCGCTTCTGCCATTGGGCCTCATGGCCAACCCTGCAGCCGAGGCTGAGGCTGCCGCGGCCGACGTGATGCTTGGCAGTGCCGGCGAGGCCCTCGAGGCCAGGGCATTTTCTCGGCCGCAGCAGTGCACAATCGTCGGCGGCTCTTCGACGGTGAACTGCCGCAGGGGCTCAGGCACGAAGTGGTCGGTCACAAGAAAACTCCGCCGGGGAACGACTTATCGGTTTTGGTGCGTTAAATCGGGGGAGTGTGTCACTGTCAATGGAAAGCGCAATTGGTATGTTGAAACCGCCATCACTGTTCGCCGATAGCTGGGGTTTGCTGATGTTTGTTGTTGTACATGCGCAGCGGTTGGCATTACTCTAGGGATCTTGACTGCTTCGTCAACGGGCACTATACTGACAATCGGTGCACTGCGGGTATGGGAAACTGCTCTTCGATTCCACTGCTAGGCCTTTCTCAGTTTGTCAGTTTGCCAAGCTAACGGTTCTAGCTCGACTTGGCGGATGCGGCGGCGCTGATGATGACGATGCGGCGGACCCCTTCTAGGAAGCAACTCGAATTCTCTCATCCCGCTTCTAACTCTGTTTTCTATACCACTTGATACTTGCCACAGCTTGAAAGGACTTGGAGGAATCCGCGCCACGTGAAGGCGGTGGAGTTGGCCATCTTTTGGTCACTGTGGTAAAGACGAGATCGGTGGTTCGAGCCCGATCTGGCCGCCAGTTGTGATAGTTGGGGGTTTGCTCTGAGATTCATCGAATTATCGGGTGCGGTTGCCGTTTTCAGAACCACAATAATCTGTTATTCAAACCCCCATTTGGTGGTGAATAAGCGCCACGTCTTATTCACATTTCTTTGTGATCTTCCAGCCTTGTCTCCTTCCCCTGAAGTCCCCCGGCAGGTCGCACTTCCCTTTATAAAGAGAAAACTTTAGGGGGTATCTGACGGTTTCCCACTGCACCTCCTGCGTTGTGTTTTGAAACCTTTTCCATCTCATCGCGCGGTGGGAGATCTCAAGTCGAGGACACTAACCCGATTCGTCCGCGGCAACACCTCGCCGAGCACATGTAACCAGTGCAACAGGCTAAATAGGATCTTGTTCACCACGTTACTACCTACCTCATCGGCCAAGATTCGCGACTTCTCACATCTTTTGTTGAAACCCTTTCCGGCCTTCGAGCACCCAGACGACGCGCGACTCATTGGGTCATTGCCAACGGACCCTACCCGATCTCGACGGAGGGGACACTCGGGAGATGGTTGTGTCGACAAGAGCTAGCAATCTAACAAGAAGGCCAGAAGGAGGACAAGAAACTTTTCCCCGCGTACGCCTCTGCTCAGAGTTAGAGGAGGCACTAAACTGGCCTACGATGGACCTGAAGAAAGCCGAAACCAATGAGGAGGAGCAAGCCTTTCTACACAGCTCTGGATCCCGAGACGGCGTCGCAACCGACTTTTGCTCACCAGAGTGTCAAAGACGCAGCGCCACAAAACGCCGGAGACGCAGGGTGACATGGTGGCTGCGATTGCTGCTGGATATCGGAATGGCGGTTACCATTGTGTACCTGCTCGTCTTCAAGCCCTTCAGTGTCGGACGCAAACTTATCCGGCGTACACCAGTGCCTGAGTGTAGGTTGGCCCATCTGTTCCATCTGGTATTCACGCCATCGCTGACTGCTTTATTGCGGCAAAGTTCCACACAAGATTTACAAATTTAAGATCGACCCTCAATATGTCAGCGAAGACATGTGGTTCAACGAATCGCTGACACTGGGGAAGCTTCATAACTGGGTCCCATTGAGTTCACGTAAGAGGACAAGGAACCAACTGCCCTATCTTCGAACGAACAGCCGCTAATGAATATGGAACCAGAGAGCCGAGGCTACGTAAAAGTCCCCGACGATCCCTCACGTTACGACCTCCCCAAGCCGATCCCATTAGTCCTTGACCCAGAACGCCACGAGGGGCCGGGATACATGGTCGGCGTCTTCCACCAGCTCCACTGTCTCTCCTACCTGATCGAGCACTACCAGCAGGGGTACGCCGGCGTCAACTTGACGGACGAGGTCGCCTTTCACTCGGCCCACTGCTTCAACTATATCCGCCAGGCCCTCATGTGCAACGCCGACACGACGCTCGAGGGCATGACCGAGGAAGGCCCGGGCGAGGGCACGGAGCATGAGTGCATCGATTACGACGCACTGCTGGAGTGGGCTAATGAGAATGCCATGCACATGCAGAGATGGAGGACGGGGTTGGTGCCGGAGGAGGCAGACATACTCTGAGGATGATGGATTGTTCATTAAGTGCAAACTGGAACGATCGTCAAATTGATGGGCCACAGCATATGTACATATTCAGCATGCTTCTGCGGGGATGTCGTATGGGAGATGTCTCGTACAACTTGGAATCATCTGTCAAATTCCTTCTTCTTGGACGGCGTAGGCACTCTGCATGATGGCATTATTATTAGTGGACGGATTCTTAAGTGCATAGTTCTACTGGGGACCTTGGTATGTTTCGTTGAAGGTGCTTGTGGGATATTCGATAAGAGTAGATTCCAGTGTGTAATTGCCCATATGACTACAATAGACTGCTTGATTGGTCTATATGATGACATGACTTGGTCAGGTAGGTATTTGCAGCATAAGCCTCTGTACTTCTGGATTGGTTGAGGTTGCCAGTTCCGCAGTGCTTTGAGTTAACAGCTGGTGCAGTACTACATTGTGGGAGGCTAGTAGGGCGCCCTTTGGTTTGTTTATCATGTTCTTGCCGTCCTGCGAGCGCCCGACAAGTCCCAATGCCCCTTCTCTGGCGAACTCAAACGTCCATCAAGCAGTGGCCCTAACCAATCCGGTTGCTGTGACTTACCAGTTCGAGAGCAAGTTTTGTTCTGGGATTCAGTCCTGTTGATGACTTGGACTGGCTGATACTCGGTAATTTCGAAGTTACCCCAACGACAATTGCCCATATGCAGCCAGTGTCCGAACCGGCATACGAAGGCACATCGGGGATGGCGCTTTCCGCATCCAATGGTTCTCTGGTCCCATCTTCTAGGCTCTTTCACTGCGTATATCGATGCTCAACCATCGTGGATGTGCTCAGCGTTATCCCATGAGAGGGCTGCGGCAGGCGGAGCGGTGCTGCCTTCTCGGATCTTCCCGATGAGCATATCAACGACATTACCGTCCGAGCGACAGATGTAAATGGGGTTGCTGCCTCATGCAACATGTTTAGCCACACCAGCGACTTCGCGGTTAAGGAGAACGGGTTGAGGTTGGCAGCTTACAATGATGGAGGCAACTGGATATCACTCTGGCTCAGGCTCCTGGCTACTCTCTGCTGGATTTCCCGCAGCGCGGCATCCTCAGCAGTCGGGCCATCTCCGTTCCTAAAATGGACAATTGTGATTGCCAAAGAAGTCCGCATCAGGGTCGGGGTGGTCTCCCGCAACTGCTTTAGAAGCACACTGATAGGAGTGGCGAAGTCGGGTAAATTGGCCCCGAACCGGCCATCGGTGAGGATGTAAAGGCTGATGGGCTGGTTGCACGTATGGAGAGAAGCGACAATTTTTTTGGTCACTTCCGGGGTCTGAAGCCAATGGCTCAGTAGCCAACTGGCTTCATGGTCACCGCTGAATTGGTGGCTCCTGACAAGATCCGCCAGCACAGAACTCTTCCGCAGCGTGTACACCTTTTCTCGAGGGTCTCTCACCATAGAGAGACTGACCTTGTCGTGGCTTGCCACCCTGCTTTTGAGCAGTTTAGTCAAAACCCAAACTGTCTCTGCTGTCTCGTTCTGAAAATTCCGCATAGACTCGGAGTTATCCACCAGGAAGTGCTGCATGGATTAGCTCCGTCGACTGTAATTTGGTCATTAACGATTGAGGGCGTTGCGACCTACATGCCTTCGCCCGCTGACAACGCTAAGTTCGTTGCCGAGATCTGGGAAGTCCAACTTGATGTTTTCGTCGAACCGTACGTGTCCTCCTCGTACATGCCGCCATAACCCTGTGCACTGACGGCCACGAAGATGGTTGACAATGTGGCTGACAGTTGCGGCACCCCACCTCGGCGGGTTCTGTACAGCAGACGATCTTGATGGCGGTGGTGGGGGTGGAGGTAAGCGATTGGTTTGGTGTCGTGATGGTTGCCTTAGATCTCTCTGATACCGTGGGGGATCCAGGGCAGCAGAAGGGGCCACGATTATCGATGAGAGAATTCCGGCAGTGTCCCCTCCCGCAATTCTCAACCATACGTTTTGCCACTCGGATCGGATGCCTGCCGCATCCTTAGCCCGCGCAGCTTTCGGCTGCAGCATCTGGGTTAGGATTATTTTGCTTACGGCCTGTAGCACTTCATCTCCGGGGCAAGCCGTCAGTGCCCCCTGATGGAATTGTTCCACGCAGGATAGTCGCTTGGTCCCATCATGGAAGCATTGCTCGGCCAATCTCCTCATGATCGTCCCTTGATTCTCGGAGCGTCGAGCATCCCGATATCTCCTTACACCGTCTGAACCTAAGCTTGACCTCACCAACATCTCGCTGTACAGGCACCCTAGGGCCCAAATATCGGCGGCCTTGGTGTACGGTCGTGGTATAGCCTGCTCAACTTCGTTGGCTCCACAGCATTCTGGTGCCACTGAATGGGGCGTCAGATCGAGACAGTTCCAGAGGGTGTATAAGAGGGTATCGTTGGCTCCCCGGGCTCGCGGATTGGACTTACTATAGGTGCCGGGGCCGGATTTATTGGTATCCACGGAATCGGTCCCAGATCCCGTAATCCTTTTGAAATGGCTTCTTCCAAAGTCTGCCAGTTTGAAACAGGGCCTCTCACGGCTACCCAAGGACCCATCTTTGCGCATGTACAAGACATTCGATGCTCTTATGTCCTGATGTGTCCTGGGTGAAGACGTCAGTTTCGATGCGGTCTTTGTGGACAGCAAACGGGCTAAGACGTACCCGCCCAAGTTATGCACAGCAGCTAGCGCCTGCAGGAGTTGAAACAAGTGGTACCACAAATCCAGCCTATCTCTCCTTGCTCGGGACATGATCAGTTCTAGCTGCTGTTCGCAAAAGTCGACCAAGGTACCGCCTGGGGCGTATTCAAGCATGATGATCTGAGTCCTGCCCCTCAGGTCATTCCGCACAATGGCTGGGTCCTCATGATCGTGATTTAAAGGTGAATATTCGTCACTGTTGGCTGTGTCGATTTGCTGAGTCCACATAAAAGACCCCAGGTACCTTACTATATAGTCAAATGCCGACGATGCAATAGCAGTGTCAGGAAGCAGGCTGCTGGTACCAGATGATAACGAGCCGCCTGGGCTGTTGACGATGACGTTGTAGGCATTGATCTCGTTCTGCCAAAGGTCGATGTCATCGATATGGCCTGGGTTAAACATTTTGAAGACAAGCTCGTTCGAGTTGACAATGCTTCTCATGGTCGGATCCATGCAGCAGGGATGCACAGATACCTTGTAAACGGCAGCCTCGTCGCTGGCCGGGGGTGTAAGCCTTGTTTCGTAGACGATTGGCAAGATCCTCTCCATGGGCAACTCCCTTCGGTGAACAATGCTGTCAAAGGTGAGTGGCTTGAACTTCCACTGCGCCTTGTAAGCCTCCAGCCACACGTTGGAGAACCCTGCGTCGTCGGACAAAGGGCCGCGCTGCTTGGCAGGGCTGGCGAGCAGGCATTTGTCGTCAACCTCCCGGGTCATAAAATAGTTGATGTAACTGGAGCGGGAGATGTAACAGAGAATAGAGAAGACCTGGAGGAAGTTTGTTCTAATGTCCTCGACGTTCGCATCTGTGTTGCGATCGCGGTCCAAAACGGCTCCAATCTTCTTATGCGTCCAATATTCCTCCAAAGCTGGTCTGCAAACAAATACCTTTGCTTCACCCTTGCCGTTGAATCCCTTGTGTTTGTGTGCGCCAAGTCCGGTGTCGACATATTGTCGGAATGCTTCGGCTGGGTGATATGAGAGCTCTACTTCATGTTGTACCCGTATCGGAGTCTGATCCCCTGTGGATCGGGAGCTGTCTTGGGCCTGACATTGAATTAACCTGTGTGTAAAGGTTCCCCTGGCTTTGCCAGAGGCCCGATACGGTTGA
Organism: Canariomyces notabilis; assembly: GCF_033297395.1. NCBI lineage: Eukaryota > Fungi > Ascomycota > Sordariomycetes > Sordariales > Chaetomiaceae > Canariomyces > Canariomyces notabilis. The sequence goes on from NW_027041823.1 coordinate 2,598,576, forward strand.
CTGCTGCCCGGCGATCCGTTCGGCGTCTCATCTGACGATCTCCGCGGCGGTACTGTTGGAGACGATGATGTTACCCGGTCATCCCCGAGTGAAGTCCCAAAGGATTCCATAAAGGTCAAATCATCAGCACAGGTTATTAGCCTTGTACAAACCCTGCCGAGCGCTTGGAAGCTGTTAGCAAGTGTTACAGTAAGACGGTCTGGCTGTGAACAGCCCAGAAACTGTGGATACGAAGTTACGAACCACAAGAAAGCTGGTTTGGCAGTCATCAGCCTGGTTACAGCGGTCGAGTACGTTGAAACAGTTACAAGCTCCCATCTCCCGAATGGTTCATGAAAGTCCAACTCCACAACGCGATATGCGGCTCACGTTGTCCTGGGTCGGCGGACGGGCACGGCGGGGCTCAGATTTCGATGATGGCCGTTTCTCACTTCGGCCGGGTTCGGGGCGTGATGGGCAGCACAGCCCCGGGCTGCACGCAAAGATAGGCGCATTTGCGGCATTTGCCACTGCTGATTAGCGCCATTTCTCGCAGTGCCGAGAGAAGATCAAAGCTTGATGCTGAGGCTTAGGCAGTGAGCCTGAAGGTTGCCTTGCAAAAAAGCAATACTACTGCATGGCGTTGAATATATGGTAGGTAAGCGCGCCGATAATGTTAGGTAAGATCCGGAGGTAAGGGTCGCGCACAATGAGGGTCTTTGAGCTAGGCGAAGTACCCTAAATAATTAGCTCGAGTCCCGTAAAGCGGCAATGTTATGTACTTTCGTAAAGCGACTGTGTTATGAATGGCCAGAGACCCGCCTATTGGGCCACAGCGAGCAATGTGGGGCCAAGCGAGGGGCGGGTCTAGCGCGGCAGTATTGGGTCCATTTCGAACTTCGTGGTTTTTCAACGATTTATCCACCCAGAGCATGCTCACAAGGTGTTGCAAAACCCGGCCTCGAGATAATTCAGTTCAATTCAACCGTTGAGCTGTTTTCTGCATTGCATTTCTCGCGGTCCTTTGGTGTTGGCGTTAGCGGGTGGAAACAAAGACGCTCTATGGAAGTAACACAGTCGCTTTACGGATCTCGAGGTATCTGGGCGTAAGGCAATCTTGCGAGGTAAGGAGTAAATTTGATAGAAAGGGCATAGGTTTGGTAGGGCTAAAAGATAACCCCAGATCTAAGGTTTCTAAGTTATAGAAGGATGTATTTGAGCCACTTGAGGCTTTTTGAGTGTCTATTTGGGAGTCGTTTACTTGCGGAGGATGTTTGTATGGTCAACCCTAACCCTTATAGCAGACTAGGGGGACCGGTGGGACTCCGTGGGCAGTGCCCCCTATAGTTTGTTGTTACTCTTATGAGTGCACATAGCTACATAGTTGTGTGTTGTGGTCTGGACCCTGTTACCGGGACTCTCTTAACACTGGGACTCTCTTAACACTGGTAAACTCCCCCAGACCGTTGCAAGCTCTCTTTTGTATGTATATGATCGCCTAAGCTCCCATCCTCAAGTTCCCTTTGTCACCTCGAGGCGCAATATCACTACTTACTACAGTCTCATGATCCGCGGATTCCCGCGATCTTATCCATTATACCTATCCGCTATTCTATCTACCCCCTGTGTTGCAGTACTAGAAGTTTAGTTTCAATCCCTACAGTGGTAGGCAAGTAAGGTAACTTTAGAAAACTAGAAGGTCTCAAAATGAATGATCTTATGTTCGAAATACTTCATCAGCCTTCATCATCATCATCAAGAGCTTGTTTCCCATAATCATCCATACGGAGTATAGCTAAGAGATTGAGTTAGAGCAACTAGTATACGTAACTTAACACCATTGATTAGAGAGGTCTATTAGAACCACCATCCAAATCTTGAGATTATTCCCCCCGTACACCGGTCCAGAGATCATCAATACATGTACCCCATATACCTGAAATTCCCAAAAAAAGCAACAGTGATCTTGGAAAATCTCATGGTGGCCTAGATGTGTTGCCTTTTCAGTTTCGGCAGGCATCTGGGGTCAAATCTCGAACTATCTATGCTGCCAACGGATCTAGACTGGAGGCGCGGTGTGCAAGTGAGCACTTGAGTTGGATACGGGAGTCAGCTTAGCTGCAGTGCCTGAGTGCCGGCTGAATGGCTAGCAAACTTATGGAAAAGAGCCGCAAGTAACGTCTCCTATGCCAGTGCGTGCGGTGCCAAGTACTGGCCGTGGAAAGAGAAATGACATGGTACGTGGCTCCCTGTGGTGGATGGTCTTGGTTTGACGTTTGATCCTGAACCAATGGCCCTTCAACATGCAAGACATACCGCCATCCGGGCTGGCGCTGTAAGTGGCTCCATGCCGCTTCTCGAGTCCCTTCCCATTACACACAACATACTACTAATGTTGTGCTGGACCGCATTCTTGTCACCCTGGTGTAACCAAGTTAGTACCCAGCCGCAACTTGTCGCTCTTGTTCCCCTTACCCAAGACGCCATCTACTACCCCATCTCCCACATAGTACAAGGGGAGTCCGGATCCTGGCTTGATCGAGTCGATCCTTTGTACCTCCGGGCACTACTCTGGTACTTGCCTTAAGATAAGTTCCAGAAGTCCCGATAGCAGCTTATGCCCATCCAATCCGGGCTTGCCGTCATTAGCTGGGTACCTCCTAAGCGTTAGTGCCTTGGAGTAGCAGTTGAGCCGCGTTCCCGAGGACCTCCCCCGGCCAAACACACATCCATGGATGCATGCATCCGCAAACAATTGCACTTTCTCAGCCTTCTCACATCCGCGACTAGGACGTGGTGCTGGTTCAAGTGGTAGGCTTGCGCTCTGCTTTTTCACCACCCGCTCGTGAGAGTCAAGATATAGTATCATTAGTCCAAATTATACATCATGCATTGAGCGGATGTGGGCGTCCTGAACCTGGAAATCAATGATGCCCGACGGCGTGCGGTTCTTCGTCAAAGATGCAGTTCATGCTTCTCACCATGAAGCACATATAATCCACCTGTTTCTTCGTTGTAAACTACATGTAGCATCCGGTTATCCCTAAGCCCACGATTTAGTCTAGAACCATTCGTACGAGGATTTGCCTGTCCGATAATAGTCTCGGCCTGCGATCAAGCTGAGAGCATCTACATTGATGAAGCCCTGCCGAAACCCCAATATCTTACTTGCCCATGGAGACCAGCTACTACACGCATTGGGAAACTGTCAGTGCCTATCGTCTTCGACGGGATGTACTTGAGAAATGGTATGTCCCTGCTTGTCTATCTCTTGATTTGTCTGTGAGTTACTCACCGAGATACAGGCTTCGCTGGTTGTTCAATGACAGCCAGATTACGGTTCATGTAAGGATTTGAGTGCTGCTGATCCGTCGGTTGGAGTGTGCGGCTGGTAACTGGATCACTCGGGCGTGGACTTATGCTCCGCCTAACAGGCATCCGAGAACGATCAATTTATCTACGGATTCTGGCTAACGAGGCCTTTGAATGAGGTATGTACATACACTGATACAAGCATGGTACGCATCAATGATGGCTCCTGGACAGATGATCGAATCTGCTGGTTAGCCTGGTTCCCACCATTTTAGAATCCATTGGACTAAAAGTCAAATTCTCATATAGGAAGAGAAAAGAACCATCCGAGTAGAACTCCGCGGTCTTGTTAGTCTGTAAGGCTCGGGTTGAAGTCGAGTGTGGTGGCTGCGAGAGGTGGCAGCTGATGCGGGCAAGACAACCCTTGGTACCACAACCTGTTAGGCTGTTACACAGCATGCCCAATCACATCCCTACATCAATGCTGGAGAGTCCAATCACAATCCGTTCACTCGCCGCATTTCCTTTCTTGGAATCTTGAACTCTTAGTTTCTCACCGGTGTGATGCAGCCCGAAAATTGGGAGTGCGTGGCGTGGCGGCTACCCGGCATCCCGACCTTAGGTACCCAATCCGCTAAGAACACTCTGTGACACCTACCTTATCTAATGAAAAGTTTAATTATTATTCAGTGCCCTATAACTGCGAAGCAATATGCCCGTGGTTACGGGTCATCGAATAGCTGTCATCCCGTCGAGCTCAAGGACCTATCCTCTCCGGATTCTACACAAGCACTGCGGTACGACGTCAGGCATCTTATGGTGGCTCTCATCTCGTCTCCCCATCCCGTTTCCTCCGCCCCCATGTGGGTGGTGACACGCTTCACCGGGCTGGGCTGTCTTGTAATGGCACTTCGCTGGCTTCCTTTGGCTACGAGCTCGAGGCTAAGGTTGCCTTCATGGAATCTACCCGCGCATCTCTTCCTGGCATGGGCAACAAAGGGGCGTACATATCCGATGCAGCCGCTGAGCCTGCGGAATATCTTTAAACTATACCTACTTAAAGGTACCTCAGCCTTTACCAGATAACTTGCGAACATGGAGCCCACTGTGCGTGCATCTAACTTGGAGTACGCCTTCATGTTATAAACCATGGCAGAGCTTGATCCATGCGACCGTCTCCTGGAGGCTTGCACGGATTCCGATCAATATCCGTATACTTTGTTGAAGAAAACCATTTCTAGCGAAGTTTTGGAATTGTATCACTACCACTTACAGCAGAATGACGGAGCGCTGTTCGCGGCTTCCCGAGAACGCCTTCACCTCTGGGAGATATGGCCAGGAGAACACAGTAAGCGCTCAAAAACCAAAAATTAACATCCTACAAGTCCAAGTGTCGATACCTGATATCTGCCAAAGAATTCCGGTTCGCAGAGCTCATGAACTCAAACGAACTTCGGGAGCATTTGATTCGGGATGAAAAGGACCCCAAATGCCGTCACATGTGAGCCCTCTTGAATCCCCGATCTGCCAGTACTACTACAAGTAGTATTCCGAGTACCGCTGAACCCCTATCTCCAAGTGACCTCGTGGACTGAGCTGATAGAATTCAACTTTTGTACACCGAATAGCTTCATTGAGTCTCATAACTCCCGAGCTCCGCTTAACTGCTCTGCGTCCACTCTTAAAATACTCTTGACGTTTCACCGTAGGTAGTCGTAAACGTGCCTTGAAATGTACAAAACCCCTAAATTTGGAACTTGCTGACACAGTTCTGCAGAGGTCGACCCTTCCTTCCTTGACGCCCTCTTCACATTTGGCGACTATGACGAGCCTCCAGACGCAGGACTGGCCTATTTCCACTCGGACGATGCGCTGGCGGTTCAAGATCGCTTACCGTTTCTGGCATCCCTCGGCCGGTCCGGGAGAGAGTTGCGGCATTCATTCCTGCTCAGAACCGTGGAGCGAACCAACGGGTCAACGGATCCATGGTCCGTCCGTCAGGTCGCAGTTTACCACTCATTTGATGTGCTCAACGGCCGGACCGTCTGGATCACAGTGAAGGGAAACGACTATTTCGAAACGAGGATCGTTGACGACACAAACGATCTGCCCGTTCAGCGCGGCGCCATTGAAGGCGACGTTGGAGCGTCGTTTGAGGCGTCACTGGCCACGCATTTAATCTTTTTTCACTGGTGCGAACAAAATTGGCGATGGTTCATCCGTGACATAGAGGAGCGCATTCGGAAGGCGCTGGTCAAGGCCAAGACGCTCCCTGTTGATAGCGAGCCACATTTCGCCCCGGCACCCCAAAAGACTGTCATTGAGGCAGTCACGCCTGCGTCTTTCGGAGGAAGTTACGTTAGAGCAGCAGGAACTTCCGCATCGTCAGAGAAGTACGGCATTCTTGAGCGGGTCAAGACACTACGGCGGCCGCCTTCGGCCACGTTCGATCTTGCCCAGGTAACGACGTGGCAGTCGGCACAGTCACGCTTTCCCAACACAAAGCAAGTACCAGAGGGAATGCTCGTGCTGAACATGTTCAACTACAAGGAGCTTCAGACGCTTAGTAGACTCGCCGAACAACTTGAGGAAGTTACGCTGGTTGTCCAACTCGACATCGGAGTGCTACAGGATGTGGACAACTACTACCAGCGCCTTACTCGATCTGACGACATTGGAGACAATCTCAAGCAGAATCTGGACAAGTCAGTTTCGAGGTTTTCCTCTAGGGTTCGGGAAATAATCCGAAGCCTGGAGACAAGGCAGGCGCAGCTGGTCTCCTTGCGGAAGAGGCTAGACGAAGGGAAAGCACTTGTAGGTGGACCAAAACCGGATGCCGCCCAAGCTGTTACTTCTGTTCTTAACATGCGATCCAGTATGAGAACCTTCTACAGCTCCGAAGCTTGCAGATGAGCCGCATATTTGCTGAGCATGGGCACCGGTCTGCCATTGTCATGCAAGACATCGCTCACAGAACAGAGCGGGAAACTGTCTCGATGCACACCATTACTGTGGTGACCTTGTTGTTCCTGCCCGCTACGTTTCTCTCTGTAAGTACCCATCCTCTGTACTCCGATTTGTGATCCACATAGACCAGACGATCAGTAAGCTAACCGGCAATGCTTCTTGAGTCCTTTTTCCAATGCGGTGTTCTCCAGTGGAAGGAAACCCCGGAGGTCAATGTCATTGGGGACTGGCTCTTTCGCGCTGAAGTCTTCAAACTGTTCATCTCTGTCTGCATTCCTATGACGGCAATCACTCTATTCTGTTGGCTCGTGGTAAACTACTTGGGTAGGAAGCGGAAAAGAGTCTTTCCGGACGCAATCACACTGCACCAGCCGATGGTTAGACCTGCTGGCCTGTCAGTGTGAGACTTCGTACGCTGGATCTCACTATAACTAGTACGTGTACGTTAAGGTCGCGGGTGGACTGACATGATCCTCCCCCATTGTTTGTTACTGAAGTGCTGGCAAAATGGGGGAACGCTAAATCTGTCTGAAGGATTCTGAGTCCGTGGTCTTTTTAGTTTTAGTACGGGAATCAAGGGAAACCTCCATGAAGGTACCTAAGGTATTGCTTCATCTCATTTGATCTTTATCATTTAGCGGGACGACGGCAAAGCACCATGCCGCCAACCCAACCTGTGAAGTCACAGCTGATGGTAATATAGTATGCCGTGTACGTTGGCGTCCCTTCCCCTATTGCAAGATGTCCAACCGGCCTTTGCAACCGTCCAGCGTAGCCAGTTCCATATAAAACATCTTGAAGCTAGCGGTACTGAACCAGGTCCCACAGATTCCCATATAGATCCTTCCACACGACCACTTCTCCATACGGCTCCGACCTTCGTGGCCCTACCCACTCGACACCCGCCTCCGAAAACAGCTTAAAGTCCCTCTCAAAGTTGTCCGTCGCAAGGAACAGGAACACTCTCCCCCCGGTTTGGTTCCCTATGAAAGCCTCTTGCTCTGCGTTGCTGGGACGGGCCAGGAGAATGAGCGTTTCCCTCGGTGAGAGCTCGGGCGGTTTAGCCGATGCCTCCTGCTTGGCCCCGCCACCACCACCCTGAGAATCTGAAAATTCGGTGCTCTGCTGTGCTGCCGAGGTGCGCTCCGGATATGGAGGAGGTGGTCGGACGGTGACCCACCTCTTGCCCTGCTCTGGAATAGGGGTATCTTCCACTAGTTGGAACCCCAGTTTCGAATAGAAAGCGATTGCCTCGTCATAGTCGCGGACGAGGAGAGCGACGTTGGTTATGTATGTCATAGCAATGAGTTGTTCTGAGATTCGGCGAGAGACAGAGGGAATTCTAGGTTGGGATCATGTATGCCGACGACAGTCGGTGCTGGTATTGACGTGCTGTACAGGACTGGATTTGTTGAGGTGGACTGGTACGAAGCTCCCTGGGCAACTGAGACTGATCTGGAGGCGGCTTGTATGTACGTTGTTTTTCATGTTATGCGCTTCCCTTCAGGATAGGACTTCGGTCAATGACTCACTCTCTGCTCTGGCCCACTATATGTACGGGGCATGCAGTGACCCATGTCACAGACTTACAGGGTCGCTCTGTGCCAACCCCGTTTGACGAGACTAGAATCCATGGTACAACATCTCCTCCTAGACCAGGCTAGGTAGGTAGGTGTAGTATTCAGCGATGTTTGAACTTTCTGATTCCCTTCAAATCTCCACCACAGCAGAAAATATATCAAAGAAGAAAGCCAACTCAAAGCTCATCGGAGCCCTGTCTTGAATCGAACCTAAGTCTCCTCGCAAGTGGTGAACATGAATTTACACTAATCCCAGTCCAGTCAACACCGTTCTTCATCGCTCATCAATCTTCTTCATCTTTGTCCCCCAGAAGCTCGTCCTTCTTCTGCTTGACATTCATTACCATATTGATAGAACTACCATTACAGTCGGATAATGTAAGGTATCCGGAACTTTTGAAATCTCAAGCCTCGGAGGAACAGAGAGTACATGACCAAAGGAGCTGATACATGTGACTGATACAGGAATGTTTCTGCATTTGCCTCTTGGGCACATCTCAAAGCAGTGTAGCAAGGCACGCAAATGAAAATGCTCAGCCATCAAGGTGCGAGCATAAGTTCGTCGCGGTGAAGATCCAGGAGTGCAGGCTCAGGAGAATCGGGCGCAGTTCCCGGCCGAATGAGGTTGCCCCGAATGAAAGGTCTCTGCCACTCAGTTTTCCATTATGTCCCTGACTTCAGTCCGTTAGTCCGAGTCTTCCGACCGTTGCCCAACGGTAAGGCGTAGCGAAACCATATTCCGGTTCTGGAATGGCCGGCGGGTTTAGGAATTCCCACAGGAGCCGTTTTTACACTTCTCGCAGAGGTTTCCGTCGTTCCCAGGCACCATGACCGGGCACCCGTGGGTGTAGAAATGAGCGCAAGGCTTGTCAGCCATTGAGTTTGGACCAGACTGATAAAACTGGCCTTGATTGCGGGGCCCCTTGTGTTGGAACGATGGTTTTGATTTGGGGAATGCAAGACTTGCAGCATTCGGCAGCAATCACTGCTGGCAGCAGACTCTCGCCGGCTTTACAATCAGGCAAGGCAGGTGTGTGTGCGTGGTAAGGCAGTAAAGATGGCAACTCGAAACCAATTCCGATCCACGTAACGAACTGCTGGATGCCCTCAGCCTTAGATAGAGCCGTTGAACGAAAGACAGATAAGTTCTTTCCCTCGCCGCTTGCTCTCTCGCACTGCCGAGCCTCGAGCTTTATGCACATGTAAATGTAGCTCCAGACAATCATGGGCTCAGGCCTTAGGGTAGTAAACGATCCCCACTAACCCACCACCTTGGGACTGCATCGACCCATCCCCCAGATGGAATCGCATCTAGAATGCATGAAGGTTGGGGGTTCTCGGTGGTGTGCAGATGGTCTGCCGGTTCGGTGTCGTCCAACCGTAAATGATAAACGGCCGTGAAGTATGTCCCGACACCCCACGTAACCATGCAGCCCGTCGTTGGCACTCATACCCCTACACATTGCGTGCGACGAGTACCTGTTATCCCACTCCAGTCTCCGGGTGTGTGTGCGCCGGAAGGGCTCCGAGAGGTGCAGCAAGGCATAACGAAGCAGGTGCCACCGCGTCTTTAGTCGCACGGGAGGCTCTCTGGGAGCGCCATCAATATGTAAGTGATTGTTCAGTTTATGCCCTCCGGGTCTTCCCCTAGCGTCGTCTAGCCATGAGGGTGGTCCTGGGTGGATGTGTAGGCAATATACGAAGCCAATCACGGGTAGGAACCTCCCATATGGAATCTGGGAGCATGATCAATTGGTGCTGGGTCCCGTGGCGGGATAGGCTGCGAGTGATTAGGGACTCGATCCCGCCGTAGCTTGCTGTACGTCCGTATGCAGGAGGCTGTTTTCTTCCACGGTTGACATTGGGGGATGCGGCGGAGATACAGGTTGATCCCCATCGATGCTTGGCGAATTGAATGTCTTCATATGATGCACTTGTACATACGCCGTCGACGGTTGCAGTTCATTTTGATGATAGCTCATGGCGAGCCTAACAGACGAACAGATAGGAGTAAGCAACTCTGAGCCGATCGATAATGGGCCTGCTCCTTTTCATACCTTGGCCAAGCGCACTCGGAAATGGCGACAAGATCGTGGAGGCTACCGCAAGCGAGCGATCTGATATCGAGCCTGAGGGTGTCAAAATGCTTGGCTGAAATTAACCGCCTCGGCACTGTGCTTGGCAGATTGAGGATGGGGGTGCCTCGACGCAAATGTTGGGGTCCATATGAATGTTGCTCGGCAGTGTATTATTGCCGAGGCACGTCATATATGAAGTGTCTCGTGAGATACATCATTATGCAACACTTTATAACTGCAAGCGCACATGCAACTTTATCATGGCGGTGCTCAGAAAAAGCAGCAATCAAGAAGCCAGTGCATCAAACATCATCTCGGCGGTATGAGATGGTGGAGGATTTGATTAGGACGCACCTTCTGTGTGCGATCCCCCCACCTTTGTGTGGAGACGAGCTGGCTCGCTGTGGAGGAGACATCAACCCTGGAAGATGGGCTCGCTCCAGCCCCCGAGCGCCTTTGGTCGTGTGCGGGGTTGATGAGTCCAGAAGGTTTCTACCGAAGCTTGGCTTGGCATACTCCCCCGTAGGTTGGCGACGGACGGACATCCCGATCCCAGTCTCGGCAGAAACATCTGACCTCACTTGAAAGGCGCCTTGCAGCGTCAAGGTACGCACGTTCCGTCACTGTAACCGTTTGCGATGCACATGTCGAACCCCTGAAGCGAGTCGAGGGCAAGAGAGCTTAGGTCAGATACTTGAGTCTGGCAGACGGTACTCGAGCCGCTGAGTTGCTTTTGAGAGCGCTACTGTGGTACGTCTGAAGAGCTTGAGAAGTTGAGACTTCAATGCCTATAAAACTTGAAGCTCTTCTCAATGGCAAATGCCATACTCAGGCCTCCCAACGTCATTAGCTTCGAGAGTCAAAATCTCGGCGACCCACTCTTCCAGCCCTCCGTACATCGTCTGCTGCAGGATTCTTGCCATTAATAATATGGGTGGTCCCAAGACCTACGAACTTGGTCTTGAAGCCATCAAGGGCGGGGCATATTTGTAAGTTGTCTACAAGCTGTGCCGGTGCACGGCTGAAATACAACGCCGACGGGCCCTGCATGATCCTCCCCATTCCCAAAAGTGTCCGCTTCAAACACACTATGGATGACGCCATCAAACTGTATTTATCAGCGTGGCACGCGGCTGTATCCGTGAGTTGTCGCACCAAGAGACTTCATGTCCTTATTAGTAGACGAGGAGGCCCTTTCACGTACTGATAGCTGAGCATCGTTAGCTTCTGGATTCCTCACCTTCAACCGGACGCGAGACTCGACAGAACCCTCTCTCCTAGGCCTCCCTAGCACTGAGCAGAACGGAAACCGGAAAAGATGGCCCAAGACAAGATCATCCTCTATACGAACCACATTTGCCCATGTAAGCAAAGTTCCCGGCACGAAACCTGCCTCATCACTGCACCTACCTAACCTGATCCCCAACCAGGGGCACACCGGGCGCATATCGCCCTGGCTGAGCTCAACCTCCCGTTTGAGGAGGTGATCATCGACCTGGACACGCCGCGGAGCCCCGAGTACCTCAAGATCAACCCGCGCGGGCTGGTCCCTGCACTGTCTTACAACGGTGAAATCATCACCGAGTCGGCCATTGTCGCGCAGTTCCTCGCCGATGCGCACCCGTCGCACCTGGTTCCTGCGTCCAACGCACCGGGCGGCGCGCTCCGACGTGCGCGGATTGCCTTCTTTGTCGATACCTACGTGACCAAGGTCAACAGCACCTTGTACAGCATCTTTGGCGCGTTAAACGACGAGGAGAAGAGAAAGGAGATCGCTCAGAAGGTCTTGACGGCCATCGCGACGGAGATCGAGCCGCTGCTTGCTGATGCGAGCCCGTTCTTTGGTGGGAGCGAGAAGCCCACGCTTGCTGAGGTAATGCAGCTGAGGTGCGAACGGAGGGTCTGTTTCCAGTGCTGACGAGGTGCAGGTGTTGACCGGGTCGATGGTCATCCGGCTCCCCGCCTACTACAAGGCGGGACTCATACCCAGCGCCGTATACGCATCTCTCCCCGAGAAGGCACCTAATTTCGTCAAGTGGTCTGAGGCCGTCACGGCCCACCCCAGTGTGAATTCGATCTATGATGAGGACAAACTTCTTGCGAGGTTCAAGGCGAGGTTTGCGGCGGCCGCGGCGTCAACTTGAACTGTGAGATGTGCGTGTCACGGAGCGAAGTTCGGTGCTGCAAATGAGCGCCGAAACAACTACTTCTGAGGACAGTTAAAGCAGTAGAATCTCAATTCGACTGTCGAATGGTAACAGCGCTCGACGTGCGGCAGCCTATAGGACGTTAGTTGACTATACCGTAGCACCTGAATGAAATGCTTGTCACTTGTGGAAGTTGGCAAGAATCTGAAGTTCTGAACGAGAATTTGAGATTTATCTGTAGAGGCGCCCAAACTAGCACAACTTTTGCCTTAGGCACCAACTCAGGGGCCCACGCGCGTGCCGAGGCATCGGGACGCAGAATCGCAGATAAGCTAAAGACGCCAACTCGAGGCCAACACCAGATGATGCTTTATCCGGCATTTCGTCACTCCCTCAACCATTCCAGTTTGCCAACATAGTGATTGTACCTAATTGCCCTGCCGCTTGCCAGTTGCCCTGCGATACTCAGGAGCAACCTAATTATAAAAACAACACCGCCAAACACTTTTACAGACCTTCAATGCCGAATCTCCACAGTTCCACGCCATCTCCCCAGCCAGAACGTGCCCGTGCCAAAGGCGCCTCGCCAATGCAACCACGATGGCTGCGCATGTACGATGATTTCATCACCAAGAATGCACACCAGGTGTCGCAGATCGAGTCGACGTTGCGATCCCTAACATACATCATCCCGGGTGAGCAAACACCCTCCCACCACCTTAGAATGCCGTCCCATGTCTAACCGTCGTGCACCCACCAGGCCGCTTCCGCGACGCCGAGATCGCCTCCGAGTCCATCCACAGCGGCGTCCAACTCCTCTCCCTGTACCACGACACACTTCTCCGACGGGCAGTAGCCCTCTCAAAACTGCCCCTACCCTCATTCTCTCGCGTCCCGCCCTCCCCGCACAGCCGGTACACGCGCTTCTGGGCGCTGCGGAGCGCGCTCTACCGGCGGGTCGCCTACGTGCTGCAGATCGTCAGCTATGTCGAGCTGCTGTGCGAGATGGCGGCCAAGCGGCGCGGCGAGCGCATGCGCTGGCACGTCGTCGTCCTCCTGGAAGCCATCAAGGCCGTCTGCAAGCTGCTGCTGCTGCGCATCACAAAGTCGCGGCCCGTCGTGACACCCGTGTTGCCGGAGCGGGAGCCGCTGCCTGAAGAGCCGCCGGAGGAGGGAGAGGAGGCTGAGTTTGGTGTTTGGGAGGAGGAGGATGATGAGGACCGCAATGGTGTTGCGGCTGCTTCTGCCAACGGGCATACTACGCACGCGCACGCGAACGGGGCCGTGGGCCATGATGCATCATCATACAAAGTACGGCCACAGCTAGGCCCCAACGGGGAATGGACCATGCCTCGCACCGGCATGTCCCTCCCGTCGCTTCCCGCGCCGGGCGACACAAGCGGGTACCTGCTCGCGAGGGTGTTGACGGCGGACGACATCAAGCCCGCGACAAAACTGCTCAACAGACTGCAGGGTTCCGCCCAGGCAGCGGAGATCCTGCATATTCTGGCGCCGTTGGTGTTTGCGGTCGCGCTGGCCCGCAGCAAGGACAAGCGCAGGGCATGGACGCCGTGGCTGCTCGGTGTGGGGGTGGAGCTGGCCGCGCGGCAGCTACGGGACCGCGGCCTGCGGACGACGCCTCTGGAGCGTGAGGAATGGAGCCGTCGCGGCTGGGCTATGGGCTGGTGGGTCATGCGCGGCGCGTTCTATGAGAATGTCACCAAGGGCGTGGTGGCGGGCGTGAGAGGGCGGATGCCGCGGTTGTTGGCGGGGATCTTGGAGGATTATGAGTATCTGTGGGAGAACTACTACTTTAGCACCAGTTCTTGAGGGCGTTGCGGGACGACTCTGAATCTTGAGAGACATCACTCCCATGTTCTCACTATTCAAGATATATTCAGCTTTGTATACTTATCTCCTAGCCTTGCGATGCAGCAGGCTGTGTCACTTTGGTCTTCGATCCCGGGGCCTCTCGGCTTGGACAGATATGGAGCCCGTGTTGCCATGCGGAGCTTGAATTTAGCCCGACATGGACCCAGAGAAGTCGCATTCCGGATGATGATCGCAACTTGGCGGACAACTGCGGTACATGGTAGAAGGCTCACTAACCACCGGCTAATATCCCGTTGAACGGTTGAAGGCAGATACCGTGGCTACTTCAAGTTTGAAACCTGACTGACCTTGGCAGACGCTGTTGGCAGCTCTTCTTAAAGCAGGGAACAGCTCAACCAAACCATCCAATATGTCTCGTCAAAACTCTGTGGCCCAGCTGGCTTTGAACCTGGGACGGGGAGGGTTGAGCCAACGGCATCATGCCGGGTCTCGTCATTTTCAGCTTCATTATCTTGCTTGCGCCCCAGATTCTACCAGCTTGGGCACAATCACACGTTCAGAGAGGTCCGGTTTCCTCTCAATGCAGCAACAACTTCGCAGGGCCATTGACACCCACCCCAAACCACTCAACATGCCCACCACTGGTGGACGATGAAACCGTGCTCCTCACAGGCAGCTGGCACCCTTGGTCCATACCCCCGACTTGTACGAAGCCAAAGACGAAGGGCAGATCCAAGCTCTGTTCATTCACAACCTCAAACCACTGGGCCGGAGGCGGAGTGAGCATCATCACGACCCCAGAAGTGGCTGCTGGCGTAGCTAGCCAGCTACACGACCACAACATCCCCTGGCTTGAGAAAGAGCGAGGGTCTCCGTTCAAGACTGACAGCACGGCGGCACCGTTTGAAGTCAGGGAGCTCTCGGAAAAGGGGCTTGGGGTCGTGGCCACAAAGTTCATACGCAAGAACCAGGTGTTGATGCTGGGCCTGCCCATCATGTTGCAGATCAGCAACTCTGGTCCCTGGGGTGTCTACGATGTCTTGAAGCTGCTTCATCGGGCGGGAAACCAGTTGCCGCAGAAGGAACAGGGTGAGATGCTGCGTCTGGCAAGGAAAGGAAAGGGGTACATCATAGACGATATCATGAAGACGAACTCGTTTGATGTCACGGTTGCTGGGGTTTCACATTCGGGGTTGTACCCGGAGATTGCGGTATGTTGCTCCTGGTTGGGTTCTTTGGGTGTCAAGTGTGCTGACTGGACACCATGTAGAGGATAAACCATGCGTGCAAGCCAAAGTTAGCATCACTAGTCCAGAACTCAGGAAATCCTGCTCGGGTGGCATGTCCCCAGCTAACTGCCAGACTTGCTGAAGCTGTTTCACTCGATACTCCCCGAATACCTTGGTCATGGAGGTTGTGGCATACAAGGACATTCAGCCGGGCGAGGAACTCTCACTATCTTGTCAGTCCGAGATCTCCTGCACGGATCATCATGATGGTGCAGCAATGCCAAGGACTTGCTTCTCACCTCTCGTACAGACACACCCCTGAACGTCCTCTCGACCGACCGCCGGGACATGCTCAAATTCTGGGGCTTCAACTGTACCTGCGCGCTCTGCAACGACCCCGACGCCATCAAGACCTCCGACCGCCAGCGCACTCGGATCCAGGATATCCTCAACGAGCTGGACGATCCCAAGAACCACACGCCCGGAAAGGTGCGCGCAGCAACTGCCGAGGTGGAGGACTTGGTAGCCAAGGAAGGTAGGTGACAAGCGTACTACAGGAGGTACAATCAGCGGCCGAGCGCTAATCGATTTATAGGCATGACAGGCCAAATAGGGGACTTGTATAGCATCATTGCCAACGTCTACTTGACCATGGGTGAAATGGAACTGGCCAGAAGCTATGGCAAGCTCGCCATCACATTCCTGCGCCAGTATGCTGGGTTTGATAGCCTCCGGACTCAGGGGGCCATGGAGTTTATGGTTAGGTTGGAAAAATTGGGACCGGAAGCTTGGCAGCGGACGAGGTGACGATTAGAGGTGCGGGGGATCTGACATGAAGCAAGCAGGAGTTCATATATAACAGTCTCCTGTCGGTATCAACAGCTATTTCAGTGTCCCGATACAAGCGTAGGCAGTCAAGTTGAAGGGAACTACCTAGTAGGGAGAGGGGGGGTCTCTGCCCGTACGGGCAACATTACTATTCCCCCTGACATTGTAGTCCGGCACTAGCAAGTACCTACCATTATATAATCATTATAACACCGGCTAGGAAACATTATGCTACCGGCTGGGAAGCATTATGACACCGGCTAGGTACCATAATGTTGTCATTACAGTTCAACATGCTAGTGCCAGACTTCAATGTCATGAAACAGACTGTACAGTCAGAGACCCCCCCTTCCTCCGCTGCTAGGTACAGACTGTATTGGGTATATAATGCAAGTCTCCCTGCCTACTTTCAACCCTCCACGGGTAGAAGAAGCAAAGTGGTAGTAGTAGGCAGTACTCTCTCCCAAGCTCGACCGAGGTCCCGTGTTCGATTCACCCACCGATTTCGCATATACGCCCAATTCGCTGCTATCAGGTACATCGCGATGAAAGAGAAGATGCCAGTCAGAGCCGAGAATCATGCCAGGACGATGGGCCTCACTTGGTTATACGACGGGTCGCCAATCCCGGACTTCTGGAAGGGCACCGATCTCAACAGCCTGGAATGGCGAGAATCGAAATCCATCATTATGAAAGGTGCAAAGCAGCACGATGACCTGAACCGGGAAACTGAGAGGAAGCTCTTGAGACTGATGCGTTCTGTGTTCAAAAATGAGTCGGTCGAAATGAATGGCTTGGAGGATAAACGCACGTGGACGGGACGAATCCTTTTCAAACTCCACAGATACGTTCCAGAATCCAACGCAGTCCAACCACCGAGACTTGATCAGGACAAAGATCGGCAGAACGTCCCGGAAGATAAGCCAAAACAGGTGTCCCGCGAAGATGTAGCGAGGGCGCTGTGGGAGCACCTTGAGGTTATGTCGACGAACGTTAGAGGAGGGAGCTTGGGGAGGAAGGGTCATGCGCGCGTACGGTGTTACCTCTGTAGGAGTTGGTACTTGTACAACACTACTTGACGCAAGTACACCGCTCCTGCCATCATTCAGATGTAGATTCACGCGCACGACACTGATGCCCTTAACCCTTGGAATCACAGCAGGCATCCGCACTCTTGATGCTCTCCACTATCCTCATGTATTCTTTACAGTCTGGCCTACAATTCCATATCTCATATCAACATGGCAGAAACAAACCTGATAAGCCTATGGATACATTGCACTTCCCAGCCAGCCAGAGGCCTGGAATCATGGATAGTATAAGTGAAGTTCCCAATCTTACTTTCACCCCCTTGGGTAGTATAGAAGTTGTCAAGCGGTGTTTTCACCTACGTGGTCCCCTTCCACACTCTCTGCTGTAGCCCTCAGTTCGATTCACACGTTTGCAACTTGCTTCTACCGTCAAATGGGGCCTATAGGTAACAACACCAATTGATCTAATACCGCCCATCCTTGGATACTCGTTTTTCATCTCCGACAACAGGGTCAGAGCAAGAGCCTCGAAGTTCGCAGTGTAGGATTGCGACTCTGCTGACCCTGGGTCGAGAAACGGGTCTTCGGACGTGTCGTCGACGGCTCCCGTTTACCGACTCGGCGTCCGGGACCTGGGCATCACTCCCCTCGTCATCCTCATACTCCTCGTCGAGTTCTTGATCCCGCGAGCACTCGGCAATGAGAAGAGCTTCCAAATAGTCATTTTCGTCATCAGCGTCTGTACTCTTCACATCGTCGAGATCGGAGTTGGGCTCGGCGGGCTCTGGTACTACACTGTCGTTCTCTTTGATGACGGTCTTGGTCCTTTTTGGCCTTGGACCAGGGGGAGGTGGTAGTTGGTGTACTTTTGATGGATCAGGAGAAAGGACATCTTCAGGAGCCGCGGGTTCGTAATTGTCGTCCGATTCGTTGTTGAAGACCACGGGCGGCATAGCATATTTGCTCTCTACCCAGAGTAAGTAATAGACATGGAGCTTGGGGTCCACTGACACCTACTCCTTCGAGGAGGCATGTTGAACAAGTTCAAACGTCTAGGATGTCTTTGTGTCAAGACGGGAAAGACGTTTGGAAGGGGGGGGAAGGGGGGACTATGTCCTCGTCGATCGAGTGATAATAAGAGGAGCGGTAGGCAGACTCAATAATATCACTGATGGAGTCTTGCACTTCCGTAAAGAAAGCGATGAAGACAATCCCAAAGACAGAGAACACAAAAGGAGCTCGCAGTGTGTTTTGACCTGCATCTTTCGCTGCAGAGAAGGAGCTCCCCCGGCGTCCCAGGGGAAAGGGAAGGGGCATCTGACGCCCCCGGAAGGCGCCATGGAAAAGCGAACGGCCTGGGACAGTTCGTGTTAATGTATCAATCGCTAACATAATGCCAATTTGAGTACTTGGTCTGCTCTATATCAAATTATCAATCGGTGGATTACGGGGGTGTACACCAGAAGTCTCGCATCTCGTTGCGTAACCCCTAAGCCGGGCTCGACTTTGATGCCGGCTTCATAAACGACGAACGCGACGGCCATTATTGCCTTTTCCACACCAACGGTGCCCGCTCCGGATGCAACATCTGCAGCAACAGAACACTGCCCGAATCATTCTCGATGAGATCAAGGACCCGCCTGCGCGCGGCCTCGATGGTCTCGCCCGGTTTTGTAACGGGCTCAACGCGCCAGCCGCTTCGGAAAAGCACAGCCAGGGCCGCGACGAACTCGACCTGCGAGAACTTACGCCCGGGACAGTCGCGTGCGCCGTCGGACCAGCCGATGAAGGCGCCGCGCACAGGCACGCGGAAATCCTCCCCGTCGTCACCACCGCCGTTACGCTTGACGATGAACCGCGAGGGCTTCCACTCCAGCGAATCCGACCCCCAAAAGCGCGGATCCGTCTGCACGGAGCCGTAGCTCGGGGCAACCATGCAGTCTGGCGGGAGCACGTACGTCTTGCCGCCGACGACGAGCGGCACCGCTTTGTCCGCGGTCCACTTAATGGCCGGAACCGGGGTGTACAGCCGAAGGGTCTCGTAGAGCACGGCAAGGCAGCGCTTGAGGCGTGGGAAGTCGGCGCGATAATCCCATGCTTCGATCGGGCGGTCCCCGAACACGCGGGTGACCTCCTCGGCCAGCCAGTCTTGGACAGCCGGGTTCGCCGCGAGGAAGAAGATGGAAAAGGTGAAGCTGTGTGCGACGGTGTCGTGCCCGGCGAAGTTGAAGACGAACATGTTGCCGTAGATCTCGGCCTCGGTCATCCCGACGGCTTCGGCCTGCGAGGCGCGGATCATGGACCGCATTAGGTTTGAGTCGGTCACGCGGCCCGCGGCGTAGGCGGCTTTTTCCTCTTCGTAGATTTCGGTCATGTAGGTGCGAAAGGCGAGGTATGCGGCATAAACGTCGCGCAGTTTCTTTGGCAGCCAGGGGTTGGCAATGAATTTCGTTCCCAAGGCGAGGATCAGGACACAGTTCTCCAGTATGGTCTCCAGCGCTTTCTTGTGGTTCATGCTTGATGCGGTGGCCTTGTCACCGGAGGCCCTCTGGTGATCCTCCTGGCTTTCGAATTTGAACGACTTGCCGAAGCCAGCGCGTGACAGGACATGCAGGGACAGAGTCCGCAGATCGTCAGCGGCCGTGTTGATCGACGGCTTTGAGGTCCAGTAGCTGAGCACATCGCGAGCCAAGGTGAGAGCCTCCTTCCAGACGATCTCGTTGTTCTGCTCATTGAAACAGTGCAGGGCGATTTTCCTCTGCGTTTTCCAAGCCTCGCCAGTTGCCTACAGGATCTGGTCAGCTCGATTCCTCGGTGAAAGGATCGAAGTGCGGTCAGAGATTGAAGATGCTTACAGTGGCAATATTTGGCCCAAAGACCTCGAGGATCTCTGTGGCGGATGGAGCAAGTCAGTTGCCTATGTAGATCGTGGGATGCTTCACGGGGGACTGAGGGGGGCTTCAATGCAGCTTTGGTTCGAACATGAAACATACCATTGACAAAGACAGGCCGAGGAAAGTCGGACCCCCGACGAAAAATAGAGTTCAACGCTTCAGGATCGTTGACGTAGATCCAGTTCTTGAACGGAGTCACCAACACCCAGAGATCGCCTATCTCTTGATGGGATCGATACCTGTCAGCGACCTCCCACCCCCGCCAGTTGTACCGCGCAAAGCTGCTGTTTCGGAGAAAAGGTAGGCGGCGAAGGAATGAAAGCGCCTTGCGGTCTACGAGCACCCAGAACGGGTTCAGCGGACTGATGGGGATGAAGCGGATAGGCACGCCAATGGTGCGGGCCGCCGCATAGTTTCGGAGCAGACCGGTGATTGTTTGCACCACGAATGCACTCGTGAGCAGAAGTGGTGCAGCTATTAGAGCGGAGTAGAGCCAGGCCATGATGAGGATCACGCTCTGCTTTGATAATCTTCATATGAATATTGTCAAGGCAGACGGATGTGAGAAGAATACTGAGTCGTCTTCTATTCCATGATCACAATTCTCCGTCGACATTCTTTGGTTTTATCCCCGAGGACCGAGGCGGATGGGTTTATTGATACGTCGCAGAAGCGGTGTGTTGGTTGGAAACTGGAGGATCAGCACTAAATCCTAGGCCTGATCCTGCAGGAGTTCAACTTGTGCTTGGCGCGTGTATCCAAAGATGCAGATTATGCAAAGGCTCTCACGTATAACTGTCAACTGGTAGGATTCTGTCGCTTGCTAGGTAGTAATATTACCTACCTACCTACCCGTTGGCTCCCGTCGAGCTTCGTATTCGCTCAAGGGCCTACTATTTGGACACCAATGAGACTGCTGAGCACCACTGCACGACTGCACCTGGCTACTGGAGGTTATCAAAAAAAGATCCTAGAATTCCGAGAGCTGAGGAACTGCATGCGAATCATGATCGTGCTCCGTTGGTTATCAAACTGAATCATCTGCTCATTCCCTACCGTTTCCCGGAACTTGAAGACAACACCCCCTTTCTCACAAGTTACAGTCTCGAAGCAAGCCGGTTCTCGCCTGGCGCGTGGTAATCCGGGACCTTCATGTCGAGAGCTTCGCCGGAGTATCCGAGATCCTCGGCGATGAGCACAGCGGCCTTTTCTCCTGTTTTTAGTGTTAGATGTCTTCTTATTTTATGTATTCTTGGGAAAACGGACCAATCAATAAGGCCGTGCTGTAAGTATTGCAGCCCACATTGTCCGGGCAGATGCTGAGGTCGGCCACCTTGAGGCCTTTGACGCCGTGCACGTTCAAGCGCTCATCCACGACACCGTGCTTGACGATGCTGTTACCCTCTCTAGGTGCCATAGAGCATGTCTGATGAAGAATCAAGGATCAGCGCGGTTCCTCACTGCATTCACCCCTTTTTTTGGGGAAAGTAAAACAAAAGGGGTAAAACTAGACTTACACCAAGGCAATGCCACGTCGTTTCCACATGGCGCTTCACCCATTCCTCGACGGCCTCGATGTCTTTTTTGCTGTACTTGAGCTCCTTTCTCTTGGCCTTGCGGTTGCTGGTCACGATGCCCTGCTTGACAGGCTCGTCGGGCTCCGGAACGGGCACGCTCCAGCTGCCGTGCTGGATACCGGCCGTGATGTTGCCGGGCAGCGCGTACTTGTTAGTGTCTTCCAGATTCAGGTCATAGGCACGCGCCTCGGAGTCATAATCAAACACGGGATGGAATGCCTGGAGCTCGCCCGCATAGCAGTCCATGCGGCGGGCCGTCTCGCGCGACTTGATGTAGCCCCAGACCATGGGCGCCATGTCCCGCTCGTCGTTCATGAAGCCCGCGTCAAAGTCTGGCACGGCGTAAGGGTCGGGTGAGGAGATGTGCGTCCAGCCACGGGAGAAGGGGTATTCTATGACGACCTTAAGCTTTAGAACGAGATAAAAGGTAAGCTAGTAGATTTACCTAGAAAATGAAACATGGTCATGTAGTTACCCAGAGGCCTATGAAGCAGTCAGAACTGATTAGAATGGCAAGGGAGGATGGGGAGGAAAGGGTGGGAAGAGATGTTTAAATCAAGGGGGAGGGGAGGGGGTTGACTTACGCCAACATATGATCGCCAAACAATCCGCTAATGACTGAATAGTGCATCACTGGCTTATCAGGCTTGTTTTTGAAGTACGACTCCCAGCCTGATTTGAAGTGTGGTGTGGGCCAGGATTCCATCTCCCCCAGTTCTGCTTCAGTTGGGCGGATCTTGACGCCGGCTTCAATGCCATTGGTGGCTAAGGGTCCAGTGCCCTTGATATTCCATTCTTCAAAGACACCTGCGTTGGATCAGTATGTCTCAGGTTACTATGCAAATGTGAAGTTGGGGTTGGGAGGTGGCCGTACGCTTCTGCACCTCCGGGTCACCACGGGCAAAGTCGTCGAACGTCTCGGTGCCGGGCTTCACCCTGTAGACAGAGAAGGTCAAGTAATGGTCCTGGAAATTCAGTCCGACGCCTGGAAGGTTGACAATGGGCTTGACTCCGGCACGGCGGAGTTTGTCGGGGTCACCTGGGCATTTCGGTTAGTCTCCAAGTTATGGGACATTGCTGTGCTGGAAAAAAACATACCAATGCCAGACCGCTGCAAGATCAGGGGCGAAGACATCGTGCCTCCCGACACCACAATTTGCTTTCTCGCACGGAAAATGCGGGTGCCTGGGCTCTAAAAGGGGGAGTCAGCTGGTGAATTGTCACTTGAATGACAGATTATTGGAGTTAACGTACATCTCCCATTGGCTTAGTCGGACTGTAGGTACGTATATACTCCCGTTAGCGGCGGCATCACTGGAAGGAGCAGTCGAGGAGCGGACAGAAAACTTACACGGTCTGGACGGCAACAGCTCTTCCATTCTCAATGATCACCTTGTCAACCTTGGTGTTGCAGGCAAGGTACAAGTTTGAATGGACAGCGCGGGTCGAGTGAATATAAGCATGGGCGCTGTCGCTGCGACGACCGGTCTGAGAAGATGAATGTCAACAAAGCCCCTGACCGTGACCACCAGCATTTAATGGCCCACCAAGACCAAGTAGAAGCGCATTTTTACTTACATCGCGGTTAATCCACTTCAGCCTGGTAGGATTTAGTTAGCTTGTTGTTCATTTCCCTCATAAGCTAGCCAGCTAAGGGGCGAGGAGTTTGTTCATGTTGTCTCAGGGGTCCAATCCCTGAAGGCAATTTCACTCAGTACGCCCCTGACATACCAGTGCTCCCCGCCGTGGCCCGTGTGAAGATCTTGAAGATCATCAACAACGGGAATGCCTTGGGACTCGACAGCCCGGAGGAAGTCCTCCTTCATCGGATACGTGCTACCGAGTGGTGCATGTTGTGAGTACTTGGCCCCTTTCTGGGATTAGGGCTCTCTTACTAGTTGCCAAAGGAGACTTTGATTGGTCCCTCAAAACCGTGGGTGTCCCGGTTGTGCGAAGCACGCTGGTACGTCTCGTGCTTCTTCATCAGGGGCAAAAGCTCCTTGGTCGTCCACCCCTTGGCTTGGAAGTCGTCATAATCCGACGCAGACGCGCGCGTATACATCTCGACAGAGGTAAGCAAATGAGTTTTAACCATCTCCAGCTGTGTCGTCGGCCAGTACGTACCATGAAGTTGATGGAGGATCCGCCGCCGAGGATGTGGGCAGCCGGAACAATGGCGCCACGACCGCTGAGCCATGACGATGGCCTGGACTGGTAAAAGGTAGCAGTGCGGCTGTCGAGCTTCATATTTCTCGGGAAAACCGAGAGGAGTTCAGCAAGATTCATAGAAGAAAGGGGTCAAGGAACGTACTGCCAGGGCGGTACACCCATGGGTTGTTGAGGTTATTCTCGCCCGCCTCAATCAACAGGACCTTCAGATTGTGGTCTAAATTTGCGAGCCTGTCGCAAAACAAGCCGTTAGAAACTTCTGGACGGCCAGATGTTCTCACGCTGGTGACGGAGTTCATACCTCCCCGCCACCACACAGCCGCAGCTCCCACCACCACACACAATGATGTCAAATTCCTCGGGCAAGGGCGACATCTTGATCCCACGACGGTGTTGTCCAGTTCCTGAAGTTGATAGTGTTGAGAAAGAAGCCTCATACACAGGCTACTCTATGGGAGGTTCTTTGGAGACCGAAATAGGGGGATATCATCTCCCCTTATGTCCATCAGGCCTCAGCTACATATCGATACTGCTGCCTGATACTTGCCGAGCAACCCCGCTGTCAACAACCCCTCTTCACCTTCGAGGCGAGCCGGGTACCCCAACGGAAGTCCTCTTCACGAGGATCAAGTTGACGTTGTAGTGCCTCATGGAGGCCTGCATCTACACCTGGTTGGCCAATGGCTCAATGCCAACCCCTTTACCGGACCTCGGTTTGCGTTTCATTGCTCCTTCTCCTCACTTTTGATGACCATATTGCCCTTGAGAAGCGAATTGGATACCAGACTATGATGATGCATGTTTGGGAACCCCGCCTCTCTCCCTCGAACCGCTTCAGGTTGTGTGACGGCAGCTTGCCGGCCAGGACGACTCCTGGACAGCATTGAGGACGCGCGGATTCTGACGGCAATGCGGAGAGGAGTCAAATTTGAACCTGTGATTGGAGCCCGCTCAAACCATAGACCTTGGAGTAGGCAAGGAAAGACGGGTTTGGCAAAGCTGCTACGTAGGGACTGAGCTTTGATGCGGCAGCTCGTACTTGCAAGTGCCTCAATCTACATATCTCGATACGGTATTCGCTTTCAGACTCCACGAACCCCTTTTCCCGTCCGCCACACGCATGTCCCACCCCTTACGTTGTACAGTACAACCCATCGGCATATACAACTGGCTACCGTAAATTCCTGTGCTTCTCTCGAACATGGAGCGTTATAATTGAAGTCCTGCATAGGTGTGTCCGAGTGTCATGATATTCGAGCTGAGATCTGCCCCTTTATCCGGCAATCGTTTCCAGCATGATGTCAATCTCAAGAACAGGACTTAAACTTCTGTCTCCTATCTCCCTCTATTCCGAACCCGCGAGGTAAACATAGGATTGAACTTGATGTTGATTCATGTCACTGTTGCTTCTCCACACAGACTGCATTAGGTCTTCTTTCCCCAGAATCCTCCCAAGCTACAGGGCCGCAGACGTACATTAGCGCCATCAGTGTGAAGAAGCCATCGAATCCTGGCCCCGGAAAAGGAGAGCGGGAACGGGAACGGGGCTAATTAACGGCGGATCGAACGCCACTCCTTCTGGGGACTCCACCCCTCTCCTTTTCCAGAAGAAAAGGGGGGTCGTCAGCATGCAAGTCGTATAAAAAATGTCCGGAAACAAAACAAACCTGAGCAATCAACGACTCGCATCCACACATCCCCGGCGTTCCACCACATGGTCTCTGCATGCAACTTGCAGGGCCAAGAGCGGAGATTTGACAGCAGTAACGGCAACGCGGGGATATGGCGTGGTTTTTGTAAGCGCTACGGGTACTAGTACCTTGGCTCAGGAGCACTAGTAGCCAGTCCCCAGGTGGCATCCAACGGTCTCCAACACCTTGGAATCTAATAATAAGCAGGTTCATACGCTTTGAGTCGGCCGCATCATGCTCAACGGTGCGGAGATGTACGCGGAGAGGAGGTCACGAGAGAGAGACAAATGCCGGACCCCGTCTTATACCCGGGATCTAGGCCTAACGGGTTGGCTAGAAGCAACCGGCAAGGAGTACAGCGAGGTTCATATTGCACCGAAGTGTTCATTGATTGTATTCATGTACCAGTATCCTTTTGGAGACAAGGTGCATCTCCAACCGAGCGATCGGCAGGTCGTTCTGCCGAGACGGACTCCAAGTTGAGGCCGTTGCTGTTGTCCTGTCAAGCCTGTGACAACGATTGGCATCTTGGCTTACCTGCGAGAAGGAAGAACAACCAGAACTCCCACGCAAGACGACCAATCCTATACTACTAGTACTGGACCTAACAAAGCTTGCTGGTGGAAGTACGAGTATGATATCCATCCCTGATAGACTGAACTCTTACGCAGATTCGTCTCTCGCAATCGGGGTCAGTTCCATACATGTAGCTCACCTGACCACATGTAGTAGAATGTAAGGCTCTACTCAGCTGCAGCTCTGGTTCTTGGAGAGCTTCCCTCCCAGTCACAGTTCATAAATATCCCTTTCGGTTCCATTCAACTTTCCACCAATCTCCCGTCCGGATACCGGTAAACGTGCTCTGCAGCAACCCCAGTCCGGGCCACCGTCCCACTCCTCGGAATAGCATACCTACTCTATCCGGCGAGCATCACGAGAATGAGGTATCGAGGCAGCTCGAACCCCGAGTTAGGTCCGGAGTTTCCGTGTTATGCAGACATACTGACATATCCAAGTCTCAAGAACTTACATGTAGTCTAGTATCACCCCCAGTGCTTCGGGGACTGAGATTGGCAAATTGACGGAGGCTGTCCTCTTGTCAATGCCGACTGCAAGCGGCTCCATGCCTGTCGGGACTCTGCATGCCTTGACCAAGGGCGGCGAGCCTTCAAACTTGAAGTCCATTTCGCCCAGTTCGTGGGTCACCGTCCAAGACTCCAAGGGGCTGCCACATGACCACCTGATGCGGCGTTGTCAATGTAGAGCAACCCAGCCGGCATACTTGGTACAAATGAGAGAGAGCATCCTCAGAGTGACCTTCGAGTCACGGGTGCCTTGCGATTGTTGAGCATCTCAACGAAGGAGACCCGTGCGCTGAGCAGGCAAATACAACAGTCTTGAGCGAAGTACTGTATCCTAACGTACTAGGCAGGTACGTATAATCACTACCCACGTACACACCTGGACTGCATTTTCCAGTGCCATTTCACGTTCAATTGTCTTCGGGGGGTTCTGTGTCGGTTGTGTATGACCCGTGAAAGCAGTAAAGGTCCTGGCCGTCGTCGGCACACATCCGAAGAATACAACTTAACGATGAGGTCTAACTTACATATTTACCTAGGTACCTAACAGGGAGAGAGGGGGGAGCTGTGTCATCACCACCTGCAGCTACATACAATTCACCTTGATATGTGACCATGGTACGGACGAGATGAGCAGTAATGGCACCTTGGATAATACAACATAACCCTACATGAGGAAGCTGAGCCCAGCTGAGCACCCTTCTGTGCCATGATGTTGATAGTATAATGTTAGTCATCCATGATCATTAGGCACTGTTTCATTCACCCGTACCAGACTACTGTCAGGCAGTCAGGGTGAATGTAATGTTGCCAGTGATGCATCACAAGAGACCTTTGCCCTCTCTCCCTACTAGTAGTACTAGTAGTAGTACCTAGGTCGGTAGGTAAGCAGATAAGAGTATGTTGCCAGCATCTCAACACTGCCTGTCGCCAGTGCTATCGAACCTAGGCGGTCTAGCACCATCAAGTTGGGCTGATTGCCTACGTACTGTGTAGGGAAGATGCGGTACTGTACCTTAGGTAGATGTAAGGTACTTGCCAGGAGCAAACCCGGGCTTGGGCTTTTGTACTGCGCGGTGGTTAAACACGGAGATTTACTCCCAGTCTAAGGGGCTGCGATTCCAGGCAAGGCACCAGCAGAATACATCAATCAAGCACCGACACAGAACTAGGAACTCTCATAAACTCAAGAAAACTTAATTGATAGGTACTCAGCGAGACATGGCACGCGAGCTAGCATCATGATATGACCGCTCCAAAACTCAACGCCAAAAGCCAAACCAAACCGCTACCAAATATTTACTTTCCTTTTCGCCCCGAGTTATGCCAGCCCAATTGTTCATACAAATCAATTCCTTGTTATTGGATGCGCCGCCTCCTAGGGCTAGGGCAGTCCAAAGAAACGGAACCATCTACTTCCAAAGCTCGCTTGGGTAATACTTTCAAGACATAATTTGTCTTGCACATGGTTGGTGGTGTTGTCCGGGGGACACTTGGCGATCCGGGTTTCTTCGACGACGACGATGACTTGACGAGGTTGCGGATCTGCAACCTCCGCTCTTCGACTTTGAGGGCCCACGCAAGAGTGAGCAGGACCTCCTTCGACGGCAGTGCGGCTCCGTTCAGCCCCCAGCTTGCCGGCCCGCTACGGGGCAACTGTCGCTGCGAATCCCCTCCAGCAGCAGCAGACGGCGCCGACACGTCGTCTCCCGAAACCCGGTCGACCGCGCATCCCTCAGATGACACGAACCGCAATGCCTCCATCGTCGCATCCAGTAAGGGACGCGCCAGATTGGGGCTGCAGGTAAGGATCTTCCGAAGTAAACGGAGTCTCAGGGTGGTCGAGGAGGGACGAGTCTGCGACGCTGCGGCTGCTGGGGAGCTGCTGCGGCTGCTGCTGCTCGTTGGTGGGCGCGACAAGATTGGGTTCGCCGTCGGTGAGGAACTCGTTGAAGTCGAATTCGTAGTTTGTCGCCGTGAACTGGAACGCTTCGGTGTCGTCACCAGCCACATGATCGTATTCAAAATCGGACGAGTTGGGAGTAGCAACAAGCCCGCTTTCAAGGACATAGCGATCTGTGTCATTGGCCTCTGGCAAGCAGAAAGCATCGCCGAGGTGGAGGCCAGAAGGAACTGGAGGTGCAGGAGCAGGGCCAGCGCCGGGGGCAGTTGTTGCCGCGACGCTGTGAGCCACGCTGAAGGCTGTGCTTCCGCCGACCGACACTGCAGGTCTTGGCACAACATCGCTGCAGGATGTTGTGTCGCGTCGGGGGAGGCATTCGCCGTGGGCGTGGTGATGGCGGCGTCCGCAAGAGGTGCTGCGACCGTCGCGGCCTTGCTCTGCTCCTCGTCGGCCTCGGGAATGGGGCTTAGGGCGGGGGAGAGTGATGCCGGGTTAACTGTGGTAGTGGTACTGGTGGCGGAGGGGATGGACTGCAGGAGCTGCTCCAGCGCGCTGGTTTCGCCAGGTGCCGAGGGATGACCGTCCTGAGAACCGAAGAGTGTCTGGGAAAAGGTGACTGGGGATTGACGCAGGCCATCAAAAGCAGACGCCGTCCTGGATACGACGCCGGTGGTTTGTTGGAACTTTCGGATCTCCTCGAGCAACGCAAGGTTTGTTTGCGTGGCTTCGTGGAGGGCGCGCTCAAGGTCTTTATTCCTCCGTTCCAAAGCCTCAACTTCCAGGCGCTTCCGCTCTCGCGACGACTGGGCGGCACGGCGGTTGCGGAGGACGCGCTCGACACGGCGTTGTTCTTTTTCGTCCTCGGTCTTGGCACGTTTCCTATCAACTTGTTAGCATCCACGGCGCCAAGACAATTGAACGGTTAGGCCATACCTGGGAGGGAGGTTCGTTTTTGGCTCCGGAAGTACCTGGCCCCATGACTTCCTCTTCTTGACCGGCTTCTTTTCCGGCTCTGGTGTTGACTCAGCCGGGGCGGCCGGAGTCTGGGTGAGGCTGGTCAGGCCGGAGAGCATGCCGATGTCGGGCTTCTTCTCGTCGACAAAGGACTTGGGCGTCAACATCTCGAGGGGGTTGACGGTGGTGGTGGTGGATGCGGAATCAGGGCCAAACAGAGACGGATACATCTCGTCGGGCGTGGAAAGCAACGACTCTGCTGGAGAGTCGTCGATTCTGACGCTCGGTGAGGATGTGTGGGCGGCCCAATGATCCATTTTGGGATATTGGTGCAAGATCACCACCAGGAGGACTTGTGTGCTTCTGCGTATTGATTGTAGGGATTTGTTGCGGAAGAGCAGCAGAATTGTGGTATTGAGGCGCCGTCCCAGTTCCTCAATACAATATATTCACACTAAAAGAGAAGTGTCAAGGGTCGTGCATAGCGGATGACGAGTCCATCAGTGAGTCAAGTGACCCATCAGTCGTGGATTGGCTCACAAGCCTGGTTGCGCTGGGTGAAGAGGACAGATTGTCTTCTTTGGAGTTGGTTGACTGAGCACGGGTGTCAGACGAGGGACCAGGCTGCTTTATCATGTTCTGGCCACGTCTCCAAAATTGGATCCAGTTGTGGCCTGAGGCAGCAAACACTCGGATCCATCGATCCACAGCCGTTTTGGTTGGCAGGCCGTCTTTCGCAGCCTCCGAGCCAAACACGGAAATCGGAACGGGTCCAAGAAAGGGGCTGCCGAAAACCCCCCTTTCACCCTTTCTCTCTAATGATTATTACGGAGTAGACACAGGTACGGAACGTCGAAGATCTGAGGGAGTCGAGCTCCCTAGTACACTAACGTTCCATAGAATAGAGACTATATCTGATAATTTTCTCTTTCTTGAATGAATGCATAGAGTCAAAACCCATGGCATGGAAGCCAAAGGCCTACGTCGTCAGCAACATCGTTCTTTGTGGAACCAACATTGGATTACCTACTGCAGGTTCTCTGACGCCTTTCGGCACAGCCGCCTGTATCTCCAGCTTTGCAGTCTCACCAAGACTCCTCATTCGCCCCTTTTTCTCTCCCTTCTTGATAGCGCTGACTACGCCTCCTTCGTTCCTCCACTCGAGTCTCCGTAATCCCCACAAGTGTTGCTCGTAAACTTTCGCCCTTCCATTCTCTGCAGTCTGCACATTGGAGTCCGTTGTGCAGTGGCTCACCTTCTCAAGCTGAAGCACTGGTGGCACGCTGCCGAGACAATTGCACTCCACTGGCAGTCGCAATACACATGTAATTGACAGTGGATTCTTTTCGATTCCATTCACTCCTATCCGTATTCACTCCCATTTCTGGTATTGTATTGGCTATATAAAGAAACTTGGCGATATTCTCTCAATCAAATCAGTGTGTGACCGTTGCGGTTTGGCTGGAGTTATGCTGCCACAGCATTCGACTACCTATGGGCGGGCCGTAATATAAAGCGGAAGCCTGCGGAAGCTTGGGGGGCGATTGAAGTGCCATCAGGCTGAATATGGATCCCCGGAGTCAAGGGCTCAAGGCAGGCACAAAGAGATGCTTCGAGCCGCGCGAACAAAGCCGGCACTCGTCTTTACCGGGTGCAAGATCGTAGAAATCCGCCAAATAAATGAAACCCCATATTTTACGACTCGGCAATGCGACGGCCCGTCCAGACACGGATGCATCTTGTATGTAGGTTGAAAGTGCGTTAGGGTTTGGAGAAGTCTGTAGAACACTGGCAGCTTCTGTGCTCTTGATGTTGCTCCTAGTCGCAGCTTCTGCTGAGCCAACTCCTTAGCATGATATGCGGCTTATGGTGCTGACTTACTACGGATATAGCTTTTTGTACGGAGTACTACGGGAATAGATTTTTTGTGCTGACTTCGTAAGCCTGGGCTGACAACTTCAGTATTTGCCCAATATAGTCTAACCTGCACATAACGATCAGAGGCATAACGATTACCTGGCTTTGACGATTACTATCGCGATCCCATCGTTATTTGTATGGGAAATTGCTAGTTCCTGTCTACTACGATAATCGTTGGATTCTCAGCTTAGTAATCCATACAAATCGCTGTATTCAGGGGTGCCCAGGAGGTATCCTTACCCCTGAATCGCCCTGCCCGCAGGCCAATTTTGACCCTACCGTATGATCTCGCGAATAAGGGAAATTAAAAAGTGGCTAAGGCAAGCCCAGCTCAACCAGCTCAGCGCAGCAAAAGCGAGCAAAAGATGCAGGACAGCCACATCTAGCCACAGTTGCCTTGGTGCCCTGGTCCTCCCATTGGTGGATGTCTCGCTGTGCGGGCTGGGCATGTCCACCTTTAATTTCCCTTATTCGCGAGATTATACGGTATTTTACTGGTTTTTCCAAACCTGTGAAAGCGATTTCCACACAGTAAGCTTGGATCAGGATTCCAAGCAGTCTGCAACGCCAGGAAAGTAGTAAAATCAAGCGACTTGGCTGTATCTAGAGCTTCAGAGAGCGAATGAGAGCCCCTGACCTTCCGTTTGGGTAAAAAGTGGGTAACCTGGGCATAGCGATAACCTGGGATCTACGATTAAGATTCTGTAACCCGGGCCAATCGTTATGTGCAGGTTAGACTGTAAAGAGCGCCTGATGAGGATGCGTATGCGAATCAGGAGCTGTATGCATGATCGTTGGCTGCAATCCAGACGCTGGGGTTTGGCCCAGGCGGCACGTGCATGTGTGGTTTGCAGCTCAGGCACGACACTGCGGGAGCCTGGAGCTGAAGGCCCTCTGCCGTTGAACTCGCAATTTCTGTTGACCACACTATTGTTTCTTTTTCGTGAAAATATATCTCTGATATATCGAGACTCGACCCCATATAACAAGCGGCGCATCTCCGTCCTCCTTGGTATATTGACTTTAGACAAAGACTATCGATACTGGCTCCGGAGTCCAGATGCTCTGAGCCATGCAGTCGTCGCAACGCCGTCGCAGAGAGTGGGGTTTCCTGCTTCAGACTTTCGCAGCACAAGCGAGCCATCGGCTGTTTTCTCCGTCGGCCTCCCCACAATCAAGCCATGTGAGTGCGTCCAATTTGGATCGCTTCTATCAAAGCCGGCCCGCCGTCCGCGGCCGTTTTCTTTTACCACTCCCAACCCGATTCGGATCTGGGAGGGTCAACTTCGAGTCGTTGCATTTTCTACTGTACTGGTGGAGACAGGATCTGTATGGAATCTGGGGAGCCGAAGATGGTGGGTGGAGTGGACGGAGCCTACACTACACTAGAGGGACAGAGCCACATGGCAATTGATCCTCCGTACTCCGTTCCATCTTGCCCTTTCGAGCGAAGTGAGCGCTCGGGTGTGGGTGCCAGAACCAGAAGTCTGGGGTAGTGTCAAGCGGCACGCATTCCACGTCTTATTATAGCATCGCTTTTCGAATGATACTCGAGCCGATCAGACGCCGGGATTCACGTGGCTATCTCCTCCGTCTGATGCGGCTCCGACTGCTCTGTCCAGAGATATATTACATGCTGATGCGTGCCGTCCCCGACTGCCCAGTGTGTGCCATGGGTCATGTCAACCACCTCGAGGCGGCAGTCGAAAGTGTCAGGTGATAACGGCAAGACATCTCCTCATGTCTAATGAGCAGAATTTTAGAACAGGAAAATACAAAGATTCTGCCTCTAAACCGATACCGTCCGTCCGTCTATCAGACCACCTCACCCCGGCCCTTTTTTCCTCTTTTAGATTCTGGATCACTCCGAACGCCTCTTACACCGAACATGCGAACCGCTCAGACGCCACCCCGTCGAGATAGCGCTCTCAGGTTGTTGTTGATCTACTTTTCCGGCCCTCTCAAAAGACCGGATCCCATCCTGCACCCCACTGGTGAGGTCCCTTGATGAGTCCCTCAATATCGCTGGTGACCCAGCCGCCGTAAAAGTCCGACGGCGGCGGATGGGCTCTCTCATTGTCTACATAGCACTCCCAGGGACCGACGAAGAAGGCAAGATAGCCCTTGATCGCCTCGTACTCCTTTGGCGGCTCGTTGTACGACCAGATGCGGTTGGAGACGATGTCTGCCGCGGATATGGGGCTCATGATGGCATAGTATGTCGCGGCGCCGTAGAATTCGGAGAAGGTCGACCGCGGCGTGGTAGAGAGAGGCAGCCGAACCCTGCTGGGCGGAATGTAGTAGACTGTTGGGGAAAGGGTCAGCAGCCGTCGATGCACGCGAAACCACATCTCGAGCCCCGCAGAGGACCGAAAGAGCGGAGGGAAGGGGTTGGGTTAGAGGGGGACTGACCAGGAGCATGATGGGTTTCCAGCACCCAGAATGCCTCGCCGGGCGGGCAGTCAGCTAGTAGCTGGCCGTGCCACTTGATTTGGATGTGCCGGGAGGTTCTCTCCACGACCGGCGGACGGGGGAAGGTTGTGACGTTGTGTTTCCGCATCGCAGACATGTTTATGTCGCCGGTCCAAAGGGGATAGATGGTAGGTTTCTCGGAACTGGTACGGAGGGAAAGAGGAAACTTGAATGGGAGAGCCTAAGGCCTGACCGAGGGCATTGACGGTCGTGAGAAGAAAAATTAAAAAGCTATTTCGATTTCTCGAAAACTCGACTAGGAGTATCCATGTGCTTGACAGCGGGACCGCTCCAGTGTTGTGGCTTGAACACAGGCCCACTGATACCTTACCAGCACACAAGACCCTTGCCACGTGCGGTTACAAGGGCAAGTGCACCCTGGAAACATTGCCTAGGTTTGGTAACGTTGAAGTTTTGCGAAGGGGCGCACTAGCCACACCGCTGCGTCATGAGGCCACTCAAGCCGCACTTGCATGCCCCACCAGAAGCCGACCAACCGGATGTGGCCAGCGACGGGCTCAAAGCCCCTGTAACTTTGGTCTTTGGCCTCGAAGTCAGCGTAGTGGCTGCCTTGTCTTCTCAGCCGCCACCTTTTTGCCTTTCAACATCACGCTTCATCTCCGACATTCGCCAACGACAACTCAGTCGATCGGGCCTTTTCCTCCGCCTCCGACGTACATCTTGGTGATACAAGCACCCATTCGACACCATGGCAAACCGACAACTTGCCCGGGATATGCAAACAGAGTTTCAGGCGCGGGTACATTTGCCCCTCAATCTTGACCGTGACCCCGCGCTCGACGGCGAGCGTTGGGATGTCTGGACAAGAGATGCTGACGATCGAACAGTTCAACGCCAAGCAAGCGAGACGCGAAGCACAGAAGGCAGCGAAGCAAGACAATGAGCTAAAGAAGCAGATTCAGAATGTGGGTTCACCCCGGTCGTTATCATCATAAGTCCCAACCCACCTCACCGCCGCATTTTAAACTGACCGGAACGGCTCTCGAACAAACCAGCTCCTCAAAAAGGGCGAGACGGCACAAGCCGCGCAAAAGGCGCGCATGCTTCTCGCGAAACAGGCGATCGCGGCGCAGATGGACCAGGCGGCCGACATGGCGGAGCTGTCGCTGGCGCAGATCCAGGCCAACAACGCCATGAACCGCATGACGCACATGATGGCGCAGTCGTCGCGGACCATGCAGCGGGCGCAGCGCAGCGCGAATCCGGAGCGGACTTTGCTCACGCTCGAGCAGTTCCGCGCCCAGAACGAGGAGTACGCCATGTCCAACGGCATCTACCAGGACGCCATGACCCAGAATACCAGTGTTCAGGTTAGTGATGACGCGGTGCATGAGTTGCTGGGCAAGTTAGCGGATGATGCGGGGTTGGAGCTGGGGAAGGAGTTGGGCCAGGCGACGACTAGTAAGGAGGACCCGGTGAAGGAGACGGTTGAGCCGAATCCCGAGGTCGAGGATGCGTTGCAGCAACGGTTGAGGGCGTTGAGGGCTTGATAACTTATGGCCGTGGGGGGTATAGAGGGTGGCGGCTAAGAGGGGGTTTACAGAAGAGGAGGGTTTGCCAGGCTGGTCGGGGTATACGGATCAAGAGGGTAAAGCTACGAAGTCGATGACAATATTGCAAATGGGCACTTGGGGATGCTGCGGATGGGTCTCACACTTGGTCCCCAGCCCCGCTGGGAGGGCATGACATTTATACTGCGGCGTTGGGGTTCGTGTTGGTTTCATTTTCGTTGGTTTGCTGTGCGGAATCATGGCCTGTGGTTTATTGCTGGTGGTATGGAGGGTTTCCTTGTGGTCAGCCGCGTGATTGGGATAGACTTTCAATCGAATTACAGTCAGCAATCAGAGTTATGATGAGTCCTGCCTTGGGACACGAGTGAACCTAGGGGCCTGGCGCCAACCGACAGCCCCTGACTCTGTTTCCATCATGTATGGTGCCAGATCTGGCAGCACCCCTCGCGAAAGGCAGAGTCTTGCTCATTTTATTAAGTTGCCATGGGGAGAAGTAACAAGGTTGACATTTGATACCAGGGCTTTTCATCCATGATGTCCCTACCGAGTTTCAGGGGCTAATGGAATGACAGCCCTGGACCCGGCACCAGATTGGAGCAGGACTTGAGCTTCCAATGGCAATTCGCAAATTGCTAGGTTTATCAAGGAACGGTTTGGTAATGGTCTAATTAGGCTATGACACAGCATGGAGAGGATAACATATTCATTGCCAGATTGCCCCCTACTCCTACCTGAGTCTCGCATTATGAGCATTCTCAGCTTCTGTTTTCTCTGCCATCAGATGATAGATGACTCAAGTCGCTAACTTCAAGTGGATCAAGTTGAACAATATCTTACATGTACTTGTCTGGTGGTTGCGATCAGTGTCGATACCGTTAAGGTGATAACAAGGGTAGGTACCTTACCTTGGCCTGCGTGATTAGCCCAACTTGTATAGCAGACCGGTGTAGTATGACCTCCATGTCTATCTATTTTCTTAGGTCTAAGGATGCCTCTTCCCATGCCATGCTCATCCATTCTTGATCAATACACAATAGCCCAAACCGCAACCGACAGACCTATCCCTTACACGCCGTCACCCGACCTGAAAACCATGCAATGTCAAGAGCCCATACTTCGTAATCACTCCAATACCTCCCCCCAAGATAAGATCCCTCGCTACATATACAGACTCGCCACAGCGGTGATATCCCTCCTTATCATCTCCTGCGCAGCCGCCATCTTCTGGTACAGATCCGGATCCCCAATAATCCTCGCCGCATTCTTCACCTCGCGACAGGTCTCGTCCAGCCGGGTAATAGTCCGCACAATAGTCCCCTCAAGCACATCCGTCAAGTTAGTAATATTCTTAAAACTCATGCCCCTCGCCCATTCATAAACAACCTCCATCAAACCAAACCGGGGTTTAGTAACAAAATCGTTGCTCTCTTCGGAAGATTGGATGACCTGGTGCAGCGTCTGGACTGCATTGACCTTTTCTGATATCTCAACGATAGTCTTCATGCCGCGTTCTAAATTGCTGGTGAGTTTTGGGACGGAGTCGGTTTTTTCCTGGAATACAAAGGCCGAGAGTAAAGCGGCGATTTCAGCGGGCTCGTACTCGGCTAGGACGTTTTCGAGGATCAACTCGGTCAGGACCAGCTCGTCGCCCGAGTGGATCTCGCAGGCGACTTTGCCTTTGAGCTGGATGCGGCTGGCGTCGTCGATGAAGGAGAGGTCTTTGAGGACTTGGATGCGCTGTTCGTAGTCGGGGAGGAGTTGTAGGTTTTGGTCGGAAAGGGCTTGACGAAGCTGGGCGATGTGGGTTTTGACGAGCCACTGGTCGTGGCACATGGCGTAGTGCTTCAGGAAGTGCTTGCACTCGGCCGCGGGGGAGTGGATTGTCTTGATCTCAGCCTCGCGGCGTTTGCTGATGAGGTCGTGGATCTGCAGGCTCTTGATCCGCCCCAGGTCCATTTCGTCCCAGATGTCGGCCGTCCAGGTCTTGCAGATCTGGTGCAGTTTGTCTTTGGCCTTGGGGTAATCTTCGCCGCCAAAGATGGCGGGCAGGACACCCTTGGTGATAGTCTTGGTGAGGCATACCAAGTCGCTGATGGGGACGTGCAAGGTTTTGGTGTTAATGTGTCGCTTGGACTGGGGCAACGGCGTGAGGTACTTCCGGAATGCGGGGACGAACGGGAGCAGGTCAGTGTCGTTGCGGATTTCTCGGTTGGTCTTGATCTCGAGCACATGCAGCGTGGGGTTTGCCGCGCTGCTCTTGACGCTCGCTCCCTCGGCAAGAAGGATACCAGGCGTGCGCACGCCTTCCTTCATCCAAACAATGAGCCGCCCAGGGGAGAACATCTTGCGGCCGACGGGGTTGACCAGCAGTCCGCGGTACAGCTCCTCGGTCAACTGCTTGAAATCCTCGCCGGCTTGGTGGCACTCGTCCATATGGACGTCGCAGACCGGGCATGGGTCCCGCTTGACCTTTGCCAAGTCCGCTTCACCGAGCTTGACTGCCTTCTCGTGCTCAGGCAAGAGTTGCTGGGTGGCGTGTTCTGAGAAACTGCGCTTAATCATTTCCTCGATTTTCAGAGCCTCAACACGGAGAAGGTTCAGGATCATGTTGTACGTCAGACGGAACTGCGACCGGAGCTTGCTAGGCTCGCCGAGTATCATCTGCCGGAGGTCGGTAACAGGAGGAGCCTCGTCCCCGCCTGGTGGAACGATGATGACCGAGCCGACGGTGTCCAGGCCGCGCCTCCCAGCTCTGCCAGCCATTTGGGTGTACTCCCCAGGAAGAAGGTTCCGGAACTGGTGGCCGTCGTGTTTCCGATACCCAGAGAAGACCACAGTCCTGGTTGGGAGGTTCAGCCCCATCGCAAAGGTCTCGGTGGCAAAGAGAACTTTGACGAGCGTCTGCGCAAACAGGATCTCGACGAGCTCTTTCACAATGGGCAGCAGCCCACCATGATGGACAGCGATACCACGAGACAGCAACTCCCTCAGCCTGATAATCTGAGGCAGAACACGGTCTTCGGGCTTCAATCGCGCAATCGACTTTTCGATAATCATGTGAATAGCACTCTTCTCCTGAGCCGTGCAAAAGTCCTGGTTGCTCAGCGCATCTGCATTTTCCTCGCACCTCTTTTTGGAGAAGACGAAGATGCAGGCAGGCAACAGGTTCTGCTTCTTCAAAAACTGCACCAGGTGAACCCAGAGGTTCTTGTCCTGGTTTGCCGAAGTGAAGCCTCCAGGTCTTCCTGTCCGACCCATGTGGCCTGGGGCATGGCTTGCACGGGGCGGCCCGCCCCTGCCCCTCTGCTGGCCACCCCCTCTGCCACCACCACGTTGCTGATTAGCACCCCTCTGCGCTCCGCCCCGGGCTCCGCCTCTCTGGTTGCCGCCCCCTCTCGACGGTGGCGGGGCTGGTGCGATCGCTTTCGGCTTGTCCTTGCCTTGTATCGCAGCATTGGCATCCTTCCAGCCCTTCTCGAGAAATCGCTTCTCTGAATCGACAATCTTGAAAATGTTTTTGTTCCCCCAGAGATAGTGTTCCAGAGGTACGGGTCTCTTCGGCGTCGATATCACATAGATGTCCTTTTGCTTCGTCCGGCCCACCCAAGAGGCAAACTCGTAGGTATTCGGAACCGTGGCGGAAAGGAGGATAAGTGAGACGTGCTCCGGCAGCATGATAATAACTTCTTCCCACACGACGCCGCGTTCAAAATCGTTCACGTAATGGACCTCGTCGAAGATGACGAACTCAACGTCGCGAATCAGATCGGCGCCACGGTAGAGCATACTCCGTAGAATCTCGGTCGTCATGATGAGGCAGCTAGCCTCTGGGTTGATCTGCACATCGCCCGTCAAGATGCCGACTTCATCGAATGTCTGCCTGAAATCGCGGAACTTTTGGTTGCTTAGTGCCTTGATAGGAGAGGTGTAGATCGCTTTCGTCATGTGTTTCGCAGCCAGGGCGATTGCATATTCTGCAACGACAGTCTTGCCAGCCGAGGTATGTGCCGCAACGAAGACCGAATCGCCATTCTCGAGGTGGTAGATAGCCTCCTTCTGAAACGTATCCAGCTCGAACGGCCATTCTCTGGCCATATCCGGGACCAGCTCCCGGAAGTTGGGCATCTCCCGCTTGATGTCGACCATGTGCGCCCATTCGCGGCCAGCTTTTCTAGCGCTGGACGCTGCAAGCGTGCCACGCGGCTCCAGCGCAGGGAACTCGACCGGCAGCATGGAGTCGATATCTTCCACATCGCCCTCCTCTTCTTCATCCTGCTCAGTGCTATCGTCATTGACAGGCGGCTTCTCCCCATCCTCCACCTCAGCACTAGGCGCACCTTCGGGCTCTTGGTCCAGCACGTCCTCCACTTCCTTTGCCTGCCTCTCGCTCTCAGCGTCGGCCTGCTTTTTCCTCCTGCTAAAATCGATACCCCGGGAAAGTCCGGGCGCAACCTCCAACAGCCCACCCTCGCCAAGTTTTATGACTCTCTCCAACTTCTTCCTGCTATCCCCGTCTTCGGCGGTACTCGACGTTCGCAGCTGATCCTCCAGCGCAGCCGTCGACTCAATCCCCTCCAAGCCGCCCGGAGCGAAGGGAAAGAAGCCTGCCGCGCCACGAACGAAATCTGCCCGGCTGGCTGGCTTTCGGTGCATCGAGGTGCTAGTCTTGGCCGTGGCATGGGACGCGGGGACAGTGACATTGCGGTAGCCCGTGACACGGCCCTCCAGGCCATGGCGGATGAAGCGGGTGACGGTGCGCGACTGGGTGGGTGCGATGCGGAAGAGGAGGGAGTAGTCGGTGGGCGTGTCCCAGCGTTGCTGCAGCCTGTTCAGCCACTCGGTCGAGAAGGTTGTGGATGGAGAGAGGTATTTCGCTTCGAGTTCGGCTCGTAGCCTGGCTGGGTCATGTTGACGTGGGGCGCGGTCGACCTTCTCGTCGAGAATGTCGTCGATTACGTCGAATGTGGCTTTGTCGTGTAGTTGCAGCCTTTGCATGGCATCGCTGAGGTCGGATGCCATCGTGGCGGGAGTTCAGGCTGACAGAGCAACTAAAGCACGAAGAGATCCCACCAGACTCAGAAGAGAAATCAATGAGAACTATGTCGAGGCCTTAGAAAGTCCCGTCATGGCACCGCTGGGTGGTGATGCTTCAAGTCTTATTGTCAATGCTTTGTCTCGGCGGGGAGCAGCTTGACCCCGCCAAACAATTGTCATTGTGGGACACTGGGAAGAATAAGCGAAGGGTTAGGGTTCAATATTCAAACAAGGGGCAGTGAATAAGATCATTTAATCCAGACATGACTCCATGGCCATTGCCCTGCCTACCAAAGACCATCCATTTCCGCCATGACCTCTTCCTCGTCCTCGAAGCCCATACTTTGTCGTGCCGCGGCTTCACTGCCAGGAGGTGAATTAACCTGTGTGCTGGTACCAGCGCTTGCATTTCCCTCTCTTCTCGATTGAGACGCAGTCTGCACAACTGCCTCTGCCTCTGCCTCTGCCTCTGCCATAAGCGCATCCAAGTCATCTTCGTCTCCTCCATCCCGTTGATTCTCCCCCCTAGACATGCTGCCAGCCACGCCTGGCTGACCTGGCTTGGTTGGCGCCGGCTGTACCTCAACCTCTGCCATCAGCGCGTCCAGATCGTCCTCCTCCAGTTCATCATTCTGTTGTGTGAACCCCTTGTCTGAAGGATTCCCAGATATGCTCTGGACAGCCCCTGATGCCGCACCAGGTGCATTCTGTCGTGCGCCGACCCCTGACTCTGCCTCGGCCATCAACGCATCCAAATCATCCTCATCCGGCACATCGTGTGCCATTTGCCTGGGCGGCTGTGCACTGCTCTGAGCATCCGTCCTGGGCCGCGGGGTAGCGTTGTATATGTCGTCGTCGCCAAACAGATCATCCTCGTCCCTTGTTGGCGTCGTTGGCCGCTCCCGCGAGGCATTCTCAAAGATCGGTGCGATTCTTTCGGGTTGCGGCAGGCTAGACTGTTGTTCACGGCCCGGGAATTCGCCCTCCTCCTCCGCCTCAAAGGTCGCCTTCGGCCTGCACTCATCGATCCATTTCAGGCGTGCGTTACGCATTGCCGTCTTGTGGCCCTCCTTCTCGACCATGGCGAGGGCGTCTAGGAAGGTGGCTTTGGGGAAGAGGTCATCGAGCCAGTCTTGGTAGAAGGAGAGCAGGCGGGCGGCGTCGGAGA
The DNA here is from genome assembly GCF_033297395.1 of Canariomyces notabilis. Taxonomy (NCBI): domain Eukaryota; kingdom Fungi; phylum Ascomycota; class Sordariomycetes; order Sordariales; family Chaetomiaceae; genus Canariomyces; species Canariomyces notabilis. The sequence goes on from NW_027041823.1 coordinate 2,639,956, forward strand.
ACTGGATGATGGTTACTGCGGGTGGACTCGGGATGAATGGAGAGATGGAAATTACCTCGTGGCCCTTGCCCTTTAGTTTCAGCCTTGGGGCCATCTTCCGCAGCTTTGGGATTCCTTTCTCAGAAAGGAGCCTGTTGGCGGAGGGTTAGCCTGTGGGACAGAATGGATTGGAAGTAAGGCCACGAACCGAGCCTCGTCCAGTTTCACTCTTGGAGCCCGGGGCTTCTTTTTCAGATCTATCTCCTTCTCAATACCTAGGACATCTTTCTTCTTTTTACCGTCGTCCTTTGCTTTCTTCCCTGCTGGTTCGGGGCTCGGGGACCTGAAGGGGTTGTCATCGTCGTTCCAGTCGGCGAGATAGTTGTCGATGAAAGTATTGCTATCTGCTCTTTCATTTGCAGTGCCAGCTGGCCTGGAACTCGCCGTTGCAGGCATTGTGTGAGTAATTATCTCGTGTCCGTTGCGGTTCGTTGTCAAGTGAAGAATAAGTCGGTGTCAACAGCAGGAGCATGGGTGATGAGACGCGTCGCGTGAATGGTCTCAATTAGTCCATCAACCAATTGTGGCTGGGCTTGGCGCGTAGGTGTGGCTGAAATGTACAGTACATCATGATACCGTATTTACACGGTCTGCTACGTTGCGGCCTTAGGCAGTCCAACCTTGAGCTTCCAAACTCCAGGAAGCTTCAAACCGACTGCGACGACTTGAAACTTCGATTGCTCACAACTCGCGAACTGCCCGACGACGCCTTTGTCGCCGCCAACATGTCGAACCCTCCGACTCAGACGTACCAGTTTCCGAGCAAGACAGTCCAAACAAAATACCCCGTGAGTATACGGACCAATTGCTGGGCATTTTCCTCATTCCTCAGTTTGCTAAACTGAAATCAGCTCATCGACAATGACCCGTACGTTATTTCCTCCCGTCGATCCATCTGCATCTTGCGATACGTTCACTCCAGATATATCTGACTCAATTGGCTGCCTGCTCAGACACTTCAAGCGCGTGATTCGGTATGCTCGGCCGTCCGACTATGCACACGGCGCCGCGGCGGCGGCTGCTGGGCCAGCTCTGCTCTTCGCCATGGAGAGGTTCGCCCCGTCGTATGCTGGAAAGGGCGGGTTTGCCCAGGCGATGCGTGTGACGAGCTTCATGGGCCTCATGGGTGGCTTCCTGTACTACTATCAGCGCTCTATCCGTACGTCATCCGAATGCCGGTTACTTCATCCCGCTCCTCAACACACACACCCGACTATACGCCCCGGATGGGCCTGAGATTTTAGGCCGAGGGCGTGGTCACGGTTCAATACGTACATGCACTAACTGCCACCATAGTCCGGTTCTACGGCATGAGCGAGAACGCCCGCGAGGTGGAGATGGACATGCGCGAGATGGTCGACAGAGTCAAGGCTGGGTTGCCGTTGTACGGCGAGAGCAGGCTTTCACCTTCCATGCAGGGTGTTGCGGCGCGCCAGTCGAGATATTCGGCGCTCTTTTTCGATGTCCTCCCCTGGTTCAACTTTGTGAACCACAGCCAACACGGTGTCGACACAGCCAAGTACTACCAGCAGGCCGAGAGGGAATTGGAGGCGGAGCGCCTGGCTAAGGGTGGGCGATGAGTTGGAGCCGGTGAGTAGATGGGTGGACGCGGCATGGGAAGCGGGTGATGGTAAGCTGGTGGCAGGCGACTTTGTGGAAACTAGGCGCCAGGTGTACATATGACCTCTAGACGACTGGCCTGCGCAGGCCTCGGGTCAGCACACATTTATTTTCTTACGTTATCAAGCCACCAGTGCTCGAGCATATCGGTGCTGAGAGCCAAGGCAGGACCCTTCAGAGCTACGTCCCAGCTCATCCTCGGGAGACATTCTACTTACGACGAGAATCTACATGCGTTTCCCATCAGTAACGCGCTAGCTCTCCCTTGATTCCAGCTACCCGAGGCACTTCACTTCAAGGCAAGGTGCAGGTGCAAGGTATTCAATTCGCTAACAAATGCTATGCAGTCAATTTCGGTTTTACACACCCGACCTTGCGCAGTTGCTAAATACAAGATTCGTCTTACTCCCTTGGGCAGCCTGGCTGCTACGCCCGTTATTCGGCCACTCCAGCAACTTAGGCCCCGGCAACACACTGCGAATAGTACGGCGGCGAGACCGCCTTGCAAGTGTAGCCAGCCTGCAAGGAAGTATCCAGTCAGCGAAGAGCCCGGGGAGCTGCAGACTGCAGAGAGGGAATATAAACTTACGGCGCATTGGGTGCACCCCGTGTAGCCGTTTCCACCACACTGGCCGAACGCCTGGACAGCGCACGCCTGAGGCTCAGACGGCGCGGCGGCTCCCCCATCCGGTGAAGCGGCGCCGCCGCCGCCAGCAGCCGGGGCGATAGCGGTAGGCGACGAGCCGACCTTGCAGCTCGACTCGCAGCCGGCACAGCCAGATCCAGGCGTCTTGACGGTACCGCCCGAATAGACCGCCGGTCCCGGAGCGACATAGGTGCTGAGCGGGGCGTGGATGTTGACCCTGATGCCGGGGTCATTAGCACTATAAGCCCCGGGGAACTTGACCGTTGCCGGGCTGGCATTGCCGCCACCCTCCACAGTAATCTGATAGCAGCTCATATAAAACTGGGCGCCCCCCGCCTGGCCGGCCGTGTGCAGCGCCAGCGCCTCAGCACGAAGCAAGTAATCGCCCGAGGGGATGTCAGCTGGGATTTTCACGTCCATCCTGCCGCAGCAGGCACTAAGATCACGCGTGCCCCAGTTATCGTCATCTCCGGAGTTGCCGCCGGCCTTTTTGGACCAGGAATTGGAGAAAATCTTGAACCAGCCCGTCGAGCCGTCGGCTTTGGTCGCGTCGGGCACTTTGGTGAGGTAGACCTGCACGGGACCCCAGTGGGCGCCGCCGATGGCCTCATTCCGGCAGTTCCGGTCGCCGGGCTGCTGGTGCATTTCTACGGTCACGGTGCCGCCGGCTCGCACGGGGCATTTCCCGCTGACCGCCCGCGCGCCCACGTTGCACACGAAGTCCCGGCTGCCGACGTTGGTTACGGGGGAGTTGGAGGCGGGTGTGCGTACGCAGGAGGAGCCGTGCTAAGGGGTTAGTAGGGTACTTATGGTGTGGGGGAGGAAGGGGGAAGGGAGGGGGGACGTATATAGTCGGTGCCGTCCACCCACAGCTGTTGGAAGGTGGCGTGACTGGCTACTTCGCGGGCGGCGATGGCCGTTAGGGCAGCGAGGAATGTTGACTTCATGCTTAGCTGCTGTGGGCCTGTGGCCTGGCTCAGGGGTTGAGATGTGATCTGGTTAGTTGACTTCCAGGGGCAGGAAAGGCGCTAAGGGGATTGCAGCGTACAGACCGTCAGACATGCAACTGACCACTGCCAACCCTATATACCTCGTCTTCTGCCTTTGAGCAGCCAGGTCGACCATCAAAGTGCCCAAGCCCAGGCGGCTCGCCAAAGTCAATTACCGGCCGCATCATCGGCATCATCATCGACCAGGGAAATGCGTGTCGTGTTGGCGCTTCCTCGGCCTCACTTGTGCATGCGACCTGCCGAGATGGGCGTCCGGGGCCCCGGACTGTCTGAGACGGATCACTATACCCCAGATTTGCTGCGCTTGCCATGTTGGTTGTGGAATCAATATGCTGCAGGCCATCAAAAAAACTGGCAATGGCAGAGAATGGTCATGAGGATTGGCGGGCGCATCATGAAAGCAATATCGAGCGGTTATTTACCCGGGAACGCGGCACCCGCGCTCCCCCCGGACTTCCTCAATGGGCCAGGGTGGAAGAGGCTTGAATATCCGTCCCGTTATATATATCGTATATGGACCAGGGCTTACGGGGTAGCTGCCGGCCAGTCTTTTTTGGTCAAGTTGGGAGATAAGATTCGAGCAGGTCCAGGCTTGATATGATGTAGCCGAGGGAACGTTCTAGCATGCCATAACGATCGTGGTTGGTATGATGTTTTGCTGGTTAGATTGTGGGAATCTTCCGGCGGTTTAACTGCTATAGACTGCCAATGCCGAATGCTCTGTTCATAGCTTGAACTCTGAGCGAGAAGGTCTGTGTTGAACCCAGGGGGTTGAAGCACGGGTGACTATATGTAGAAGCAAGGGTGGATCCAAGGGTATAAGTTCTGCAAGCAAAGATCCCAGAGCTAGGAGCAGTCCTAATCCAATCCCTAATTCTGCCTAGGTTTCTTGCAAACTAGTAGTGTTGTTTGTATATCCCTCTTCAACGGTTGTAGGAAGAATCAAGTTGAAACCGGGAACGACACTGCCTACCTACCTTAGGCACTCGTAGCCTTTCGAGGCTAGCTTTATATTACTGCCTTCTTTGCGTACAATCATGGTTGCAGCTTCAATGTCCTTTAACCCCTGATACGGGCCAAGTGGAAGGTTCGGTGAGTTCAAGTCTTGTTGTTCCCATATACATGTAGGCCTTCTTCAAAGAGCGTACAACAATCAGAACCTCTTCCCTCTTAAACTGCCCAGGTCAGACATGCTTAATAAGTTGAGACCGACGTATGATGCTCTGAGTCTTGTTATGTAGTACTCCCGCAACCACGGTGATCAATGCCATGTAGGTTGTCGTACAATACTACCTGACGCATGCTTCCCCGCATTCTACAAGGATATGCCTCTCCGCAGTGTATGACTGCAAACCAATTCATCTCTTATCATGAAAGTCGTTACTAGCTTTTGACGATTCGTTGGCTACGTGCTATCATATTACTCAGTACTACTAACTACTAGCTGTCTAAGCTCACCGGCTGCTCGTATCATTGGTTGCCTACTAGTAACAAGCCAGGAGTAAACATGGCCCGCTTCACATTGTGGACTGTGCTGATGTCAGGGCTCTTGCTCTCAAGACCCAGCTTTGGTTGGCCCGAAACTGGAGGGGAAGTCAGTGTGCTTGATGTGAATACTACGAAGGCTGTTCCACCTCTGGCCCAAGTTATCGATCAAAAGAGTTTCAATGTACTTCACACTGTCCCGCCCCCCTCTGAGGCTCATGGGTTTACGGTAGGTGCCTTCTTAAGCCCCTTTCACCATGTCATGGATTTGGAATACTGACATTACGTTTCCCTCTAGCAATTCGTTCCACCGGGGACAACGAGGGAGTCTCTCATTGCCCGGCCATTCCACATCTACGACGAAGAGTTTCTGGATATCATTGGGCCAAACCCGACTTTGACATTGCTGAACCACACAGACACAGACCCCTTGTTTCATGAAGCCCCCGTATGGTATGGAACCTATGTTTACTAGGAAAAGCGCCGTTGACCGTTTGTTGATACGTCTTGAAGGTACCCTGACACGCATGAGATGTTCTTCTGTCAGAATGCCGGGGCCAAGGCCGCTGGGACTGGGCTACAGAAGTCGGCCATCATTCAGAAGATCTCCTTGTCTGAGATCACCGCCTCTATCACGAGCCAGAGGAACGCTAGCGGGGCAGTCAAAGTAGAGGTCGTGGGCTCCATGGTGATGAACCCAAATGGCAAGTTGCTCAGCTTGATCAACCAGGGTGAGACACTGACTGACATCTATTCAGGTGGAACCAACTACAAAGGGCAGCTCCTCTTCCTCGGCGAGGGCCAGAGGGATACTGTCGCACCGGCCATGTATCTCATGAACCCAAGGCCTCCTTACAACACGACAGGTAAGCCAGTGTACCTATCTACACCCAAGTGCGGATTGAACTTCTGATCATGTTGTCGTTGGTATTGGCAGTGATCCTTGATAACTTCTTCGGGCGGCAGTTCAACTCACTCAACGACGTGTCCATCAACCCCAGGAACGGGGAAATCTACTTCACCGATCCCACGTACGGTTATGTGCAGGATTTCCGACCACCTCCGGCATTGCCCAAGCAAGTGTGGCGGTTTAATCCGGCCACCGGAGCAGTAACTGTTGCGGCTGACGGGTTCAATATGCCAAACGGTAAGGAACGGATGATAGAAGAGGACATGAAGCAGACACCTTCAAGTTGCTAGTGCTGACCCAAGAACTTGAAACTTATCGTGGCATCCACAGGGCTGTCTTTTTCTCCCGATGGCTCCCATCTGTACATCGCAGACACGGGAATGATCCAGGTATTCTTCGGAACCAACTTTACGTTCCCAGCAACCATGTAGGTCCAACAGCAACATACTACCTCATACACCCCCCCTTATTCCCCTCCTCATCTGCTAAACACATCCTCCCCAACAAACCAGCTACCGCTACGACGTCGGAGCAGACGGCACACTCGACAACCGCAAGACCTTCGCCTTTGTGACGCCTGGAGTTCCCGACGGGATCCACGTCGACACCAAGGGCAACGTGTACGCGGCGTGCGGCGACGGCGTGCAAGTGTATAGTCCGTCGGGGAAATTACTGGGCAAGATCTATCTCGGTAGCACGTCGGCTAACTTCCAGTTTGCTGGGAAGGGCCGCATGGTGATATTGGCTGAGACGGAGCTGTACTATGCGACACTGGCGGCTGAGGGGGCGTTCCCGGGGAAGCTTTACGAGTGAAGTGATATTAATGCCTTCCTGTTTTTAGGTATTAGAAAGGACGAGTGATCAGCTGTTGTGTTGTACAGAGTTGTTTCAGGGTCCTGGACAAAAGTCCTGACTTCTATTAGGCAGCGCCAGTCCTCCCAACTAGGTATTGGCTGACAACTGGAGTTTCAGTCTTTCAGGAGACCTCATGATGGCTTTGACTGTTGATGAAACTCTAAGTACATGAGAAACTTAATCGTAGGAGCCTGAGTCATCTTGCACATTACCTTACACTCGGCA
>NW_027041823.1:2646985-2661916 GCF_033297395.1 Canariomyces notabilis
ATTGTCTTGATTGTCTTGATTGTCTTGATTGTCTTGATTGTCTTGATTGTCTTGATTGTCTTGATTGTCTTGATTGTCTTGATTGTCTTGATTGTCTTCGGACTTCGACAAAGCTGAGGTCGGGGTTAGGGTTCTGATGGCAGTTGCCCCAGCGCTTGGCATTTCTTCACATCTTTGCCCCCACTTTCCCTTGTTCTACCTTCCACCAAAGGACACACGCAAGAATTACTTTACCGCCTCTCTAGCTTTCCCAACCGTGCAACACGAAGTAAAGCCCTTGGCGGCTGGATGACAGGAAGGGGAAGGAAATGTGGAAACCCCAAAAGAACCGACAAATCCAACTGCGATGACTCTCCTCAAGCGAAACCGACCGGGGTCCGAAGATCGGCGCCCTGGCCGGGACGTTCCTGACGACCGGCCTGCTTCGCCAATGCCGCCCACAAAGCGACGTCGAGTAGGCGACAACATCAGCGCTTCCAGGTTCCCGACAAGAACAGGGCGGGACCTCCTCTCTCCGCTCTCGGACGAGCTGCTTCTCCGCATCCTGTCCTTCCTGTCGCTGCCTCATCTCCTCGCCGTCGCTCCCGTGTCGCACCGATTCTACCATCTCGCCTCGGATTCGCAGTTATGGAAGGCACTTTACTATGCGCGGTTTGTACTCCCCAGAGCTATGCGCATCCCGGGCTTCCGAGACAGCGTTGCGGGAAGCAGCGCCGGACACAAGCTCCATTATTCGGGCAGGCAGACACTCTGGGCCGACGGGCGACGTGGTGGGTTGGTGCGCGAGAGTGAGGCCGACAGGAGGTGGAAGCGAAGGGATGAAACACCGGATACTAGGCGCGCGCTGGGCGATGATGAAGATGAGGACGGGCTGAAGGAGGAGGGCACACCACAAGCGGTTGACTGGAAACGGCAATACAAGATCCGGTATAATTGGGCTAGGGGGAAATGCGCCGTGGAGGAATTGAAGCTTGGTGGGGATGCTGATGTGGACGACCGGGGAGGAAGGAAGACCCTGGTCAAGGTGGTGGAAGGCTTTGCCGTGACGGCCGACAAGGCGGAGGGGCTTCGAGCTTGGGACCTCAAGAGCCGCCAATTGATGGCTCAGATTGGCATCGGGAGTCACGCCGATGACCCTTCACCGAGTTGTATTGCGATTGACGATGGAGAATTCGAAAAGGGGGCCCTTGATGTGGCGCTGGGCTTCACGGACGGCAGTTTTGGGGTATGGAGATTGTTCACTGGCGACAGACGACTCGTACAGCGATACCGTCACGAAAAATCCAGCAATGGGGAGTTGATTGCGGTGACACTTTCGTGCCCGTACTTACTGACCGCGACCCAGTCGGTGTTGGTTTCACTATACACCTTTTATGTTCCGGCTTCGGCCGCCGCACCCTCGCTCTCCCGGGCATCACGGAGGCCAGAGGCTGACGCTGAGAAGGATGAAAACAAACCGTCTCCACCAGCATATGCGAATGACCTGTCTGCCCCATACCTCCTGACTTCCCTTGATTCGCATACATCACGGCCACCGCTGGCATTATCCATCCGGAAGACTGCAACAACGGTCATCGCATCAGTAGCTTACACGTTTTCCACCCGACAAGGCTGGTCCATCGGGATTCAGGACCTGCACATCTCCGCACCCACAGCCGATATCAGATCCACCCCGGAGATCGTCACGACTAGGATAGCGTACGCCACGCCTCTGTACGCGGGCGGCGCTTCCCATCCACCGCTCACTCCACCCGCAACGCCTCGAAACCGGAGAAGCAATGATGCTCTAGAACCTGGCGTGTCTTCAGCTACATCATCCCCATCAGCCCACTCAGAACCCGGACCAACCACCTTGTGTTACTCCCACCCATACCTCCTAGCAACCCTGCCGGACAACACTCTGGTACTGTACATGTGCACATCCAACGCCTCCTCGCTCTCCATATCCCAGGGCATCCGGCTATGGGGTCATACCTCGGGCATCAGCGACGCCGAGATTACAGCTCGCGGTAAGGCTGTGAGTGTCAGTTTCAGGGGAGACGAGATGCGCGTGTGGGAGCTTGAAGGGCGGTCGGCCAGCATTGGCAGTCGCAGCGTTGCCATTCGACCGGATCAAACGCCCGCCAGGGGCGAGGGCGACGGTGACCCGGCTCGGGACTGGGATGAGCGGAGGAATTGGGTTGGTTTTGATGACGAGATGGTTATTGTCTTGAAGGAGAAGAAAGGAGCGAGGGACAGTTTGATGGTTTACGACTTTACTTGAGGAGCCACTTGGCATTGGCAGTTCAAGCATGGTCAAGCCACGGAGCATGGCGTGGATTGCTGGCGTCCTGCACTCCTGGCTTCAGACCAGAGCACAAGTTGCTCATGCAACCATTCCACAGCATACACGCTCGACTCAGGGTACACGCCGCTTTCTGTTGCAAAGCTCCAACCCTCAATGCCCGCCTCCACGCTTCACCGAAGGGATCCCACCTCCAGCATGACACGCCACTCTTTCGGCAAGCTAGTCGACCCGTTCCAAGGGCCCCCAATATGGCCGTTCATCCAGACTGACTCAATTTGCAAGGCCAGTCAATTCCGGCTCATCCACCTGTCGCCCGGCACTCTCGGGTAGCGCCTTACTCGACTTGAAGCAGGAATGGGGGCGAAGGAAGGCTCGGGGTTTGGCGCCTAACTCCGACTGCCTTGTCTGGCTGCTGGTGGTCATATCGAAGGCTGCATCCATCCGAATGCTGGCGTGTCGCCGAAAGACTCATACCTGCTTACGCCAGGCTGCAGTCATCTTCGCGCTAGGGAGCGCGGCGCGCCCTTTTCTGCGCATCGGGCATCGCTAAGGTACCTTAACCCACTGCTCATTGCACACATATTGCGGGCGACACGCTCCGTGGTGCCTAGACAGATCCTCAAAGAAATATACAGTGCTACACAGTCCAGTACGTACATACGGGGAGCATTCCAGCCCCTCACTCAGACTCGGGATGTTGCTACACCGTGAGGAGAGAACCTGGAAGGCAACAGGCTGTCTCGGATGGACATTTCGCTCCGGCCCAGCCGTTCCTTGCCTACTGTGTATTCTTGCGCGTTTCGGAAACCCCAAACCTGCTTTTCGCGTCCTTGGTTTATATCTACACTACCACGCAGGGTACTTGTGATCACCTCTGATGGATGGGTGCGAGACTATGTGACACTGTCTAAAGTGAGACATGACAGTCACCACCCGCGATAGCGGCTCGCCGGTGTGCGTTCGTTCACTGTTCAGGTGACGAAGCTTGTGGTGTTCATCCCACCCTCTTTGTTACTAGCACAGTACACTTATAGTGTAGGACTGGCACTCGGCAGTCAGTGAGGGATCATGAGGGCGGGAGCGGGGAGTCTGGCAAGCCTCGGCAGGCAGCGGCAAGGCAAGGGCTTGCACTTGCAGGCGGCTGCCGAATTGAAAATGTGAATCTGAATCAGGATTGGTGGACGGAGGGGTGCATGCTGATAGACTTACCCCATGGTTTCAGTGCCAGGGAAATGATAGGAGCACACCTTGTGGTGGGTTCATGCCGTGGTTTCATGCCTGCCATCGTCACCATCCAATCCGAGATTCTCAATCTCAGGGACAAACGCTCAGGTCTCTAATTGTACGAAAGTAAGTGGCCAGCATTAACCCTGGCACGGATTCAAGTACCCCTGTGTTGATATATCAGGGCTCAGATATATCCAGCAGTGGGAATAAGGCGAAGAGGGCACGTCTCTCTTGGTTACTAGTACCTTGGGCAGAACCCGGGCAGAACGCGCATTGCACTGTTTTGTTGCCCTGAAGTCGTCTTCCGGTTGGATACTGATGCCAGGTACCCGAGAGGATTGGTCGTTTCAGCGAATGGTTTCTTCAAGACTTTGATGTCGGCATTGCCAGCTCAGCACTACCCTTACCGTCTCGCCCTGCAAGGCTTAAGCTGTCCGAGTCGGCTGTGATGCTACGATGCAGTTCTATGCGAGTTCAAGGGTCTAATAAGATGGCCCTGCATCTTCGTCAGGGCTGTGGCTTTGCAGAGGTTCAGTGGGAGCTTGACTCGGTTGATGCCGCTGCAGGAGGTGCAGGGCGCGCATCCTTGGTTGGCTGTGCCTTGGAAGCGGAAAGGGGGCTGATTACCAATCGGTCAATTTTATCACCATAGAAAGAAGGCTTGGCTCACGACATGTCTCCTTGGTTCATACACTTGTACGACATGAACAAATTGCATACCGATTGGCTTCACTGATGAGCCTCACGACGATTCACTATCCCGCTTGTATGTACAAGTACCGATGGGCGAGGCGGACACTCAGTTCGAGGCGGCCCCTGATACTGCCGGCAGTGCCATTAGGAAAAAGCGTCGCGGAGGAACACGCAGGAAAACTGGTAACCCGAACCAAGCCTGAGTGGTCTGAGTCTCCAAGATGCGGTTCATGATGCTCACCAACTCTCCTTGTTAGGCTGGTCAGTGTCACAATTTCCAACGTGAAGTATCCTGCCTACGTATGCAATTTCTCACCCCGAGGAGCAGCCACACCTGCAAAACCCGCCATATACGGTGCGATGAGAAGAAGCCCGTCTGCACCAATTGCGAGCGCCTGCACCTTCACTGCCAGGCCTATGAGCTCATCATCAAGCCAAGTCCTTGGTGTAGTGCCCCAGCCGGCGCTCTGTCAAGCAGCAGCAGGGTTCAGCCAGACGGGTCAAGTACCGGCAAAGTCCACGGCGATGCTAGCACCGCTGATAGTAATGGCGCATCCGTGGTGACACCAGAATCGATATGGGATGTCTTCAACCAGATCCGCGTGCCCAATGGGGGCACAGGCTCTGGTGAGGCTACTACCGATGGATCTCACTCGCCACTGCCGGCCAGCAGCAGCGTTCCTCATACCAGACACTCGCCTTTGGACACAGTCCCGCTCACAGCCGAGATGGCTCATCTACTAGCCGTGTATCGAGCAGGCGTTGCCACGTGGATGGACATATTCGACCACGGCTGCGCGTACCAACGGGAAGTGCTCCGCAGGTGTCTAACCTCAAAGCTGCTTCTGACCAGCATCTGCGCATTCACCGCCAAGCACCTGAGCCTCCTCCGAGTCCCATCCGGCGGCAACCCTGACTTGAATGCACCTGACTGGGCTGCGGCTGCTGCCCGCTACTATGGCGAATCTCTGCGCATGTTGATCGCCTGCCTCAGCAACAACCGGTCCAGTCAATCTCCGCACGACGATCCGCTGACAGCGGCCATGCTGCTGGGCAGCTATGAGATGATTGCTGCCCAGGGACAGGAGCATCGACGGCACTTCCACGGGGCGATGGTGCTCGTCAAGACGCATGGGATCAATGCCCAGTCTGTAGAGGGGCTCGATCGGGCGAATTTTTGGATTTATGTTAGGCATGATATCACCGTGGCTCTGATTAACGAGACAAAGCTGCAGGTTAGCCCCAAGGAGTGGAACGTCAAGTGGCGGGAGGGGGAAAGTGAGGAGGATACGCTAGGCAACCAGATGCTTTGGCTTGTCGGGAGGGCTATTGATGTCGCCTATGCGCTTCCATGTGACTTGCCAGACAAGGGGGTTTCTGACTCGGAGCGACAAAACATATGTGCTGATGCCGCCAGGTGGCTTGATAGCTTGCCGCTGTCATTCAGGGGGGTCAAGTACGGCGAGCTTGGTGATGATCATGGGTTTACCAAAATTTACTTTGCCGTTCCCGCGGCAGGCAAGTCAAGCAACTTACCTTATGGAGGTGTGCAGAGGCATGAGCTGACCTTGCTGGAACAGCCGCTGCAATGATGTACTACCACTTGCTTCACATCCTGCTTTACGCCGAGCCTACACTCCACCAGCCCTCCTGGGCAACTCAGGTGTGTTTCTGCAGCGACTGATACCTCTTCAAGTCTGATATCGACTAATCCCTTGCATGACTTTCAGGTCCAAGATCATGCGTCAGAGATTGCAAACATCGCGTTGTCAGATCTACCCCAGAGTGTACGCAGCTTCTCACACTCGCCACTGTTCTTTGGTAAGATATTGCGATGGCCCGTTGCATTGCACTAAGGGCCTACTGACGTAACGAACCTCTCTAGCGGCAAAGCACATCAAGGGAAGGCCCAAGACCATGCTCCTCGGTCTGCTAGAAGATCTAGAAGTACAGCATGGGTTCAGTACCCGAGGCTGGGTAAAGAAATTGCAGCATATCATGGAGATTGTCTCATGACATACATGGGGGGAGACTACAGCCAGCAATAGCATCATGACAGCTGGTGATGAGATTCATCTATTACTAGGTACTCAGAAGTCAAAGACACTGGACGAGAAACTCGCTGGCTATGGGCGGAGGTTCCAGTCAACTGAACATGGCAGACATTGAAGACGATACAGGAAATTCCCCCGAGGACAGGATCTAGTACGGTGCCACCAAACTTTGAACACTATATTTGAAGTAATACCAAACCGCAAAAAAATGATACTTGTAGTGTCACGCTGCTCTGATTGCTAGAGTTAAAGCCTACTTACCTAGGTACCTTAGATGAGATGCAAGGTACCATCTACGGTCAACTAACGACTACTACCGTACATATATCATACCTGTAAGTACCCTGCATAGGTATGTTAACTCTGCTGAGAATATATGTCAATTTAAACATCAGAGTTCGCAGGGATAGATTACAAACTTGAATCCCAGCTGCCCCAGCAGTGCCAGCACAGCACCCCTTATGCTAGCGTTAGCCCGCCGCTCGCATTGATACCTCATTGACTCCCGTCTGCCACGCTAGACGCGACGTAGAATCATGACGCGGTACATATACTGTTCCTGCACGCCTTTGCTGTCAAAAGGGCGTGTGCACGTGAGGTGGTGTGCAGCCTGCATAGTACGGTACATATCACATACAGGTACCCCTGATCCCGTTTGGGCATGTTAAACGGTAGACGCGTGTAAGATACCAAATTGGGACATGTCAAAATCATGGCCGGCTGTTGACCTGTTCCCGTCAGTTCATGTTGTGAATGGCGTCAGTGGGCAGTGAAGATATCATTCATTCAAACTTAGATACTTCCCTCGTGGTTCCATTGGTATAAGTATGCGATGTTATCTGACTTAATCCTTAAGCTTTCCTGCGTCCGGTTGCGCATACTCTCTCCAGCTTCTTGCCGCTCCAAATACCGGGCTCGCTCCCTACCTCCTTACACACAAGGACTTCAAGTTACAGAGACAAGCTACCAAAACTGAACTCACAAACCCCCCAACCATGCACGTCCAACTCCAAACCCTCCTTTACCAACCCCCAGGCTACATCCTCGCTTCCATCCTCGCCTCACTAGGCGGCTTTCTCTTTGGCATTGACACAGGCATCATCGGGCCTGTGACCGTCATGCGGGACTTTTCCACCTTCGCCAACCACCCTTCGCCGACAGTCCACGGGCTGATCGTCTCTTCAATCCTCATCCCCGCAGCCATCTCCTCCTTCTTCGCGGGGCGCCCGGCCGACTCGCTCGGGCGGCACTGGGGGATTGCCATTGGCGCTTTCATTTTCGGTCTCGGCGCCACCCTGGAGGCGGCTGCGGCGCATATTGCCATGTTCGTCGCGGGTCGTGTGGTGGAGGGGATTGGGGAAGGGTTGTATCTTGGTACGCTGATAGTGTAAGTCCACTCAGAGTTTCAGACCATGCCCGTGGCGATATGAGGTGTGAGCTAGGAACTAAACTGATGGGGGTGATGTACTGTAGGTACATCTGCGAGATATCGCCCCCTAGATACCGCGGCCCGTTGACAACGGGGCCTCAGTTGCTTATAACCGCGGGGCTTGTCGTCGGGTTCTTCACGTGCTATGCCACCGCAAACATGCAGTCAACTTTCTCGTGGCGCCTACCTTTCATTCTGCTCGCGGCCTATTCGTTTGCCTTCTCTGCAGCTGTTCTCCTGTGGCTTCCCGCGTCTCCGCGTTGGCTCACGCTCCGAGGGCGGCCCGCCGAGGCCTCAGAGATCTGGGAGAAGCTTGGTGTCCCTGCTGCGGATCGGGAAAAGATTCTGAACGAGTGCGAGACAGCCGCTGATACTAATACCAGTACCGCCACCACCGAGGTTGGTAAGAATGAGGGTAGCCCGGGGCAAGGGCTCCTCGATCAGGCCAGCAAGCCGAAGGCCAAGGCCATGATGCTCGATTTGCTCTTGGATCCCAATGCGCGGCCTCGTCTCTTGCTGGCGGTGTTCGTCATGGGCATGCAGCAGCTGAGCGGTATTGACGGCGTCCTCTATGTATGTCCGCCGCACACGATATCTTCCGCTGCCGTAGGCTGAGTCCGAGACTGACCCTCCGATCGCAGTACGCGCCCATTCTCTTCCAGCAAGCCGGCCTATCTTCCGCCGAAGCGACCTTCCTTGCGTCAGGCGTTTCCGCCATCGTCATCTTCGCCGTCTCCATCCCGGGCCTCATCTACGCCGATTTCTGGGGCCGCCGCGTCAACACCATCCTCGGGGGCCTCGGCATGGGGGCGACCATGTTCCTCATGGGCGGGCTGTATGCCGGGGGCGCGGTTCACGCCAACGCAGGCACCGGCCGGTGGGTGGTGATTGTGTCCATCTACGTCTTTGCCGTCATCTACTGCCTCTCGTGGGCCATCTGCATCAAGATCTACGCCGCCGAGATCCAGTCGCAGAAAACGAGGGCGACGGCGATGGGCATCGCACACGGGACCAACTGGCTCAGCAACTTCCTCGTCGCCCTGGTCACGCCGCAGCTACTGGCGAACTCCAGCTACGGGGCCTACTTTCTGTTTGGGTCGTGCACCATTGCGACGGCGCTGGTGTGCTGGGCTTATATGCCTGAGACGAGAGGAAAGAGCCTGGATGAGATTGAGCAGGCCTTTTATGAAAGCAACGTTAGCGGGCTCAAAAAGTTTGCGGAAGCCTTCAAGTTGCCAACGAGGGTGTTTCGGAGCAAGCCTGTCGCCATGGAAGCCTGACGTAAGCGGTTCTTGGGCCCGCGGCTTGCCAGGGAGAGGAGGGCGGCTGGCCTGCAGCTGGGCAGCCTTGATTTAGGGGGCGGGCCTGTGCCGGGCTCGGGGTCCGTACTGTTGCAGCGGAATTCATGCGCTTCTGTGCCGGGAGGGAGCCCATTCGGCCAGAGACTGATGAGATGACGAGATTTGCTAGCCTGGCACTACTTTATGCGTGCCCCGTGCAGCACCTCTGCGGGAGACAACGCAGCGACACGCTGATCTGGTGGTTCCAATCGGAAGGTTGGAGACGGGCGTGTTGGAATGCCATGTTGGTCCTAGGAATTGACTTTGGAGCGCTCTGAGCGGTCGATAGCTGCTGATTTAGCGCCGCAGGAATACATCAACAATCCAGTGATTGGTCAATCAGCTGGGCTCCATGCAATGGTCGTGGAACAGGTGTTCCCATTCCCATGGTGGCATGCCGCAGCCCGTCGATGCGCGCTGCCAATTGACGAATGGCCCTTCTTCAATGCCAACGCCAATTCCGCTGGCTGAAAGTGATGAAAGTGAGTGATCTTTGACACGGCAAATTGACACGCCCTTCGAATTTTGAAAACAGATGGAATCTCTCCAATGTTTCAAGCAAAAAAATCGGCCTGGATCGTAGTGTAAACCAGTCCGAACCCAATATTGCTCAAGCGTAAAATTGAAGCCCACTCCGAGGACTAAGCACTTTGGTGAATTGAGGGGCATCGCCATTGCCCCTCACCGAGATGGGGGTCCAGTCGGAGCGGGGTGATAAGATAAGTTGTGGGTGGCATTGGCCCGCGTGTGACGGACCCTCGTGTCTGCCTGGAAGTGGCATGTGAAGCCCAGATTACCGAACTACTCAATCTCGTTTGATATTTGTAATAAGAGCGAGTAGGAAAGAGCGCGAACCGGTTTGGGGTTCCTTTGATGAAGGATGCGAACAGAAACTCCCTGTGTAGCCACCATCATCAGGTTGGAACAAGTGGGGCCTCCTTTTCTTTTGGTGTGTCATGTGGGATGCTATCGCGACCGTTCAGGTCAAGATTTCAGGCGGCTTTAACGTCAGGTACTGTAGTTTGAGTGATGGACTTCTCACCTACTGTAGTCATGTCCCGTTAATTTTCCAAGTGGGATGACTTGGTTTGAACGAGCTTCGTTTTCGG
Source organism: Canariomyces notabilis (assembly GCF_033297395.1). Classification (NCBI taxonomy): domain Eukaryota; kingdom Fungi; phylum Ascomycota; class Sordariomycetes; order Sordariales; family Chaetomiaceae; genus Canariomyces; species Canariomyces notabilis. The sequence goes on from NW_027041823.1 coordinate 2,657,125, forward strand.
GTCGCCGGGAAACAGATTACTACAATCTGCTAGGCAGCAAACTGTATTACGAGTCCTGGAGCATTGAGCCTTCTCAATTCATCATCTGGTGGCCAGGCGTAGAGATGACTGCTAACTCCGAGAAGAGGCAACAGTTCGGATGCGCGGGACCAATGCCACACGCAATGGGTAGCCGCAGCACCAAACCTTACGTACTGGCCCGCCCAGAGCTTGCCGGCGGTCTCATTGACAGTCAAAAGATACCGTTATGCGATTCGTGTCAACGCCAGATTAAGCGGGTTCAGGTCAATTGGTTATCTGGTCGGAAAGAGGAGCGTTTAGTCCGGTGGAGACGATGGTGTTGAGAAGTTATTGTGAGGCCGATTGTTGCTGCCGTGATCTGGTGACAATTTCAATGATTGATCTTAGATTCCTCCGTCGTCGGATCGCATTTGTGATCACAGCCTGACAGCCAAGCTCATTCGTTTTTTACACCCACCCCATGCTTGAGGTACTTCAGAATGCCAAGAGTACAGTACATTGTGTTTATCGATAGCAACATCGCCCAACTAGACCCAAAGAGGCAAAGGAAGGTTTCGGCCTGGTATGATACAAGACCAACAAAAAGCGGACTGTGGAGGCAGAAGAAGAGTTTGTTTCAACCTTGTTCGCCAACCTAAAGCAACAAGCCAACTCCTCATCGGCTGCTCGTTCTCTGCTATGAGTCACACATTTGAAGTTCTGTGCCACCGCTTCAACGATTGGAGAGAACTGCACAAAATGGCATGCTTGCTCTATCGGCAGTGATGCCCTGATTGGCCAATTCGCGTTCCATTGCTTTTCGCCCGCTCCACGCACCGCCAACGAGGGAAGCCTGCTGTGTCTCCACAATCCACAACCACTGGCAGTATCCAAGCTGCCCCGCGCGATGAGCTGTCTTGCTGCTTGCTGCTTGCTGCTTGATCATAATCTGCCTTGAGTGCCCGAGTTCGACCTCGATGCCCAAAATGCGGCCCAATTGGAGATCAATTGATTCCGAGTCGGTGAGTCTGGCTCCTCTCTAGGTTTGCGGAATTGCGGACAATTGCTTAAGGCTCCACCTGCCAGGCAAGCACCATTCGTCCCTTCCCCTTCCTTCCCCTCTTTGCCCCTCTTCCTGCTGCTTGAGATCCTCTCTGTAGCCTTCGACGTTCCGCTAGCGGCAAGGCAGTTGCATTTGGCTAACTGGCGTCTCTTGTTAGGCCGCAGCTTTGGTATTAAAGCGAGTCTGACGAGGGTCTGGCGGTTCCCGCGACACGAGCCTTCCCGAGAACCTATAGTGCCTGGTTCCTTTTTCGATGGGAGATCAAGTCCAGAGCTGTTTCGAGCTTGTCTGCCGCTCCGCAGTCGGCGGGCAAGCGGTCAATGACACTGCTCTAGAGCACAAACACAAGCACCAAACATGAAATTGGCAGACGGGGAAGCTACAAGGCTAGGAAGCTTGCGTCGCCGGGCAGGGTGCCCCAGTCACGTCTGCCTGTCTCAACAGTGACAATGAGGCTCTGCTGAATGGCCAGGCTGGCAGTGGCTGCCAGTCTCGTCTTACGGCCATAGATCACCATTGAGTCGGGAACCCAACTACACCAAACCGTTGTAGCAGAGAGTATGCCTCGGGCACAGTTCTCCTGCCATCACTGTCCCTGTCATCATGAGGCTACAGTAGACCGCCATTATCAGCAACTTCAGGAAGGTCCCACGGCCCCGCCTTCCCTGGCCATGCGAACCGCAGGTCAAAATGACAATGATTGTGTTGTCAATGTCCCTTCGCGCAAGCAGGAACACTTGGCGGCCTCAGCTTCGCTCGCTAGCCCAACATTGCAGCAATTCCGATAAGCTCCTTTGCTCGGGCGATATTCACGACCTCAAGCCGCTGGAAGCGCCAGGAAAGCATTGAGTGAAATTAAACTCATAACTGTGTGGCAGCTTTGACGATTGGAATGACATCAACATCGTCTACCACACTTTTCCCTCCTTGCAGCACGATCATTTCGGATGCACGACAACCTAGATGGTGCCCTGAGAAACCAGCTTCAGATCAGACGGCAACCGAGCTTGCAGTGCGTTTCGAAGCAGAAACACTGGCTCTCTGGCCAATTGCATCAGCAAGTTTCTGTCCCGTCTGCAAAGCGCACACCAGGTACCGCTCTTTGGGCAGAAGTACCTTTCTCTTAGCCCGACCTATTTTTGCCTGATGGTTTTCCAGGGTCAGATCGAGCGGAGCGCGTGACCGGATTGGCCAGGCCACTCATGGCAGCGTGATGTGGTTGGGTGGTGGTGGTGTGTGAGATGGATGGAGGGGTGTCTGAGTTGACGCATCAGCAGGATGACTCCTATCCGAGTGGAGCACGGTTATCCAGACGCCCGTTCACCCCCGCTCACACACCACTGCAATCCAAACGCCACGCTGCGTCCGCTAACACACCATCAACCCCAGATTCGTGCGCCGCCGCTCCAAGATGGGGCAGCGGGCTTGCCTTTTGCCTTGGAGCAACAGACGCGTTGTGCGCCGTTTGACTCGCCGTCTGTGTGACCAGGCTGTCGCAACCAACTCCGACATCCGTTTCCTGCGTTCCTGGGGCCCTTGGGCTGCGCGCCTGCCGATGCCCTGCCTAGACCTGCCCATCAAGTGATGCTTGCCTACACCACACTACTTTACCCCGTCCTCCATCCCCCTTGCCATGTCCTGATACCTCTCCTTTCTACCTTTTCCTACTCTTTGAGCCATACGCATTGTGCCAGTCTGTGTCTGGTCACAATTGTTGGCGTTCTTTTTGTCTGCCGCATTAGTCCCGTAATACTATACTTATGGGCCAGCCTTTTGCCACCTCTCCGCCTTCCAGCTATTTCCATTGACCAGCCATAACACAGCTTGGTCATCTGAGCTATTGTTTCGCAACGCCCACCTATTGTCAACGCACACCTGAATTACTTCAATAGTGACAGGCACCAGTGCCGAGCGCGATGTCCTTTTGCATGCTTTGCATTGTGCACCGGCCGACGGATTGACCGCATCTTCGATTCGAGCTTTCGTGCTTCAACACCCAACCTCCTGTCCTCCTACTAAAGCGAACGCCGCCTCAGACGCTCTCGGACTACGCAGCCCTTTGTCTAAGGTATCCAACAACCCATCAGAGTCACTCGCTTAGGCCACACAACAAACAACGGCCTGTCTGACGAATCGCCGAGCTACTGCGCCAGCATTCCTGCCTCAATTCGCATTCTGGCCGCCGCGGATTGATGACGCTTCCCGGATTCGCCACCCTGTTTTCCACCAAACAGTCATAAATGATATGGCTGACAAACCAACCACGGCACCCGTAAGGCACCAGTCCGTGTCGCATGAGAGGCGCCAGACAACAACAACAGGACAGTTCTGGGCTTCCTCTTCCTCTTCATCCATTCCTCTTCCTCCAACACCCACAAAAGAGATGCAGGACGTACGAGCGATGCCAGCAGACGGGCATTCAATGCCTCAGAAACCGCAAAAGCCCTGCGACATCAGCAACCTGATGTCGCCTCCCGAGCCTGCTCCTCTCGACATGTGCAAGTCGGTGGACCTGCCAAATGGGAAACCCTCATCACCTCCAGAGGCCCGCGTTCCCCATCATCCTCTGTCACCACCAGTCTCGCCCTTTGCGGCACCTGCCAACTCGATCAATCCAGTGCCTACTTACAGCTTTGGCGCGAAGGACCCCATTCTCTACCCTACCGCTGAGAATTCCGCCAGCGCCGCCACCGGGCCTTTGTTCACGCTGACGTCGGAGTCAGTTGATGCGTTCAGGACAGCGACCGAGCGACTGGTGAGCGAGCACATTGCGTCAAGGCCCGCGGGCTTCTTCCGAGATTCAACACCTCCGAGGCGTGAGGACTATGAGTTGGCACTGTTCTTCAAGTCCAATTGCCTGAAGATGTTCCAGGACAACCCGAAGCGGTGGTTGAGTAAGGAGCGCGAGCTTCTGCGGGCCGACCGCAAGCACACTTCATTCTCAATGCAGCATTCTAGGTTGCCACACATCCTGCCGGCGGCAAGGCCTCCTGTTCTCGGGCCGCAATCGGCCAAGACACTGACAACTCGGGTGCAAAAGCCCCGGGCAGCTCCCAAGAGCAAAACACAAAATCCGCGGCCAATTCGAGCAACTCCTGCGCCAGCGCGCGAGACAATCTGTGTTGGCACGCCCGAGCCAAGAGTCCGGACTGTCGCTCCCAACCGCGAGGACAAGGATTTTGAGTCTCTTGAAGATCTCTCCCCGCCTGTCAGCTCGCTTCCAGCCAGGCCGAACAGTCTCAAGGTCGATTGGAAGGGGAATGCCTTGGATCTCAGCAACGATCCTCACCGCAACTTGCTGCACCCTGATGAGTTGACCCTGGCCAGCAACCTACGCCTGGACTGCGCGACCTATCTCACCAGCAAGAGGCGCATCTTCCTACGTCGCCTCGAGTGCGCAAAGATCAACAAGGAGTTCCGGAAGACAGACGCGCAACAGGCGTGCAAGATTGACGTCAACAAGGCATCCAAGTTGTGGCAGGCGTACGAGAGGGTTGGGTGGCTCGATTTGTCGTGGATGCGGGAGCACCTCAATCGTAGCGCCCAGAGATCTTGATTGGGCATCTTCTGACGCTCTCGATGGGTTACGGCTGGGATGATGGATTTGATGAAGGATTACTTTCCCTCGCTTGCGATGATCAGCGGTCCGGGCACGTCTGCGATGATTTTTTTGGCTGCCAGGATTTCCTCGCCCGTGGTTGGGTAATGGTGTTTTTTTTTTTTTTTTTT